>NC_137789.1:17369329-17680846 GCF_963383645.1 Muscardinus avellanarius | reverse complement strand
GGATATTAAAACACTGGAGAATACCGAGTAAATCTTGAACAACCCGCTTGTGTGGATCCCCCGCATTCCTCTGCACTGGTCACTCAGCTTCACTCCTGTGATGAGCACTGCCTCCCAGCATCGCCTCTGCGGCACCTTGTTTCTAGAGATTAAACCTGCATGTTGGAAGGGCCAATCACAGGGCAAAAAATCATATCCCATGAAAGCAGGATGGGAAGTGTAAGGAATGGGCTATCAATTCAAGCTCAGAACTGCTGTGTTCAAGCTCTTTCCCCATGAGGCTCATATTTATCTGCCTATAAACCTACAGCAGGAGTGTGACTGTCCCATTATCTAACATAGAAAACACATGTGCGCGTGTGTGCGCGCGCATACACACACACACACACACACACACACACACACACACACACACACACGCATATATACCTCCCTTTTTCTAAACTCAAAGCCAGGCTTCCAAATATTTTGATGCCATAAGAATTCTTTTTTAAAAGTAGCTCTACCTTTGGGCTCAGCAGAAAGGTCAGAAGAAGAATTCTGAACATTCCTATTTATTCTAGAAGAAAAACAAGACATCAGCTCAGACTTATCTGAACAGCTCTTCAAAGAGACTTATCAAATCATCTCCTAAAACATATCTGAACTCTACATCTTGGTACTCACTCTATATAAGTCATTAAGCTAGGTACTGGGAGTGTGAAAATTAAAAAATATTTTAAAGCCAAATTTTCTAATTAGGGCCTAATATCATCAATGCTACAAATTATTTCTGTCAATTATGATTCAATTCTCAAGGCCCAGTTCATGCCCCATTATTGTAAATTAAAGGTGGACATGTGACTTGCTTTACAGAAAAGACAGAGACCTGACATGTTCTCCTTGGATGCTTGTGCTCCACTATGAGACTCTCTCCTCTCCTTCCGTGGTGAGATTCACATGTTTTGAAATTGAAGTTTCATGCAATCAAAGGGCCCTTGAATTGTGATCCAATATAGAAGAATGGCTGCCACCCATAGGGACTCTTTCGTGATCAAAAAATAAACTTTTGTTGTTGTCAGTGTGCTTTCAAGATTGCTTGTTACTATAGCTAACCCTCACCTATCTTGACTGATACAGGTTCCTTCTGGGATCCATGTGTTACTTTGAAACTGTATGCTTTCCTTTACTCTTTTCATATCCTTTATCTAAAAGGAGGACCTATTTCAGCTCCTCCTTTTTTATCTTGCATGATTTTTATCTTGCGTGACTTGAGGTATAGGGAGATAGGGTCCCCTTCTTCCTCTGTTTGGCCTCTGAACTTTACAGGAACGTATAGTCATAAAACTATACGATTTGTGAGTCAATATCAACTAAAGAAGGGGTTAAATCTATGCAGTGACTGGGTGTGGTGGTGCACACTTGTAATCCCAATGCTTGGGAGGCTGAGACAGGAGGATCTCAGGTTCACAGCCAGCCTCAGCTACTTAGTGAGGTACTCCACAACTTAATGAGACCCTGTTACAAAAATAAAGAATAAAATAAATAGTGCTGGGGGTGTAGCTCAGAGGTAAAATGCCTGCTTATTTCAATTCCCTGTACTGCAAACAAAAAAATAATAATAATGGGGTTTGGAGAGCTTCTGGGTAGCTGACAATGTAGAGGTTCTTAGGGTGGCATGCCTGAAGAGGGCACAGAAGCACTGCACCCCCTTTCCCCATATGTCACAACATGCATTTCCTTTGTAATATAACACACCCACTGGTAAACATTCCCCCTGAGTTCTGTGAGATGCTTAAGTAAACAACTCAAACCTGAGAAGGGAGTTTCAGCAGCACAAGTCAAGTAACGTGAGGCCCGTGAGTGGTATCGGAAGCTTAGTTCTTGGAGACTGAGGCTTCCACCTGTGGGACCTCCTGCTGCCTCCAGGTAGATAGTATCAGAACTGGACTGGTGCCAGTGCTGGTGCATGGCTTTGCTTGCTCGGTAAGTAGGGGGAATCTACACACCTGCCATCAGGAGCATGCTATGAGAATATCGTAGGAGAAACTGGGACTGAGCTGGTTTTACCACTGTATCTTTAGGGTCTCTAAAGAAGAAATGGAATTAATAGATTTTTCTGATGTGCTTAAAAATATGAATGGATAGTTACATAGGCAGAGTTTGGGGATGGGTTAGTGATAGAGAGGTGCCCAGAAAGCCAAACAAACAAAAACTGAGGCAAGTATTAACTCTAGGAAATAAAAATTGGATTAGAGAGGAAATATGCATTAGAAGGTCAGAGATAAGTAATACTTACAGGACCATGGGAACACAGAATATTGGTTTAAGCAAAAATTAAGATATAGAGCCAAGCATGGTGGCGCACGCTTGTAATCCCAGCATTTGGGAGGCTGAGACCTGAGGATCGCGGTTCATGGACAGCCTCAGCTCCTTAGTGAGGCCCTCCGCAGTTCAGTGAGACCCTGTTTCAAAATAAAGAATAAAAAATTGGGTAGGTGGTGTAGCTTGGAGGTCAAATGCCTCTGGGTTCCATCCCCAGACCCGCAAAAAAAAAAAAGTTTTTTTTTTAATTAAGATATAGCTGGGCGGATGAAAGAAAAAATGCTGCCATAACAAAATTTAGAACAAGTGGCTTAAACAACAGAGACGTATCTCTCAGAGTTCTCAACCTGAGCAGTCCTCAATTAAGGCACTTGGTCAGGTAGTTTTCATTTTGGTCTCTTCTCTTAGCTTATAGATAGCCACCATCTTGCTGTGTATGCTCATGACCTCTATGAGTGTGTGTGTGTGTGTGTGTGTGTGTGTGTGTGTGTTCAGGGATGGTGACAAACAACCCTTCTGCGATCTCATATGAGGACACTAATTTCACGAGACCAAGACTCCAACCTCATGGCGTCATTTAAACTTAATTATTACTCCAAGTTCCCATCTCCAGATGTCATCACAGTGAGAATTAGGACTCCCACATATGAGTTTTGGGGATACACAAGAATTTGGTTCATATAGAAAGTGTGTGTGTGTGTGTGTGTGTGTGTGTGTGTGTGTGTGTGTGATGGAGTAAGGAGTAAGAAAACTAAGTCCTTGTTTTCCATTGTAAACTTACCAGTCAGGGTCTCAATAGGACAGAGCTGTTAGTACACTAAAAGTAGGATAATTGAAGGAGGGCATCTTTACAAAGGTGTGGGCCCAGGGGGAGTGGAGCATACTGCAGTGACCCAGGGCTTAGTAGTAATTGCACTGCTACCAATCCTGGGATCAAAGAGCTACGCGGAGTGTGTGGTGACCACGATCGAGAGCGAGTCAAGTGCGGCAGGCCTCCTTGAGAGACGCAGTTGTTTCCACTGAGACCTGGCCAGCTAGAGAAGACCATCAAAGGAGGGAGAATACATAGGTATCCTGTCTCCTCTCAACCTCCCTTCCCTCCCTTTCTCTTCTCCTTCTCCTTCTCTCTCTCTTTCTCACTTCCTAACTGGAAAAAATAAACCCACTGGGAGTCATAGTCATAAAACCAGCAATATCACCAACATGGGAGATACTCTTTCAATAGAAAGCAAGGAGATGGGTGGAGAGTGGACCAAAGAGACCAACGAGGGGTCCAGAAAAACAAGAAAACCCCAAAGAGGCAAAAAGAAGAGGACTGTACCTTATAGTAACACAGGTGGTGTGTGACTGCAGACTTTCCACCATCTGAACCGCAGTCCCCACCACCCGCAGGGTGGTGCTTGGTGCTCACACAGAAGGCCCCAATCCACCAGGAGGCATGCCTCAGAGACTCTTCTGATTTTTACGGTAGGAGATAGATGGGGGAACCTAAGGCTGGAGGAGGAGGAGAAACAAAAAGGAATAAGGAGAGGAAAGAAGGAAATCAGCTACAATAAAATGATTTCCATGGTGCAGGGTACCCACTCTAACCCTAAATAAGTTTCATTTGCAGAGCACAAGGAAGAGGAATTTAAGTTCTTGTTAAGGCTCTGCAGAGAGAACGTCCCTGCTGGGCATGCCTATATGATCAGGGAACAGCTGTCCTGTGCAGCTGTAATTATGTCATTGCTGTCTTAGCTTCCATCAGAATCAATGGAGATTGTTTCCTTCCAGCCACTGAAGGAGAAATGCTAGGATTATTTACCCAGAATAAACTTGTAAGAGTTGAAAATAGTTGTCCTTGTAAGGTGAAAATTGGAAACAGATGGACACATGGTTGGAAACTATAATTTTTCAATACTGTAAGCCTGTGGAATGATTTTATTTTTATAATTAAATACAATTTTGATAAAAAAAATTTTCAAGTGCTCTTTGAATGTGCATTGGGAAAATCACTGATGACCTTTGCCATGTAATTTCAGTTAAGTGATGGGAGCTGAGGTTACATTGTGATGGGTTAAGAAGAGCAGCTGAGATGAATAGCAGATGAATTCTAAAAGCAGACGAAATTTCATTAATCAAATGTTTTCTTAATGTCTTGAACAGTTAGTCTGTCAGTTTAGATCAAAGGTGTGAGTCATGGTAATTGGTGTTTTTATAAACTCTGCATATATAATACTGACTTGAGCCCATAATACACCATCTATGTGTCCAACATATACATGCACAGTCTTAGGATTCAGAGCATTGTGCTGTTGTTGTTGTTGTTGTTGTTGTTGTTGTTGTTGTTGTTGTTTGCTTTTAGTTATTAAAATGGTTTCTGCTGGTGGTGTATGCCTGTTATCCCAGTACTTAGGAAGCTGAGACAAGAGCGTTGCAGGTTGGAGGCCAGTCTCAATAATTTAGGGAGACCCTGTTTCAAGATTAAAAAATATATTTTAAGGGGTTGAGGAGTGTAGCTCAGAGGTTGAATGTCCTTACGTTCAATCCCCAGTACAAAAAAAGAAAATGTTTTTTAGCTACTGTATTTTAACTTGTCCTCAAAATATCAACTTGCCTCTGACACCTGTTCCCCTGCTGTATTTCCTTCATATATCTTTCAAACTCAAAGTTTGGGTCTTCTTTCACCTCCTTCTCATCTCTACCATGTCCCTGAAAAATGCTGTAGAATCTATCAACTAAATCTTTAATGTTCCAACCTGGCTGTTGCTGATGGAGCATAACCATCAAGATTTGTCAGTGGACGGTCACCTTGGCCCCAACTGTCCATGGCCCTAAACTGTGCCCAACAGCTCCACTTCCTGTGAAGGGACCTCATCAGGATGGAAGCTGCTTTTCCAGCCACATCTCTCATCACTTCTTTCTTGCCCCAAACGCCACCGCCTGGGTACTCCCCACGATTTCCACTCTCAGACCCGTGCCCACGTCGCCGCCTCGTCGGCAACCCATCACCTTCTTCTCCTCCTGTCCAATCTTTTGCTTTCTTCAGAGGCAGCTCGAATGCCTTCTTATTCCCAGGTGGCTCTTGGAGATGCTTTTCAGGAATAGATGAGCTTTTTCTAAAGCCCCTTCCCACACTCTCTGCACCTGTTCTTTCTGTTCTAGTATCCAGGTTGTCTCACTAATAAACAACCAGAAGGATGCTTCCCTGTCCAACTCATCTTTGCTTTCCCATAATGGCTAACATTGTATTCTTCACATAGACACCTTCCATATATCTGTTGAATTTTTAAATTACATAGCCAATCAACATTTGATTCTATGACATACAGTCAGTCATCTGGAAGGCAAAACAAAATAGTAATCTTAAGAAACTGTCATGAAAATAAGACCAACCAATTTTGTCCCAGGTTCCAGCAACATAAAGAAATACTATATAGTGATGAAGGGAGGGATTAGGAGGTAAAGAGAATAAAAATGTCTATTAAAAATTGAGAACCTGTAACCCATACTATACCCACTGTAAATAAAGGTTAAGAACAGAAGCATTAAAATTAGATAAAACTGGACTAAAATTTTGTCTTTATCCCTTATAATTTGCATGTCTTAGGCCAATTAATTTCTTTAAGTCTGTTTCCTTTTGGGCACAGTTCAGATAATACCTACCTCCCAAAGCTGTTCATAGCCATAAGTGAAATAATATACACTACAAGGTTTATGTAATGGCTACAGTACATCACATGCATTGCTTTTTGTTTAAATCAGAGGTGAGAGCTCTAATTAGGCAGTTGCTAAGAGCAATAGCTTAGGAATCAGACAGAGCTAGGAAGTTCTTCTTATTACAAAAACAGTGATTATCTGGCAAAAGTCTCATGTCTGGACCTATGGGTAGAAAGCAATTATAGGCTCCCAAATAGAAGATGGCTACATGAAGCTGTGCTGGCTTCTCGGACCCAGTCAGGACCCCTGTTTCTTGATTCTGTCACTAGAAGAGTCTCTGCTCCAGCCTTTGGGAAGCCCTTCAGAGGCTAATGTTAACTGGTATCAGGCTCAAGAAAGGAGACTCTGCCTTCTCCCTCTGTCGCCCTCTAGTTACTGCAGAGAGTCAGATGGTTTAGTCAGCTGAGCCATTTCATAGTAATGGCTAACCATTATTTAGTATTCAAGACACAACAGTTAGCAGGCTAGGCACTCTGCATACTTCATCTCCTTTAATCCCCCTACGACTTCCAAAGTAGCTTTTGTTATCTCCAGTTTATAGATAAGAATAATGATGATGATGATGGCTCACCTTTACCTTGTGCTTATCATAACCAGGGACTGTGCTAAAGCCCTAATATATATTACCTCTCTTAATGTTCATTTATAATCCTTTCAGGTAGGAACTATTTTTAATCTCCATATTTTATGAGAAACTAGAGGTATGTGCAAGTTAACTAACTTGCCCAAGGTCACTCAGCTAATAAATGATAGACAAAATTCAAACCTCTGGTCTCTGTGGCTCTGGAGTTCAAGGTTTTTCCTCTCAAAAGCCCAGCTGAGTTCAGACATAGACATGTCAACCTTAAAACCTAAGAGACACTGAGTTACCATGACCTTGTCTTTGTATGAGTTTCAAGGTCTCTCAGATTCCAAACTCAATTTTTCCTCTTGAAAGCTCCAGGGGTAACATCACTGGATAATTTGCCCGTTGCCTGGATAGCATCATAGTTAATGACTGTATTGATTTCTGGTTTGAATTTCCCTTTATCGTTGCCCTTTTTAACCATCCCAACTGATTTCTTCATATAATATTGTCTCTGAGATATTAGAAAATGGATTTTCTGAGGAAAAATTAAATAGATGATACACGAAATATAGAGCTCATTAAGACCAACCAAAACACAATGACTGTTTGTTAGAAGGAGATGATGTATTTCAATCTTGTTAACTTTTGACTAGTTATTAGTGACCTCTTTGCCTAGCACGGTGCTAGGCATGCTAACCTCTGAGCCCCAGGGCTCCCCGGCGTCCAGTGACCCCTTCCTCTCCCTTACTTCGGCTGCTCACCCTCATGGTCATATGTAGCAGGTCATCACAAATAATTTTAACATCTGTGATTTCAATCACAACACTCCACCCTGACCGCCACTGCTGACCATTCCAGAACACATATTCTTAGTTCTCATCGCCTGTAATTGTTTGACCCCCTCATAGCCTCTAATGCCACTGACTCTACCACTTTTTCATTACCCATCAACCCCCTCATCTTCTCTTCCCTTTGAACTCAGCTTCAGTTCTAAGGTCAGATAACTTCTTCCTTTGAAACACCATTACCTCTCTCTCCATCTTACTTATTTGGCAAAAAAATTCAACTCTGGCTGAACTCAAATATATCCACAGACTGCCCCTGAGTAGTAGACTGTAGCTCTTTTTTGTGTGTGGTACTAGGGATTGAACACAGGGTCATTCTAACCCCAAGCTATACCCCCAGCCCTATTTTATTTTTTATTTCGAAACAGAGTCTAAGTTGCTGAGGTCCTCACTAAACTGCCGCGGCTAGCCTCAAACCTGTGAACTTCCTGTCTCAGCCTTCCGGGTACTAGGATTACAGGAGTGGGCCGCCACATCCTGCTCAACCTCTTTAGCACAACTTTCTGATCCCCTCTGGGCCTTCTCTTCTTCTACAATAGCCTTTTACCAAAGGCCTGGTTTTTTCTTGTTTTTCTGTTTTGTTTTGGTTTGGTTCTTGAGGTTAGACCCAGAAACTTTCTATTTCCAAGCTACACTCTCAACCTTTTTATATTTTATTTTGAAACAAGACCCCACTAAACTGCTGAGGGTCTTCCTAAGTTGCTGAGGCTGGCCTCAAACCTGCTAACCACTCGTCTCTGCCTCCCAAGTACTGGGATTACAAACATGCAATCTTGTCTGCTCAGGAAGATCACCCCTAGATTTAACACTGTCTCTTGCTTCTTCACATTCTCTCCACTGAGTGTTCCCACAAGCATAAGAACATCTTCCATCTTCAAATAAATTTCAAAATACACATACAGCTAACTGGTTTCATTTCAGGGTGAAACCACTGGGAAAATTGTTAACAGACAGGATTTCCACTTGCTCATTTACTCTACAACCCTCTGAGCTGGGCTTCTGCCCCAAACACTCTATCAAATTGCTTTTGTTAGTGAGGTCTTTGTTACTGTGATGGTTAATTTTATGTGTCAACTTGACCAAGCTGTATTAAACCACTGGCATTCCTGGTTATCCAGCTTGCAGACTGCATATTGTGGGACTTGGTCTCTACAAGAACCAGTTCTCATTATAAATCGCATGTATATGTATATATACATATACATATATGTATATACATATATATGTATACATAATATGTATATATGTATATAGATAGAGATATAAAGAGACATATAGAGATATGTCCCACTGGCTCTGTTTATCTGAAGAATCCTAATACAGTTACCAACTGCAATATTTACTTATCTTTTAAGATTTTTCGCCAAATCTCAAAGGTGCGAGAGGTAGTTCTCAAATAGTGGATTATTCTCTCATTCTAGAAACACAGTCTCTTTTTATTTTTATTTTTGGACACCTAAGAAAACACTCCCCTAGTTTTCTAAACTTCTCGTTGTCTGTTCCTTCTTCTCTGCCTTCTTTAAACATGTCTCTGTATCCTTCCAGGTGTTCTACTCACTGATTCTCAGCCTCTCAGCCCACTGCTCTTTCTACCCACACTGTCACTGTAGATGACTTAATTCAGTCCCCAAGCTATAAATGCCATTTATGTGCCAGTGACTCCCAGCTCTCCATCTCCACACTAACATATCCAGATTCGTGTCTCTAGCTGCTTACTTAACATCTTCATTGGACATCCGATATGCATTTCAAATATGACCCTGGCAAAGGAGTGGTGATTGTGCACCATTTATCCTCATCCAGCCCTGAGTAAGCAGCACCAGCTTCCACTCAAGTTCTTAGGTCGGAATCCCAGAAATGAATTGTCTAGAATAGGTCGATCTATAGAGATAGAAAATAGATTAGTAATTGCTTACGTGTGCTGGGTTGAATGTGATCCCTCAAGGATATGGCCATATTCTAACCTCAGGAATCTATGAATGTGCTCTAATTTGGAGAAAGAGAATTTGTAGATGTAATTAAGTTAAGGACACTGAGATGTGACCTTTCAGGATCAGCTGGTTGACCCCAAATCCATTAACAAATGTCCTTACCAGAGACACTCAAAGAAGAAACACCAGAGAAGAGGAGACCATGTGATGGCAGATGGAGCGGAGGATGGAGGCAGAGATTAGACTTACGCAGCCATGAGCCAGGGGATGATTCGAGCCACTACACACTGGAAGAGGCAACGGAGGAATCGTCCTTGGACACTTCTGAGAGTCAGACCCTGCTGACACCTGGATCTCAGACTCTCCCCTCCAAAACTGTGAGAAAACAAATGTCTTTTGTTTTAATCCACTAAACTCATAATAATTTGTTGTGTATTCCCTCAGAAAGCCAATACAAGAGGTTGGGTGGGGTGAATGAAGAGCAGTTGCTAGTACATAGGAGGTTTCTCTTGGGGGTGATGAAGTGTTTTAAACTTGGTGTTTCTGATGGTTGTGAAAATCTGTAAATATACTAAAAACCATTGAATTGAACATTAAATGGGTAATTTTAAGACATATGAATTATATGTCAATAAAACTATTAAAAATAAGATGCAGGAGTTAACTTTTCACCCTCTCTTTTCTTTATCCTCACATATAAATCATCTGGAAAGTGTTTGAGCTTGCCTCCAAAACACATCTCGCATCTGATGACTACTTTTAATTCCGCTGCCACCATCTTAGTTCATGCCCATAGTTTCTTGTCCACACAATCACAGCAGACTAATTGGTCTCCCCACTTCCCTCTTAGCCTAACTGGAATTCATATTCCTTTCTGTTTATTTGTTTGTTTGTTTGTTTTGTCATAGTTTTGTCATACTGGGGATTGAATCCAGAGGCAACAACTTCCGAGCTACAACCTCGGTTCTATTTTGCTTTTTAATTTATGAAACAGGGTCTCACTCACTCGCAGAGGGTCTTCTCGCTAAGTTGTTGAGGCTGGCAATAAACCTGTGATCCTATTGTCTTAGCCTCCCAAGTACTGGGATAACAGTCATGCGCCATCGTGTCCAGCTCATCTTCCTTAAAGAACACAAAGTGGTGGTTATCTTAAAACACAAGTCAGGCTACATCACGGCCTGTTCACTGGCATACCACCAGTGTTTTCCTTTGCACTTAGAATACAATCCTAACTCCTCACCAAGTCCTACTGGGTTACCTGACCTATGTATCTAATCCCTGTCCACAGATGAGACCCCCATCTCATTCCACTCCTCTTCATACTACATTTCAGCCACACGGACCTTTCTTCTGCTCCTGAGGACTGCAGATTAAAGAGACAAAGGCAAATAAATAGGGGGAGGAGAGAAGTGCATTGATATACATATGGAGAGAATAAAAGAAGTGGCTCTCAGCCAGGTATGGTGGCACACACCTGCAATCCCAGTACTTGGGAGTCTGAGAGAGTGAGGTCACAGGTTGGAGGCCAGCCTTAGCAACTTAGTGAAGCCCTCAGCAACTTAGGAAGACCCTGTTTCCAATTAAATAAAAATTAAAATAAGGCTGAGGGTATAGCTCAGAGGTAGAATGCCCTTGGGTTCAATCTCTAGTAACCACACACACACACACACACACACACACACACACACACAGTCCCTAAACAGAGAAACTGGCCGTCTGTCACCTTGCCTTGATGTATTAGTTCTTTACTGATGTATTAATTCTGGAAAAAATTGTAAGAGTAGAATGTAGCCAAAAAAGAAAGTATAAAAAGTATAAAATGCTTGCCAAAACCAAAAGTAAAGAGAGCAAAACTGTAAAATAAAGGAGCAGCTTCACTCTCCATTGCATCTGTGTGCTGTTTCTCTGCCGTACTTCGCCAGCTCCTCACTCCACCACTCGTGGACCCCCGACTCTTGCAAGGGCTGGACCCCGGTAGGTGCATCTATCACACACACACACACACACACACACACACATACTCTCTCTCTCTCTCTCTCTCTCTCTCTCTCTCTCTCTTCTCTCTCTCTCTCTCTCTCTCAATGGCTTTTATCATTTTTTAAATTCCTTGATTAGCATGTTATATCAGCTATACCTGTGCTTTATAAGGCAGGGGTTGTCTGTTTGGTTCAATATTGGGTTTCAGGTGGCCAGAAAGTATGTAATAAATATTTGCAAAATTAATTTAAAAAAAACTAAGCTTATTGGAAGCTGTAAAAAGACTTTAAAAATAACAAGTTTTACTTTCGTGCTGCAGTCACATAGTTCGAGCCTCAGGAATTGAGCTTTGAGCCTGTAACAACCATCATGGTGGTGGCTACAATTCCAGCATCTTTGGGTTCCTGGCGAATTGATACTAACCCAAATGGCTGTGAAAACTGAAATTCTTACTTCTTTATTCTACAAGTTTCCTTAATGGGTAAGCTCAATGAAAAAAGCACCCACAGCACCCCTGTATCCCTAAGGCATAGACATACTACATACTCAGTAAATACTTTCCTGATGAATGAATCCCTCCAGCTCAATGTAAAAGTTAAAATGAAACACTCCTATGACCAAAAAATACCTGGAGCATCCCAAACTCATAATTGCAATGTAAATAATATGTGCATTTGCAGGTAGTATATTAATAATAAGAAAAACCACCGTGAGAGTCCTTGGAGTGGTACAGAGCTAAATCAATTTTTTTTCTTGTTAAAAAGACTCAACTTAATGAACCCAAAGCTCCCTTTCATAATAAAATTTTGATTCCAGGATTATGTGTTAGGCATTTGGAGTAGCATTTTTATGTACTTACTGAGAAATAATTGAGTTCATGGGACAGTGCCGTAATTGTCACCCCAACTTAGTACTGACTTTTCCCAGGGCTTTAGCAAGGACTTTGCACTAATTGTTTCTAAAGCTCAATGACTATAGCATTCGTGTAATAGATCATCCTGTACCCTAGACGCAGTTTTTTCAAAGAGATTCAAAAGTAGGCTGTAAATTATTCCTCAAAATGCCAGCTTAAGATGGCGAGGCCAAGGACCAGACCAAGAAGGAGCACTGGTTCTGGAGCCAGAACTTGGACGAGTCCTAGCTCTGCCTGTACTGTCTTTACGGCCTTAGACGTATTCTTGAATTCTTAGGAGACTTACTTTTTCTTCATATTTAAATAAAATTTTTAAGAATTATACTTGGACTTCCGGGAAGATGGCGACCGAGAAAAGCGGGGCTTAAGAGCTCCGCTAACAACAAATATCCATTACCACAAAATCAGTGCCTTTCATAGCCAGAAAACACCATCACCAGTGAAACAAAAAATCACCAGGCTCCAGAGAGAAAGCGGACTGAGAACAGAGCCACAGAGGAGATACACCGGCCTTGCGCCCGAGGACGCGGCAGACACGGCAGAAGCGCCATACTGCCGGCGGCAGCGGCGAATTCACCAGATGGCCACAGCAAGCCGAGGTGAGCCACTGAGGAACAGCTAGGCGAGATTTCTCCGCGCAGAGAGCATCTACAGCTCCCAGTGGCCGAGCTCAGCACACGCTGCAGGGATTCAGAGTAGAAATCAAAATCAAAAAGAAAAACGCCAGCCCCACAGCCGAGGGTGTAGCAGCGGCGCCATATTGCTACCGGCAGCAGCAGCAGCGAATTCAGCGAGGCCAGTACAGCTACATCTGCGTACTCAAGAACAGTGAGTCAAATTGCGGGCCACAGAGGAGAAATCCCTGGGACTTGACCCAGTGGGGAAGGGGCGGTGGCCGAGATATCACACCATAGGAGAACGTGCAACCTGGCACCCCCCACAGTCTAAAGCAGCCTCTATCGACTCTCTGGGTCGGAGACTCTGTGATAAAACCCAGTAAAGGAGTAGTGGGGTCTGAGATACTACTGACTCGAGATCCAGAACACCTTAAGGGAAGTCATAGTGACCCAAGGGAAGAACCCAGAGAAGGCACAAACATCCGAAATCATGGGAAAGAGGAATAATACTGGAGCAATGAATGCCCACAACCCCACAACATCAGAACCCGATAAAACAGAAAATCAGAGATTTCTAGAAGATCAAATCAGGAAAATAACTGTAGAAATAATAGAGGTGCTTCGAAAAGAACTCAGAGAGAGCCAAAAAGAGATAAAGGATGCAATTAATGAAGTAAAGGCCTCAATTCAAAGCACAAACAACCGATTAGAACACATGGAGAACAGAATCTCGCTCTTAGAAGATGAGCAATCCAAAAATGAAATCATAGTTTCTAATCTAGAAAAAAATATCCGACAGCAGGAATCTGATATTGAAGAAATATGGGCCCATTTTAAGAGAGCTAACCTAAGAATTATTGGAATAGAGGAGGGAAAAGAAAGTGAAACCAAAGGAATCAACAATCTCTTCAAGGAAGTAATAGCAGAAAATTTTCCAAACATAGAGCAAGAGGTTGATACAAAGGTCCAGGAAACTTATAGAACTCCCTTTAGACAGGATCGGAGAAGAGGATCCCCACGCCACATAATTGTCAAAATGACCAATGTGGAAGCCAAGCAGAGAATCTTAAAGGCAACAAAGGCAAAGGGCCAAGTGACATTCAGAGGCAAGCCAATTAGAATCACTCCAGACTTCCCAAACCAAGTCATGAGAGCCAGAAGGGCTTGGAGTAACATATTCCAAACTCTGAAAGAAAACAACTTCCAGCCAAAAATTTCCTACCCAGCAAAACTTTCTATCAAATTAGATGGAGAAATAAGAAGCTTCCATGACAAACAGAAACTGAAGGAATTTATGTCTTCAAAACCAGCACTAGAGAAAATACTCAAAGAGATTAACTACAAAGAAGAAATAGGTAACACACTCCAGAACTTGAGAAACAAGATTTTCCATCCAACAGACAACTAAGATTGGTTATCTGTGGAGATTCATTATTTATGTTAGTCTTTTACCTATCTCAAAAGGGTATTGTTTGCCTTTATTGTTGTTAATTTTTAGGATTTCTAGTTGGAATATTAATATACCTTCAGATATAGCATTTGGAAATATTTTATCCCATTCTATTAGTAACTGTTAACTCTGTTTACATTGTCTTTGGATATACAATTTTTTTTTTTTAGGGAGTTTGTATACTCCTCTGTTGCCTGTGCCATTGAAATCATAACCAAGAAATCACTGCCAATTTCAATGTTGTGAGGTTTTATGACCCAGATTTTCTCCTAAAAGTTTATAGTCTTAAGATTTATATTTAGGTCTATTATCTATTTTGAGTTAATATTTGTATATGGGATTAGGTAAGGGTCCAATTGTATTCTTTTCCATGTAATTATTATTTTTTAACAATATTTAGTTAAAAGATTTTTATTTCCACCACCAAATGTTCGTGGAAACCTTGTCAAAAATAACTTGACAATATAGGGAAGAATTTAGCTCTAGGCTTTTATTTAACTCCAATGGTTTATATATCTGCCTTTAGAATAGTACTACACTGTTTCAATGATTGTAGCTTTATATGGTTTGAAATCAGAAAATATATATCTTCTAGCTTTGTTCTTTTTCAAGATCGTTTTGGGTACCTAGAGTCCATATTCCATATTAGGATAGATTTTTTCTGAAAAATAAATATATAAATATATGATAGTTTCACCTAAAAAAAAATAGAAAAAAATATTCTCTGGTAAGAAAGTAAAAGGAAATATTGAAATGTTATCTTTAAGTCATCAAAAGCTTGGTATCAGACAAATGAAACTGTTACGTGAGATTATCATTTTTAATTTTGGATAATTTGCTATAATACTAGATGTCAACCACTAAGCCAAGCATGGGAGGGAGGGGTGGGGAGGGAACGGGGTGGGGATCGGGTGGGGGCTGACTGGGCGATGTGTGCATGTATGTCTACAAAAGTTTGTATCCCACTATGATGTATGAATACAGTGCACCAATAAAATAAATTAAAATAAATAAATAAATAAATAAATAAAATTTTACCAGATAGTCTCTAAAACCCCTCCAGGTTCGAAAGACCTGTAACCTCAGCTACTGTAAAAGTGTATAACATGAGCATGCTATTCCTATGGCTTAAAAATTCCCAATACTTCCATTTGTACTTAAAATAAAACCCAGACTCCTTATACCAGGCTCCATCTCTTGTACAGTTTGGCCCCTGCTTCCTTCTCCTGACCTCAGCCCTTATGGCTCTGCTTCCACAATGTGTCAGGTGCATTGTTACATCAGGACAGAGCGGGTACTGCTCCTCCTGCCTGGGACATTCTGCCCCCAGATCTTTATATCACTGGCTCCTTTTTGTCATCCAGAGTCGGCATAGATGTCACCTTGGGAGAGAGCCCTTTCATGAACACCAGGTCTGCAGTCCCCACCCCCAAGCCACTCTTTCTGTCACTGCATTTTATTTTCTTCATGGTCCATCCCACCACATTGTACGCTACCTGAAGGCGGGAACCTCATCTGTCTCACCCCACTCCATCCTGGCACCAAACCAATTCTCAGTAAGTATTTACTGACTCCTGATACAGGAGCCAGTCCAGTAGCTCTTGCTGCGTTTCTTTTCCGTAATCAAGATAGTAGGTCCCTAAATATGGAAATATTTTTTGAAAAGATGAAAATAAGTCACTTCTTTAGCTTTAAGAATAATCACCTAAGTGAATGAGTTGGGGACTGTAATTATAGCACTTAAAAGGGATGATAGTCCCTATTTGAATATCCTATGAGTATTAAAAATATCAACCTTCATCAGTAAGCAGGAAAAGTCTTAGATGGGTATTACTGTATTCAATTTGAGTATAATATTTTACTGCTGTCCAACATAACTGGTTTCCATTTTCTGCATTTTATAGTAGAGATTTAAAATATTTCACCTCTACCACTTACTAACTGCATAATCTACAGAAAATTATTTCCCCCTGTTTTCTCATTTATAAAATGGGAATTAAAAAATTCACACCACATGGGCGTTGTAAGAACCAACTACTTAAAGAGCCGTAGAGCACCAGGCTAAAGTTGGCACTCAACAAAATGTTCCTTTCATTGCCTGTCCCCCAAAAACCTTGTGATTATGGATTTCTTAGTGAATTCCAAGATAATGACCAGCATATGACATTATGACATTTTCCAGACCTAAGTACTGTTGTTAAATCTTAATAGCCACTGCTAAAAATATCTAAGGCCAGTTGCTTAATCTGACTTTGACCTTGACATATTTAAATACTGACTGTATTTGGAAGCCTAGTTCCAGTTTTGACTAGTATTTGCTTAATAGCTTTGAGTAAATATTTTTTGTTGCTATTAATAACATTGGTCCCTTCTCTTTTAGTAGCTTTTAGTCCATATGTTCAAATATCATTTATAATTGAGATGATGATTAACATGAATACAGAGATGAGATATTTCCTCAGAAAGAAGGCATGTACAATAAATAGTATCATCTTAATGGTAAATGTACTTAATGAACCATATCCTGCCAGTCTTAAATAGTCCTTACTGTTAATTAGAACAACCTTTGAAGTCATTACCCTTTGGGTGTCTGTTTGACACCAGGAAGGAGTGATATATTGAGAGGCCAGGTCATCCAGGCCCTACAGATGAGTGCATTATAAATCACCAATAAATACAAATTTTTTAAGAGCAGAGACCATGTATTTTTTATTCCTCCCATCTGCAGATAATAATTGTCTAGTGCAATTAATATTAAATTAGTGACTTTTCAAGAATTTTGTATTAGTCAGATTTCTGGTACCATAACAAATATCTGAGCTAGTCAGCTTAGAAAGTGAAAAGATTATTTGGGCTCACAGTTTGACAGGCTCCAGTCCATGATCGGTTGGGCTCGTTATTTTGAGTGAGGCAGCGGGTCATGGTGGGAGCATGTGTCAGAGCGAAGCCACTCACTTTGTAAGCAAGAGCAAAAGGAGAGGAAAAGGATGAATTCCATAGTCCCCTTTGGGGGCATGCCCTAGTAACCTAAGGGCCTCCTACTAGGCCCCACATCTTAAATGTTCCACCACCTCCAAAGAGAGCCACCTTGGGACCAAAGCTTTAACGCATGAGTCTTTGGGGGACATTTAAAATGAAAAATATAATATTCAGTGTAAAAGCAAGATCAGAAAGCCCCTGCTTTGGGGAATGACTGAGCATGATAAGGAAATGGGGGGGTTAAGTCAGAAATAATGCTATGAATGTATACAAAATTACCCATTCCAATCTCAGACTTGCAGGTGGAGGATGTGGTGGAGGATACCTGGTAAGAAGGGCAACAAGAGTTGTGTGCATGTATTTTTCTGACACCCTATACCCCAATAGGAAGTAAAATTAAAATGCACCCAATAAAAAAGTTTTTAAAAACCCTGTTTTTCTAGCCGGGCGTGGCAACGCACACTTGTAATCCCAGCATTTGGGAGGCTGAGACAGGAGGATCGCAGTTCACGGACAGCCTCAGCTACTTAATGGGGCCCTTTGCAACTCAATGAGACCCGGTTTCAAAATAAAGAATAAAAAATAGGGCAGGGGGTGTGGGGGTGTAGCTCGGAGGTCGAATGCCCCTGGGTTCCATCCCCAGACCCACACACACAAAAAAAAAAAACCCTGTTTTTCTATGAGGCAAGTCTTGGTTGGCTCCTGGTTATGGGTTGGTCATCAGAGAAACCAAACCATGATTAGAAGCTTGAACTTTTAACCCTACCCTACCCCATCCTCTGGGAAAGGGAGAGGGACTATATAGTAAGTTAATAATTGATCACGTCTACGTGATGAAGCCTTCATAAATATCTCTGGAGGTTGGCACAGCCGAGAGGGCACACATTGCCCTATAGACTTCATCCGGTCATTCACTGTATCCTTTGTACTATGCTTGATATTATTTGACTGTATGGTACTGGGGATTGATCCCAGAGGCATTCTGCCTCTGAGCTATACTCCCAGTCCTTTCCATTTTTTATTTTGAAATAGCATCAGGCTAAGTTGCCCAGGATGGCCTCAAATTTACAATCCTCCTGTCTCATCCTCCCAAGTACTAGGATTACAGGCGTGTGCCAAGGTGCCCCACTAATATACTTTATAGTAAATGGTAAAGGTAAGGAAAATGTTGCCCTAATTTTTGTTAACCATCTTTGTAAATATTTGAACTTAAAAAGAGAGTCCTAAAGCTGGGCATGATGCAGCACAACTATAATTCCAGTACTTGGGAGACTGAGACAGGAGGATCTTAGGTTTGAGGACAGTATCAGAAATTAATGAGACTCTCATCAAACTAGTGAGACCCTGTTTTGAAGTAAAAATTTAAAAATAGGGCTGGGTGTAGCATGGAGGTAGAATACCCTTGGATTCAATCCAAGAAGAGGAAGAAGAAGAAGGAGAAGGAGAAGGAGAAGGAGAAGGAGAAGAAGAAGAAGAAGAAGAAGAAGAAGAAGAAGAAGAAGAAGAAGAAGAAGAAGAAGAGGAGGAGGAGGAAGAGGAGGAGGAGGAGGAGGAGGAGGAGGAGGAGGAGGAGGAGGTCCCAGTAACCTCAATTTATAGACAGTTGGTCAGAAACACCTTAGACTCCAATTTGTAATTGGCATCTGAAATGAGGAGGAGGATGGTCTTATAGAACTGAGCCCTTAACTTGTGGGATCTGATGCTAACTCCAGGTAGATGGTTAATTCAGATGATTAACTCAGAATTGAGTTAAATTATAAGACCTTCAGTTGGTGTTCTTTGGAGATTTGTTTGATGAGGGAAACACACCCACACATTTTGGAAACTAGAAGTATATGGAAAAGAAAAAATAAATTGTAAACCTACAGTTTTGTTTTGTTTTTACTAAGGTACACAAAGAAATACCAAGTAATAAATACTACATTATGGATCTTTTCATAATCCATAGTATTTTCCTAAGTTACATAGTAAGCATTAAATAAATATCTGTTTGCATATAATGTTAGTGGCAGATACCACAAAGATAAAAATGGAATTAATAATGTATGGTATTATCCACTGATACAGATAGAAAGAGAATAGTTGAGAAAGAAAGCTACAGAGGAAAGATATTTTTGACTTCATGAAAACACAGACATATGTAAATATAGATATATATTGCCCATTTATTGGCAATAGCTAGGAATCATGATGCATGCTTATTAGACAGGAGGGTTGCAGATTTGAAGCCAGCCTCAGCAACTGAGTTCCTCAGCAATGTAGTGAAATCCTGTTTCAAAAATAAAAAGTAAAATGGGGGTGGGGATGTAATTCAGAGGTAGAACACTCCAGAGTTCAATCCACAGGACCACAAAAAACATATATATGTGCAATAATTTTATGAAGCAAAGATTCAGTCAAGTGAATAGGTAGACAAATATTGGGAATGATGGTGATATTTGTCCAATTAAAATTCACAGAGTTAAAGTCGGGTAGCGTGGTGGCGCACGCTTGTAATCTCAGTACTTGGAAGGCTGATTCAGGAGGATCGCACGTTCACAGCCAGCCTCAGCTACTTAGTGAGGCTCTCTGCAACTTAGTGAGACCCTGTTTCAAAATAATGAATAAAAAATAGGGCTGGGGGTGTAGCTCAGAGGTAAAATGCCCCTGGGTTCAATCCCCAGTACTGAAAAAACAAAAAGTTTATGGAGTTAAAGTAGGAAGGGAACTCCTTTGAGTCCAGACTCCTTGTGTAAAGGGGAAGGTGATCTGCACACAGTTGTGTCCACATAGGAAGCAGCACATTCAGGCCCACTCTCAGCTCTCTTGACTCTTACACTTGGGTTCTTCCTCTTCTCCATGCAGCCATATTGGAAAGTAATGAGAAATAAGCCTGGACAGATAAGGTGGAGCTTGGCCAGCAGGGCATTCTGTCTACAAATGAGCAGGTTGGGGCCTTAAAACCCCAAGGCATAGTGCCTGGATGTATGAGGCATCACAAAAGAGGTGATAGAGAAAAGCTAAACATGGCTTTACACTATGAAAAAAGAGTTAATTCCATTCTATAATCGTTCCATATCTGATATTTAATGTGTACCTAGCATCAGAATGAGAATTGTATCATTTGAGATTTAAAGTCAACACTAAATATAAGCTGGGTGTATGGCAAGATGGCCCACGGGCTTTGGCAGCAGCCAGCTGGGCCTAATGGATGATGTGTCTTCCAAACGTCCATGAGTGACAGGGACAACCAGCCGGGGACATAAAGCGCTGATAGACTGGATGTCCCTGGGTACACGGACAAGTTCATGTACCAGGAGCATGATGACCCATAAAGGAAGCCTTATGGATCATCGTATTTTTTTTTTTTTTCGGTACTAGGGATGGAACCCAGGGGGCTACACCCCCAGCCCAATTTTTTTTAAATTTTGAAACAGGGTCTCACTGAGTTGCAAAGGGCCTTGCTAAGTAGCTGAGGTTGTCCTTGAACTGGGATACTCCTGTCTCAGCCTCCCAAATGCTAGGATTGCAAGCGTACGCCACCACGCCTGGCTTGGATCATCATATTTTAACTCTGAGACTTAATTGATCCCAGCAATGATGCCCTTTGCCTAAAACACTAGCTTCATGAGACAGCCTTAAGTATGTTTCCCACAGATCCACTTAATAGAAGTCTATCAGTTTAGCCCTTTTTAACCATTCCTACACACTATTTGAAGTGGCTAAGCCACATGCTTTTCATCAGCCATGGTCACAGTGACTGACCCAGAGACTTCTCAAGTGACACACCTTCGTGGACAGAGAAGGCAGAGAAATGTTAACCAGCGCTATATTCTGATTTGAAAGGTATAATTATCAGGGTTGGGGGGGGTTGTTTAGGTATGATTTTCATACAGTGAAATACATCGTGTGTCAGCTGAAGTTCAGTGAGGTTTGACGGAGGCCTCGTCCAAGGTACCCATGCTTCTGTCACAAACAGAGAGCATCTGCCCCCCAGGAAGCTCCCTAAGGCCTCCTCCCAGTCAACCCGCCCAGCCTGGGAGATGAGTCTTCTGATTTCTATCACCAGAAATTAGATCTGCCTGTTCTAGAACTTCCTAAAACCGTAATCTTTAAGATATCTGACTTTCTTGTCTGGCTTTTTCATTCACTGCAACATTCTTGGACATTGCCCATCTGTTGTTGTGTCAGTAGCTTATACTAACCAGGATACTATACCACTTAATTTGTCACCTACAAACTATTTATTTATTTATTTATTTATTTATTTATTTATTTATTTTTGCGGTACTGGAGATGGAACCCAGAGGCATTCTACCTCCAAGCTACACCCCCAGCCCTATTTTTTATTCTTTATTTTGAAACAGGGTCTCACTGAGTTGCAAAAAAACCTCACTAAGTAGCTAAGGCTGTCCTTGAACCACAGTCCTCCTGTCTCAGCCTCCCAAATGCTGGGATTAAAGCGTGTGCCACCACGCCCTGCTCTAAACATTCTTTTACTAGGCTTCGTGGGCATGTGTTTTCATTCTTCTTAAGCAAATACATAAAAGTGGCTTAAGCAAATATATAAAAGGTGAAATATTTGTATAAGCTGAAAGACAGGGTATTACATCTTTCTTTGTGATATGACTATGCAGGTCTTTCATTTTTAAAAATATCTTTCTGTTTTTTCTTTGCTAGAGAACCTTCTAAATGCAGTGCAAATATTTTCTCCCAATCTGTGCCTGGTCTGTTCATTATTTTTGATGAGCACAAATTTAGATTTTCAAGAAGGTCAGCGTATCGTTTTTTCTTTTATACACAGGGTCTCACTAAGTTGCAGAGGGCCTCACTAAGTAGCTGAGGCTGGCCATACGCCTCCAATCCTCCTGTCTCAACCTTTCAACCTTTCAAGTACTAGGATTAAAAGCATCGCCACTACGCCAGACTCTAGAAACTTTCTTAAAGCTTAAGTGAGTCACTGTTGTTGCAGTAAAGAAAGAGGAATAAAATGTTGCAGAGACACCATTGAAAATATTAATTCCTATATTATAATCATAATCTTTTGTTAAACATGGATTCAAAATATTTTGCCTCAAAATATAATTGATTTTTATAATAGCACTCAGTAATCAGACACATGACTCAGAAAAGCCAGCTGTGCTCCTGTAATTGATTTTATTCTAGATATTAAACAAAATCCAATATCACAAACCTAATTTTCCTATCTTTTTTTTAATTAGTTGTACTCATTGTACATTTGGGCTTCAATATGATAATTCAATACATGCCTACGGATCACACTGATCAAATTCAGCCACTGATAACCATTATAAGATTGGACCTACAGTTCTTCAAAAGCATTTTAGCTCTCTAAACTGATAGCACCACATTGCAGCTGGGCTTGGTGACTCATGCCTGTAACCCCAGTATTTGGAAGACTTAGGAGGATTGCAGGCTCAAGGCCAACCACAGCAATTTTGTAAGTCCTTTAGTGATTAAGTGAGACCCTGTTTCAAAGTAAAAAATAAAAATCAGTGGAAATGTAACTGGGATGCAGAAGTCCCCTGGGTTCAATTTCTAGCACATACACAAAAAAAGCCACGTTAAAAGAAGTAAAAACAAGCCGGGCGTGGTGGCGCACGCTTGTAATCCCCGCGCTTGGGAGGGTGAGACAGGAGGATCGCACAGGTTCGAAGCCAACCGCGCATGCTGGCTTAGGAGACCCTGTTTCCAAATAAAAATGTAAAAATAGGTCTGGGAGAGTAGCCCGGAGGTAGAAGGGATTCCAGGAACTCCAGTACCACCAAAAAAAAAAAAGAAAGAAAGAAAGAAAGAAAGAAAGAAAGAAAGAAAGAAAGAAAACCCAACAAACTCAACCAAAAGGCTTATAGAACTGATCAACAAATTCAGCAAAGTATCTGGATACAAAATCAATCTTTAAAAATCAGAAGCTTTCCTGTACACCAACCATAAATCCACTGAAAAGAAATTCAGAAAACACTTCCAATGAGGATCTCCCACAAAAAATTAAAATACTCAGGAATAAACTTAACCAAGTAGGTAAAAAAACCTCTACAAAGAAAATTATAAAACACTGAAAAAAGAAATTGAAGACGATCTTAGAAGATGGAAAGATCTTCCATGTTCATGGATTGGCAGAATAAATATCATTAAAATGTCCATCCTTACAAAAGTGATCTACAGATTCAACACAATGCCCATTAAATTACCAAGATCATTCCTCACCAACATAGAAAAATCATCCCTTAATTTAATTTGGAACAACAAAAAACCCAGAATAGTCAAAGTGGTTCTCAGCAACAAAAACTATGCAGGAGGAATCACAATATCTGACTTTAAACTATACTACAAAGCCATTGTAATAAAACCAGCATGGTGCTGGCACAAAAACAGATACATAGACCAATGGAGCAGAATAGAACACCCAGAAACAAGCTCACACACTTTCAGCCAATTGATTTTTGACAAAGGGGCCAAAAACATACACTGGAAAAAGATAGCCTGTTCAACAAAGGGTGTTGGCAAAACTAGTTAACCATATGCAGAAAACTGGAAATTAATCCCACTTTCTCACCCTGCTCACGAGTCAGTCAGTCACAAAAAATAAGAAATCAGATGCTTTCTCTAATATGTGAAAGCTAAGGAGAAATGGCTGATAGGAGGAACTCTACATGAAAGAGGAAATCCTATAGAGCAGCAAACAAGTCAACCTAAATGAAGGGATGGGAGAGGAGAAAAAGGAAATTCTATAAAACACACAATGTACTTAAACATATCGAAGTCAGCCACTAAGCCAAACACGGGAAGGAGGGATGGGGAGGGAATGGAGTGGAAATTGGGTAGGGGTTAAATCGGTGATGAGAACATGTATGTTCACACAAGTTTCTTTACTCCAATATGATGTACGAATATAATGCACCAATAAAAAATTTAAAAAATTTTTAAAAACAAAGTTGTGTGTGATAGACACAGTAAATCATCTACTCAAAACTCATTCTCCCTTTTCCCTATTAAATCAGTGCCCATGAGTTTGGATGGCGATTTGCCCCACTAACAATTTTACCTCCCTAGACCACCTTGTAGCTTTTGATGGACAGTCACCTTCCCCTGGCCAACAGCAAGTAAGCACAATTCACTGGGTGGGACTTCTAAAGAGGAATGATAAAGGTGGCCGACTCAGTGCTATGGGCCTTTTGACTTTCTTCCTTCCTGGAGTATAGGTCAGTGCTCTGGGAAACAGCTGCCTTTGGAGCAAGAGGAAGGAGAGATGAGGAAGCCATAAGGGTTTCTGGTTTCCAGTGGCATCGTGACGCCGTGCTACTTTCTCTAGTTTGCCTGCCTGCAGACCTCTTGCCATGAGGAATAAAGGCAAAAGTCACTTTGGTTAAACCTCTGTGGAGAAGAGATTTTCTGATTCGGTGGGTTGAAGGTAAAGCCTAAAACCTGCATCTTAAGCATGAGCCCCAGTGATTCCAAGGATGATCCTGGAGGAATTCTGCTTTGGTGGTGTAAATGGAAAATGCTGTGGTACCCGTGAGGAACAGAAAGGATCATGAACTTAAGGATGTGTCGCAAGTCACGTGAGGAACTGCCAGAGGCAAAGGAAAGTCCACTTAGACGTTATGTTATGATCCCTGAATTTTCTACATTATGAGTCACCACAGAGAAAAGAGAGTTGATGGTGAAACTAGAAATGGCTCTCAGCAGATTGAGTCAGGTCTGTCCTGGTTTAGCATTATTGTGAAATCCGATTGGGTAGCTGAAATGACAGAGTTCTCTTCCTGAGCATCATTGCTCTGTAAATGTTGACATGGGTGACCTCTACGAAAAACACAAGACCTATTCGGTTCAGTTTCCTCTTTCTGAGAGGAAACACAAAGATAATGAATGGGTGCCACCTCGGTTTAAATATCTAAGTGGAGCTGGGTGTGGTGGTGCAGCCTTAGTAACTTAGCAAGACTTTAAGCAACCTAGTAAGACCCTGTCTCAGAAACAAAAAATCAAAATAAATAAATAAATATATTATGTGGTCTTATCAATATGTTTACAAAAGACATTCTAATTTATTTCTTATTCAGATTACTTTAATTATAGACATCAGCCACAGTTCTGTGTGTGTGTGTGTGTGTGTGTGTGTGTGTGTGTGTGTGTGTTACCGAGGACGGAACCCAGGGGCTTTCTACCTCTGGGATATAAACCCAGAGGTAGAACCTATTTTTATAAACCTATTTTTATATTTTATTTGGAAACAGGGTTTCACTAAGTTGCTGAGAGCCTCACTAAGTAGTTGAGGCTGGCTTTGAAACTGTGCGATCCTCCTTTCTCAGCCTCCCAAGCTCTGGGATTATAAGTGTGCACCACCACACCTGGCCATAGTTCTTCTTTTTGTCTATGACAGATTCCTTATTAAAACAAGTCCGACAACATCGGGCGTGGTGGCGCACACTTGTAATCCCAGCAATCGGGAGGCTGAGACAGGAGGATCACGGTTCACAGACAGCCTCAGCTACTTAGTGAGGCCCTTTGCAACTCAATGAGACCCTGTTTTAAAATAAAGAATAAAAAATAGGGCTGGGGGTTGTAGCTCAGAGGTAGAATGTCCCTGGGTTCCATCCCCAGTGCCGCAAAAGTTAAAAAATTAAAAATTAAAAAAATAAGTCCAACATATAACTGTCTGTTGTTACACAAAAAATACACATTGCTGTGTTCATTTTTAAAGATATCACACTCCCTTAATGAATTTAAAATTGTAACTTATTGAGAGATATCATGAGAATTCTTATACTGAATATTTTTGTAAATAGAACAAGTATAAAATAATTTAAATGAAGTTCTAGCATATGCAAGAGTCAGACATTCAAGTGCGTTCATAATTCTCAGGTGTAGACAGCAATGAACTTTGGAAGTCTCGTCATCATCCATGCCATATAGTGCCAATATCAGTTGCCCCTAGAGTTCAATGATATGGAAGTTCAAATACTGAGTTCATGCTTTCATAGCTAAAACAGGAGCTGGAAGAACTGACAAAGCAATGGGTTTGGACTGTCCCCATCAGCCAAGAGCAGGAGATCCAGAAGGAAAGAATGAAGCCATGGCCAGCAGCAGTTCAGTCTGGTGGGAAGACAGAACTTAAACAAGTAATCATAGTGTGGTGAGTGGTAGAAGAGATCAGCTCTAGCCTGGGCAATGGAGATGCAAGCTCTGACCCTCACTTGAGCTCAGCTTGAGCCAGGGAAAAGAGGAGGAAGCCAGGGACCATATCTGAGAGGAGATCATGGCATTGGAGAGGGGTTTTTTTGTTTATTTGTTTGTTTTGGTGGTACTGGGGGTGGAATCCAGAGGCTTTCTACCTCCGGGCTATACTCCCAGACCTTTTTTTTATATTTTATTTGGAAACAGGGTCTCACTAAGTTGCTGAGATCCTCACTAAGTAGCTGAGGCTGCCTTCGAACCCATGCGATCCTCCTGTCTCAGCCTCCCAAGCGCGGGGATTACAAGCATGCGCCACCATGCCCAGCTTGGAGAGGGGTTTTGAAAGGTGCAAGAGCTGCTTGGATGGAGGAAGCAGCAGGTGGGCAATGGGGAAGTAGGGAGGGCACAAGGTGCACAGGTCGCCTTCCACAGTCGGAGCAGAGGGTGCATTGGAGCAGAGCCAGGTATTGAGTAAGAGACAGATAAAGCCCAGAGACAGTGAAAAAAGGAAAAGAATAAGGCCTTGAACACAATGCCAAGGAACTTTAACTTCATTCCATAAGTAGTGGGCAGTCATTGAAAGATGAATGGACCAGACATATGTGCTAGAAAGTTCACTCTGATCACCAATGGTGCTTGAGAGCCGTCAACATGAGAGCCTTGGACAGTAACTTCACTGGCTTCTATGACCACTCTAAGGTCATTGTATTTTCCCTGAAATCAGCATGAAAAAATCAGGATGACTTCCCAGATGGCTCTATGTACTTTTCTGACTCTCTTTCCCCTGGGCCATTGTGATCCTTGGGGGCTTCTCTCTGAATCCAAGAAACCAATGGAAAAAACAATTTAGTAGAAACTGTCTCCTCATTTCTGTGATTTATTTCCAAAGGCTGGTTTTTAAGAGAATTTATATAGTGAAAATGCTACCATGGAATCCACAGTATGCTTCCAATAAAAATGATAGTTAAGCCGGGCGTGGTGGCGCACGCTTCTAATCCCAGCATCAGGAGTCTGAGACCGAAGGGCTGCAGTTCATAGACAGCCTCAGCTACTTACTGAGGCCCTCTGCAACTCAGTGAGACCCAGTTTAAAAATAAAGAATAAAAAATAGGGCAGGGGGTGTAGCTCGGAAGTCGAATGCCCCTGGGTCTCATCCCAGACCGGCAAAAAAAAAAAAAAAAAATGACAGTTAATGATGAAAAATAATAAACTGTAATCATGAAGACACTGAAATGGTCTATGCAGAGAAAATTTAGAATCAAAACAAGTTTTAAAGGAACCAGATAGAAGTCCTAAATCTATACATATGTACCTATAATTGGTTTAATGTCTAAATTGGGCACTTTAAAAGATTAACAACAAAACCTAATAATAGAATAGAGCAATTATAATTAATATACTGTGATAAAATCTACGTGACTATGGTCTCATCTTTAGGATTAATATTTGTTAAGACAAATATTAATCTTTTTGAATTCTGATTGATCTCACCACAGTGAGCCCGCAGATATGGATTACAGCATCATCCATTCCTCTGTTAATTGCTGTGCAACAAAATACAATCAGTAAGAGTGTAAGCTACCAAGCCGGATCAACAGAGTGAAAATTCCAGTTTTGTCTCATTCCCT
Source organism: Muscardinus avellanarius (assembly GCF_963383645.1). Classification (NCBI taxonomy): domain Eukaryota; kingdom Metazoa; phylum Chordata; class Mammalia; order Rodentia; family Gliridae; genus Muscardinus; species Muscardinus avellanarius. Next base: position 17,652,761 of record NC_137789.1, on the reverse strand, counting down.
TATTCCCATGAACTTGGGCAAGTCCATACATTTTCCAGAACCTCTATTTCCTCATTTATGAACACAGGAGTAATGGTAGCACTTCCTATTCAGGGCCACTGTTTGGATTAAATAAGAGGTAGAGTAGTTATGACAATGCCTTTCTTATACTAAACATTATAAATGTATTTATTATAGCTATTATTAGAGGCTTTCACTTATAATCTGGAAAACTAATACTGTCTACTTCTTTAAAGTCTAAAACTATTATAAAATTATAGGATAATTTTTGTGCATATGACAATTTTTACAACTAATAATAGATTTTGCCAGGTTATAGCCCAGAAAAAAATAATTCTTGATCCTATTTAATGAAGCCTGAAGAAGTAAATTTTATGCCAACAAAATTTTAAAATAACTACAACATCATGTTTAAAAACAAATTTGAATGGAAATGTCTTTCCTGGAACTACACTGGTGTGCAGTGGAACTGCCATAGCATTACAGAACCAGGCAAATGCTCCACAGCCTATCAGCAAGTGAACAGACCAGCACAGAGAATTTCCTTTGCTTTTTGAATATTTAATATTCTAGGCTATTTTAAGGAAACAATCCAGTATATGGAAAATACTGCCAGCTACTAATTGTACAACAATAATATTATCTTTCTTTTGTTATTAATGAATGTATATGTGGTCACTTCTCTTAGTTATAAAAAACTTATATAGTTATAATAATAAATGAAGTCATTAAGTTATAACCTTAACTTTGTTACTTGTATTTTTAACTTAGAGTCTAAAATTTTTTTAACATGCACACACCTATCACTAAGACTGAAAAGAGCCAGGTGTAGTGACACATGCCTGTAATCTTAGTACTTGAGAGGCTGAGACAGGAAGATTGCAGATTCAAGAACAGCCTCAAAAACTTCATGAGAAGCCAGGCATGGTGGCGAATACTTGTAATCCCAGCATTTGGGAGGCTGAGACCGGAGGATTGCAGTTTGCGGACAGCCTCAGCTACTTAGTGAGGCCCTCTGCAACTCAGTGAGACCCAGTTTCAAAATAAAGAATAAAAATAGGGTGTGTGGGAGATGTAGCTCGGAGGTCAAATGCCCCTGGATTCCATCCCCAGACCTGAAAAAAAAAATTTTTTTTTCACGAGACTCTCAGCAACCTAGAAAGACCCTCTTTCAAAAACAAAAACAAAACAAAACAAAACAAAATAGCCGGGCTTGTGCCACACTTGTGATCCCCGCGCTTGGGAGGATGAGACAGGAGGGTCACACAGGTTCGAAGCCAGCCTCAGCTACTTAGTGAAGCTCTCAGCAACTTAGTGAGACCCAGTTTCCAAATAAAATATAAAAATAGGTCTGGGAGTATAGCCCAGAGGTAGGAAGCCTCTGGGTTCCACCCCCAGTACCATAAAAATAAAAATAAAAAAAACTACATACATAGCCAGCTTGGTAGCGCATGCTTGTAATCCCCGCGCTTGGGAGGCGGTGACAGGAGGATCACGCAGGTTTGAAGCCAGCAATGCTGGCTTAATAGACACTGTTTCCAAATAAAATATAAAATAGGTCTGGGAGTGTAGCCTGGAGGTAGAAGGGTTTCCAGGAAACCCCAGTACCACTAAAACAAACAAACAAACAAAAAACTGCATACATACATACATTATAATGTGTGTGTGTGTATACATATTATATGTATACACAAAAATGGAACTTTTAAAATAATGCCTTCAAATGCTCAAGATCTTAGTTTCCTGTTATAGTTGTTACAAATTACTACATGCTTAGTAACATAAAACAACACCTATGTACTCTCTAACAGTTCTGGAGGTCAGAAGTCTGAAGTCAGGGGGATCTTAGGACTAGGCTCCTTCTGAGGCCGTCTCCGGGGAGAGCCCATTTACTGCCTTTCCCAGCTTCTAGACGCCCCCTGTGTTCCCCGGCTGGTGGCCCCGCCCACATCAGTCCTCGCTCTTGCTTCTGCGGTCACCTCTCATACTATTTGATTGGATTCTCTTGCTTTCTTCATGTAAGAGCCCTGTGGTTTCACTGGGATTACCCCACCAGATGACCCAGGATAATCTCCTTATTTTAAAGTACTATTTTTTTTTTTTTTTTTTTGCAGTCCTGGGGGTGAAATCCAGGGGCATTCTACCTTCAAACTACACGCCCAGCCCTATTTTTTATTCCTTATTTGGAAACAGGGTCTCATTGAGTTGCAAAGGGCCTCACTAAGTAGCTGTGTCTGCTTCCTGAATGCTGGGATTACAAGCGTGAGCCACCATGCCCGGCCCTAAAGTACTAATCATAATCATATCTGCAAAGTCCCTTTCTATTGTGTAAGGCAATGTATTCACTGGGATTAGAATATGGACACCTTTCTACAACCATCATTCAGCCTTCTATAAGATCTAACACTCCTGAAAATTCCCTTTGTTGCCTGGGCTTTATTTCAAAGGTGACTGCTGTGGATATGTCTGAGAGGCCAGGCCCAGAGTTCTTCACTAGAAAGGCCTCCTGGGCCACACTATTTCAGTCTCGCAAATCCTGGCAGACTCGTAATGTGTAAGGTTATTCATTTAAAAACAAACAAAAGCAATGGACACTAGAAGGAATGATCAGTTTATCCTTATTCCCTCTAAACCCGGTCCTGGTCTCAGAGCACAAGGTGGCCCAACTCAGGAGGAACAGAGTTGAGGGAACTGATCTTGGCAGCCGTTGGTCAATGTCTACCATGGCTTCCCATCACTTTCTGGACCAAATCCAAGGTCTCCTCACTTGTCCAGAAGCTCTTTCTACTTTGACTTACTTACTTATTTGTTTATTTTTTGTGGTACTGGGGATGGAACCCAAAGGGCATTCTACCTTCAAGCTACACCCCCAGCCTTACTTTTTATTATTTATTTTGAAACAGGGTCTTACTAAGTTGCAGAGGGCCTAAGAGGCTGGCTGTGAACCTTCAATCCTCCTGTCTCAGCCTCCCAAATGCCGGGATGACAAACGTGCCCAACCAGAAGCTTTCTGAGGTCCAAACACCTTTATGCATCAACTCCCTGAGCACCCCCTAGTGGCCTGTTGGGTGCTGTCACTACCAAAGTCAACAGCTGTCCAATGGCCCTGTACCCTCTTGTCCTTCAGCTGAATGACCACCTGACATCTGAATCTTGCCTATCAACAAACTTCTCCTTTATGGATCATCCCCCACCTCAATTCCTTAGTGAAACATCCCCTCAGATAGGGGTTCCCCTCTCTACTCCCTTTTATATCACCAGCGAATGTGTAATTATTCTAGTGAGGATCAGCTACATAATTTATGGGGTCCCCAGTGCAAAATAAATATGAGGAGTCACTTGTTAGACACCTGTGAAGACCTTAGACAGCAAAGAAAGTGTTAAACCAAGCACAGGGCCCTGAAGTCAGAAGCTGGCCCTGACCCTAATGTGTGTCAGGCAGGGGACCCTGTGGACAGAAACTGCATCTGTGACCCTTGGGTTCTCCAGCCCCTCCCCTGCACAGACATGCGGAAATGACAGTTGAGTGGCTGCACCAAAGACTGAGCACAGCTGAAGATGTGCTAGAGACGACCGTGTGCAGTTTCCTAGGGCTGCTGCAACCACGTGCCACCGACTGAGTGGCTTAAAACAATAGAAGTTTATTTTCTTATAGTTCCAGAGGCTGGAAGTCCAAAATCAAGATGTCAGCAGGGCTGAGTTCCCCTTGGGGTCTCGAGGGAAGAATCTTCCTCACCTCCTTCAGTACCTGGTGGCCCAGCAATCCTTGGGATTCCTTGGCTTGGAGCTGCACCAAGTCCACCTCTGACTTCACCATCGCCTGGCCTTCTTCTCTGTGTATGTGTCTTCTGTGTCCTCTTCTCTTCTTATGAGGGTACCAGTCTTTAGGGTATCCACCCTAATCTAGTGTGGCCTCATCTTAACTAATTATTCTGCAAAGACCCTATTTCTAAATAAGATCTCACTCTGAGATGCCAGATGGACATGAAGAGGGGGCACTTTTCAACCCACTCCATCTGCTTATAGGACATTCTGCAGAAAGTCTCAAGAGTATTTTGGGCTGATATGTGTTTAACGATTCATATGAATTATAATGGAATTGTATTTGCCAAGGAAACCTCAAAGGATACATAGTCATACACGTTGTAGAGAGGCATGTATAATAAATGAAGTAGAACCTGGGGAACTAAAGATTTGGGGATGTGGTCATGTAACCAATATCATTATGGTTGAAGCAGCCTCAAAATGTGAAGAGCAACCATGACAAAATAGGAAGGGGAAAATATCCAGTTTTCTATAAGAAAAATAAGGCAGAATCCGGATGCTGTTATGTTTTTTCTCTGCCACCCTTCCACTGATTTCTTTAGGCTACCCAAGAAAATTGCACCATCAAAACCCCAGGCTGCTCTCCTCCAGGTGTGGGTGACAGATACTGCCGCCCTCACCCCTAACCATGCAACTTGTGGTGGATTTATTAGTAGGAAGCTCATGGCCCCATCTCCCCGCCACACACACACACACACACACACACACACACACACACACACAAGACCCATTCTCCTGACGGGCTGTAGAGGGAAGCCATTTGCTCTCCCTGTGCTGCCTGTGCCTTTGGCTGTCCGGAATGCACTCCTGTCTGACCTCAACAGGAGTATTAGGAAGGAGTATAAGAGGTATTTCTGGTGCTGTGGGGTTGAATCCTGGAATTCCTTCTGAGTACTCCCTTCCACAGCTTGAATTTCCTAACAGGTGACCCTAACACACACCAGTTAGTAGAGTGGAATAAGAACTTTCTCTCCAGGGCTGTATCTAGGACAATGGGTGCCTAGCCTCAGTAAACACCATGTATCACTTTAAGAAAAATTGCTTAAGTGATTGGAATTTAGAAGATAGTTTTAAGCCATTGACCCTCTGGATTAGAAAGAGGATTTAAAGACATTCAGTTCTACATAATTAATTTTCTTATGAGGAAACTGGGGGCCAGAGACAAGAGGTCTATGGTGTTTGTTTGTGGATGATGGAATCGAGGCCCAGATAATTGAAGTGGTATGCCCAGGGTCACAGTTATCAATTGTCAGGATGGTACCTCTGCAATCGAAGCTCTTTTTCTGATACAAAACATCCTCTGGAGCCCACTGCAATGGTCCCTGCAACCCCGCCCTGACAGTACAGTACCTAACTGTAGCCACACAAGGATTGCCTAGGCTGTGCTCAGACACAAGCTGTGCAATCCCACAAGAGTCACCAAGTCCCTGTAAGCCTCATGCATCCTCAGAAGACCAAGAATAGACTCAGCTCACAGGGCTGTCTTGCAAATTAAGTGAAATCATATGTAAAGTTTTCATAGGCCAGGGCCTAACTAAAGTAGAATAAATGTATGCTTTGGAATATATGTACATTTTTTGTGATAGTACTGGGGATTGAACTCAGGGACTTTCTACCACTGAGATACATCCCCAGCCCTATTTTATTTTATTTTATTTTATTTTATTTTATTTTATTTTATTTTTGAGACAGCATCTTGCTAAGATTGCCAAGGCTTGCTCAAACCTGTGGTTGTTCTGTCTCAGCTCCCAAATACTGGGATTACAGACATGTGCCACCATGCCTTATATTTTAAAGTCATAATTTACATGTTTTTGCTTTTCCTGGTATTTACTTTTCCCTTTGTCCCTGTTCACATTTATAACCTGCTCACTCTTCATCACTCCTAGAGGAGTATAACAGAAGAGATCAAAAGTAGCCCGCCCATCTGCCTGAGTCTAACCTCAAGGAAGAATCTCAGGTATAAACTAAAAGTTTTGGCAAGAAATCTTGTGATAATATTAAGAAAGGATACTGTTTCTGGGGACATGGATTTGAGATTTGAGGTGGGGAACAAGAGCAGAGAAAGGTCTACAGGTCCTCAGAGCAGAGAGATGCAGGGCCGACATCCTAGCACCTAGTTTGTCTAGGAAGATGATACTACTAGGAGAACTGAAAGTGTTGGGGACCCCTAAGAAGCCCCCATCAGACAGTGGTGGTCACAGCTGACCAGAATGCCCTCCCCTCGCACCTTGGCATGATCATGCTCCTGAAACCACGGCTGTCCTCTGATTGCTAAAGAGGTTAAACTTTTTGTTGTATATGTGTTGGCCATTTGTATTTCTCGTTTTGAGAAACGTCTGTTTAGTTCATTTGCCCATTTATTAATTGGGTATTTGAAATTCTTGCTGTTAAGTTTTTTTGAGTTTTTCATATGTTCTGGATATTCATCCTCTGTCAGAAGAGTAGATGACAAAGATTTTTCTCACATTCTGGAGGCAAATCAAGAATGCATTGAGATTCATTTCATGATGGTTAGGATGCCAATCATCAAGAATACTACTAATAATAAATGCTGGTGAGGATGTAGGGGAAAAGGAACACTTACAAACTGTTGATGGGATTACAAATTAGTAAAACCATGATAGATATCAGTACAGAGGTTCCTCAAAAGACAAGAAATGGAACCACCACATGACCCAGCAGGGCAACTCCTTGGTATTTACCCAAAAGAATCAAAGTCAGCATACTATAGCAACACAAATCCATGCATACCAATGTTTATTGCTGCCTAATACACAATAACCAAGCGATGGGATGGGGATGTGGCTCGGTGATAAAGTGCTTGCCTGGCATGCATAGAGTTCTAAGTTGAATCTCCAGGACTGCAGGGCGGGGGCCAGCAACAGCCCAGTTATGAAACCATAGGTATTCATTAACAGATGAAAGTCAAGGATCATATATTTTCTCTCATATGTGCAATCTAGAGAGAAAAAGAAGGAATAAAAAGGAAGGGGATCTCATGAAAACAGAAAGTAGACCAGTAGATCAGAGGAAAAGGGTTTGAGGGAGAGGGAGAGGAGAGAAAGTGGAGGTGCTGGGGAATGAAATTGACCAAATCACCTTATGTGTATATGTGAATATATCACAGGAAAACTCACTTTATGCATAATTTTAATTTTTTAGTATAGAACATAAATTTATGTGACTTAAAATGTACACTTTCTTTAAAAAAATTTATTGGTGCATTGTTGTCATACATCTTAATGGGGTACAAGATGGTAGAGACATACATGCACACATCACCCAATTAGCCCTTACCCAATCCCCAGCCCATTCCTACCCCCTTCCTTCTCATGTTTGGCTTAGTGATTGACTTTGATATGTTTGTTTAAGTACATCATGTGCATTAGAAAATTTCCCTCTTCCTTCCTCCCATCCCCTCAGTTAGGTCGCCTTATTTGCTCATCTATAGTATCTCCTTCATCTAGAGTTCCTCCTATGACCAACTTTCTCCCTAGCTTCCACATATTAGGGAGAGCATCCCATTTCTTCTTTTTCGTGACTGACTTGTCTCACATAGCATAATGACCTCCAATTCCATCCATTTCCCTGTAATGATGTAATTGTGTTTTTCTTTATGGCTGAGTAGAATTCCATTGTGTACATATCCCACAGTTTTGTAATCCATTCACCTGTTGATTGACATCTTGGCTGGTTCCAGAGTTTGGCAATGGTGAATTGTGCAGCTATGAACAAAGATACACATGCATTAGTTTGGTAGCTTGGTTTCCTTTCTTTTGGGTAGATACCCAGAAGTGGTATTGCTGGATCATATACTAACGTCATTCCCTTTCTTCTGAGGATCCTCCATACTGGTTTCCAAAGTGGTTGCACTAATTTGCAATTTCACCAACAGTATTTTAGAGTTCCTGCTTCTCCACATCCTTGCCAGCATTTGTTGTTGTGTTTTGAATGATTGCCATTCTAGTAGGAGTTAGGTGAAATCTCAGAGTAGTTTTGATTTGCATCTGATTGCTAATGATATTGAGCATTTTTTCATGCATTTACTGGTCATTTGAATTTCTTCTTCATAAAGTATCTATTTAGTTCACTTGCCCTTTTGATTGGGTTATTTGTTTTCTTAGTGCTGCATTTCTTGAGTCCTCTGTATATTCTAGATATTAGTCCTCTATCAGAGGAAGAGTTGGCAAAAATCTCCCATTTTGTTGGCTTTCAGTTGAGGTTCTTGAGAGTTTCCTTTGCTGTATAGAAACTCTTCATTTTAATGCAATCCCACATATTGGTTTTTCTTTTAGTTTCTTGTGCCTTTGGGGTGTAGTTAAGAAAGTTTTTACTTGTGCCTATATGTTGCAGTGTTGGACCTATGCCTTCTTCAAGGAGCCCCAAGGTTTCTGGTCTAATTTCCAACTCTTTGATCCATCTTGAATTCACTCTTGTGCAGGGTGAGAAAGGGGCATTTATTTCAATTTTTCTGCATATGGTTAACCAGTTTTGTCAACACCATCTGTTGAACAGGCTATCTTTTTTTTTTCCAGTGTATGTTCTTGGCCCCTTTGTTGAAAATCAATTGGCTGTGTATGGATTTGTTTCTGGGTCTTCTATTCTTCCCCATTGGTCTATGTATCTGTTTTTGTGCCAGTACCATACTGTTTTTATTCCAATGGCTTTGTGGTATAGTTTGAAGTCAGGTATTGTGATTCCTCCTGCATGGTTTTTGTTGCTGAGAACTTCTATGACTATTCTGGGTTTTTTGTTGTTCCAAATGAAATTAAGGGCTGATTTTTCTATGTTGGTGAGGAATGATCTTGGTAATTTAATGGGTTTGTGTTGAATCTGTAGCTCACTTTTGGAACTATGGCCATTTTGATATTTATTCTGCCTATTCATGAAAATTAAAGATCTTTCCATCTTCTAAGGTCTTCATCAATTTCTTTTTTCAATGTTTTATAATTTTCTTTGTAGAGGTCTTTTACCTCCTTGGTTAAGTTTAGTCCTAAGTGTGTGTGTGTGTGTGTGTGTGTGTGTGTGTGTGTGTGTGTGTGTATGTGTGTGTGTGTGTGTGAAAGAGAGAGATATACTGAGAAGTGTCTTCTGGATTTCTTTTTCAGTGGATTTATGGTTGGTATACAGAAAAGCTTCTGATTTTTTAAGACTGATTTTGTATCCAGACACTTTGCTGCTGAATTTGTTGATAAGTTTTATAAGCTTTTTGATTGAGTTTGTTGGGTCTTCTAAGTATAGTATCATGTCACCTGCAAATAAAGTTTGATTTCTTCTTTTCCTATTAGTACTCCTTTGATTTCCTTTTCTTGCCTTATTGCTCTGACTAGAACTCAAGTAATATATTGAAAAGAAGTGGTGATAATGGACATCCTTGTCTTGTTCCTGTTTTATGGGGAATTCTCAAAGTTTTTCCCCATTATAATATGATGTTGGCTGTGGGCCTATTGGAGATTGCCTTTATGATGTTGAGGTATGTTCCTTCTATTCCAATTCTCTGCAGTGATTTAGTATAAATGGATGTTGGATATTTTCAAATGCTTTTTCAGCATTTATTGAAAGAACCATGTGATTTTTGTCTTTGGCTTAATTTTTGTATGTTGAACCAGCCTTACATCCCTGGGATAAACCCTACTTGGTCATGGTGTATGAGTTTCTTAATGTGGTTTTGAATGCTTGTTGCTAGTATTTTGTTTAGCAGTTTTGCATCTAAGTTCATCAAAAATATTGTAGTTTTACTTCCTTGAGCTGTCTTTATTTGATTATGGTATTAATCTGTTGTTAGCTTCATTTGGGAGAGAGTTATGAAATAGATTGAAGAGTATTGGGATTAGCTCTTCTATAAAGGTTTTATTTTTTATTTTATTTTATTTTTTGTGGTACTGGGGTTCCTAGAAGCCCTTCTACCTCCGGGCTATACTCCCAGACCTATTTTTATATTTTTATTTGGAAACAGGGTCTCTTAAACCAGCACGACTGGCTTCAAACCTGCGCAATCCTCCTGTCTCCACCTCCCAAGCACGGGGATTACAAGCGTGTGCCACCATGGCCGGCTATATAAAGGTTTTATAAGACTCACTTGGGAAACCATCTGGTCCTGGACTTTTCTTTGATGCTAAGCTTTTTCAATCCCTTTGATTGCTATCCGTTAGTTTAAATTTTCTATATCTTCTCGACTCAGTTTAGGCAGGTTGTATTTATCTAGAAAGTTGTCAGTTTCCTCCAGGTTTTCCATTTTGTTGGAGTATAGTTTTTCAAAGTAGTTTCTGATATTCCTCTGGATTTCTACATTGCCAGTAGTAATATCTCCTCTTTCATCTCTTATCTTTATAGTTTAGGTTAATTCTCTCTTTTGGGGGGTAGATTGGCTAGTGGCTTAACTTGTTAATTTTTTTTTTTTGAGAAACCAGCTTTTGGGTTTCTTGATTTTCTGTATTTTTAAAAATTATCTACTTCATTGATTTCTGCTAATTTTAACAATTTTCTATCTTCTACTCGCTTTGTGGTTAGATTGTTCCTGTTTTTCAAGGGCTTTGAGGTGTGTCATTAGGTTATTTATTTGATGATTTTCTGTTCTTATGTGGGCACTCAGTGCTATGAATTTTCCTCTTAATACTGCCTTCAAAGTATCTCAGAGGTTTTGATATGTTCTATTTCTATTTTCATTTGTTTCTAGAAATTTCTTTGTTTCAGTCCTTATTTCTTCTATCACCCATTCTTCATTCAGCAGTGTGCTGTTCAGTCTCCACATATTTATGTGGTTTCTCCGTGTCTTCTTAAAGTTAATTTCTAGTTTCATTCCATTACGGTCTGAAAAAACACAGGGAAGTATGGCACATTTTTAAAATTTGATAATGCTCACTCTGTGGCCCAGAATGTGATCTATTTTGGAAAAGTTTCCATGAAAAGCTGAGACAAATGTAAACTCTGTTATAGTTGGGTGAAATGTTCTATATGTGTCTAACAGGTCCATTTGGTTGATGGTGTTCTTTAGGTCTGAGGCATCTTTACTGACCTTTTGATTAGAAGATCAGTATAATGGTGTGAGAGGGGTGTTGAAGTCTCCCAGTATTATTGTATTGGGATTTATGTCACCAAGAATTTGTTTTATGAAAGCAGCTGCACATATATTTGGGGCATAGATGTTGACTATTGTTATTTTCTCTTGCTGGATTGTTCCTTTTACCAGTAAAAAATGTACCGCTTTGTCTCGTCTAATAAGCTTGAAGTTTAATTTGTCTGATATCATAGTTGCTACTCCTACTTGTCTTCGAGTTTTGTTGGCAAGGTACTGCTCATTGCAAACATAGTGTTTTTTTTTGGGGGGGGGTGCTACTGAGGACTGAACAATTTACCTCTGAGCTATACTACTCTCCCTATTTTTTATTCTTTTTTTTTTTTTTTTTTTTTGGTGGTACTGGGGTTCCTGGAAGCCCTTCTACCTTCGGGTTACACTCCTAGACCTATTTTTTATATATTTTTATTTGGAAACAGGGTCTCTTAAGCCAGCGCAGCTGGCTTCAAACCTGCACAATCCTCCTGTCTCCGCCTCCCAAGCGCAGGGATTACAAGCGTGTGCCACCACACCTGGCCTATTTTTTATCCTTTATTTTGAAATACAATCTCACTAACTTGCAAGGGGCCTTGCTAAGTAGCTGAAGCTGGTGATCCTCCTGTCTCAGCCTCCCAATATCTGCCACCACATCTGGCTTGAAAGCATAGGGTTTAGGAATCCAGGGCCACTTAGGGATGAGAGGAGTGATCTCTACCAGTGGCCTATGCTCCATGCATATATGCATATATGCACACATTGAGGGGCTCTGCTGAGCTGAGGAGGGGAGGGCAGCATAAACCAGACCTTCACCCAGCACCCAGGGCATGCCTCGAGCAACCTGCAGGGGATCCGGGTTCTATGTGGCCTAGGACTTAACAGTTGATGGCTCTGTTTAAGAAAAAGAATACAAAATTAGGAATAAAAACAAATATCTATTTAATAATGAGAAAAAAATTCTAGCCAGGTGTAGTAGTAATGTCTGTAATCCCAGTTGGGAAGCTGAGACAGAAGACTTTAGGCCAGCCCCAGCAACCAAGTGCGACCCTCAGCAACTTATTGAGAACTTATTTCAAAATTTAAAAAAGAATAAAAGGGCAGGAAGTATAGCTCAGAGGTAGTATGCCCCTGGATTCAATCTCAAGTACCACAAAACAAAGATAGAAGAAAGGAAGGAAAAGAGAAAGAAAGAAAGAAGGAAGAAAGAAAAGAGAAAATTCAACATATTGGTAGAAGACTGACAAATGTCACAAATATGATAAAACATTAGAAAAATAGCAACATTGTTCTTATCTGTTGAACGCATCTCGATCATACTTTACCCTCATTTTTATCTGCAGGCCATTGATCCCTTCTATTTATGACACTCTTGTAATATCATTTTCTATCCAGATAACAGAAATATATTTCACCTTTCCTCTAACAGGGTCGATTGAAATTGTTTTTTATTATCAATGGCTGGGATGCATAAAACATGGAGTTTTATCACAGACTTACTTGTTATGTCTGGGATTACCACTGCTTTGTGTCCACAAACACAAGAATTCTGGTAAATTCACTTTTGTACATTTGTATCTTCATTTTGTTTTTTAGTTTCACATTTTATTAAGGTATCAAGCTGTTCAGGAAATTATAAGAATTTCCATTTAATTGGCTGATCCAATTAAAAATAGATTTAAAATCTTTTATCTTTGGAACACTAGAATAAGAGCAAATTGAAATTACTGTCTCCCTCGGTCTTATAATAATATTATACATAACAGTTTTTTTAGATGTTTTTGTGTAAAAAGCACATCTGTTGCTGGGCGTGGTGGCACACGCTTGTAATCCCCGCACTTGGGAGGTGGAGACAGGAGGATCGCGCAGGTTCAAAGCCCCTCGCTGGCTTACGAGACCCTGTTTCCAAATAAAAATATAAAATAGGTCTGGGAGTGTAGCCCGGAGGTAGAAGGGTTCGATCCCCAGTACCACCAGAAAAAAAAAAAAACAAAAAAAAAAACAAAACAAAAAACACATTTGTCCCAGAACTATTTGCTAGATTTTTATTTTCTTATTTTGGTTTACACACACACACACACACACACACACACACACACACACATGCACACGTACGTTTTGGAAGATTCTCGGCCAATAACTTCTTGTGTTTTTTTTTTATGTCAGCATTCTTCTGTAATTCAAAGACCTGACCACGTAACTTAGAGCAATGCTTATTTGTTCACAGTTTCCTTGGGAATTTGGGGGTTCATTCCATGTGAGGCCGGGACCGCAGGTCTCAGGGTGTGGCGGCAGGAGGTAGAGGGAGGGTGAGCACCAGGCTGTGCTCCTCACAGCATGGAGGCTGGAACCAAGCAGGAGAGAGCAAGGGAGGAGGAACCAGATATAATCCCGGAGGCCGCACTCCCAGGGACCCACCTTCCCAGCTACAGGTACCAACCCAGGCCACATCCAGAAAATCCATCATAGGTCAACCATAAGCTTAATATATGAGCTTCTCAGGGAATACTCTATATTTAACCAGGACAGTTTTGAAAGTTCTTTTTATGTGTGTGTGGTACTGGGGTGGAACTCAGGAGCTTTTCTACCTCTGGCCTACACTCCCAGACCTATTTTATACTTTATTTGGAAACAGGGTCTCACTAAGTTGCTGAGAGCCTCACTCAGTAGCTGAGGCTGGCTTCGAACCTGTGTGATCCTCCTGTCTCAGCCTCCCACATGCTGGGATTACGAGCATGCGCCACCACGCCTGGCTCTGAAAGTTCTTTTTTAAAAAGATCGTATCACACTGTCAGAGACTGCCTACCCATTTGTCTATCTCATTGCAGATGAACGGGTTGAGTGGCTGGTTCAGTGACAGGTGATTCTCTCAGAAACTCAGGGGACGCCTCAGCTGACCCTCAAGTGTGCAGTGTGTGTCGGCGCCCACTTCCTGCAAGTACTGACAGCACTGCCAGCCCCAGGCCACTGGTCCTTTTGATGTTGTCCTTCTCATTCCTTGTATGTTCTTATCTGTGAGCAACGTTCTTCTCGTGGGATACATGTCTATGTTTTGCTCTATTCAACCAATGGGAGATCTAAATTAGAAAACCTGGACTCCCTCAAAGTGGGGCAGTGTGTGTGTGTGTGTGTGTGTGTGTGTGTGTGTGTGTGTGGCATATTGAATAAGACATGTGGGTGGAGGACATAGCTTCCACACAGACTCACTTGCTATTGTGAAAACACATTTTGTCTCTGTCCTATTTAATTCTAGTGCTTTGATATTTCATTCAAGCAACTGAATGAGTGTTGTGTGCTTTTAAATGAAAAGACTGTCAGTTAAACTTGCACTGAATACTGCTCTTCACTAAATATTCTCTACATAATTTTAATGTATAATATATCAATGACTATCAGTACTATGTGAGCAAGTATATGTATATACAGAGGAGCATTTCCATTTTCCCCAGGCATTGTTGAGAGCTGAATCCTCTGTTTAAAAGTGTACCTGTCAGCCAGGCATGGTGGCGCACTCTTGTAATCCCGGTACTTGTGAGACTGAGACAGGAGGATCATGGTTCATGGCCAACCTCAGCTACTTAGCGAAGCTCTCTGCAACTTAGTGAGATCCTATTTCAAAACAAAGAATAAAAAATAAGGCTGGGGGTATAGCTCAGAGGTAGAATGCCCCTGGGTTCCATTCCCAGTACTGCAAAATAAATAAATAAATAAATAAATAAATAAATAAATATCTGAAGGTTAAAGGGTTTTCTGCACAGTGGGTACTGGCCCCCTTCCCTTTGAAGCCTGGTTTCTCCTCCCTATCACAGGTGCCAGGTTCTGCACCTTCTTACCAAGATGCCAGGTGAGGCACAGCAGCTGGCTGTAGGTGCATTCCTGGAAGCTGTTCCTAAAGCTGAACAGCTGGCAAGAACTTTACACATGGCAACAACTACAGTCACGTAAATGAAGCCCCACCAAACCAAAACTAATGCACCGACTACCAGGTACCATAATGCCACAGCCACTCTCTGGTCCCCCTAAAAACAGGGCGTGAGCTAGAGGGCAGGTGGACCGCAACAGCACAGTGACCTTACCTCCAGGCTGGGACATTGTAATTCCACAAGTTTCACAAAAGCATGGGAACTTATGAGGACCCCACTCAGCGCTTTTTGGAGGGCTCTGAACTTTGAGCTTGGGAACAGGGAGAAACTCCCTAGCTGAGACTGAGCTCCAACGTCAATCTTATAAAACTGAGCCGCCATGCCTTAATCTAGCTGACAGAGACTTTTCTACTTCTGGGCTCCTGGAAACAGAACAACATACTCTGAAAAGTCACTTATTGATGAAGAGGCATTTATTACATGCTTCCTTAGCCAAGCACTGTGCTGATGGTCAGGGGAGAGAAGGAGAAAATGTGGGCGCCATTCCTGAAGAGGACACTTTCTGGGGAGGATCTCTGTACATTGTTACCAAGGATGTATGTGCCACATGGGAGAAATAAGCAGGAGTATAATAGCGTGCTAAGAAGAGGCAGCATTTTCTATAGATTGGAGGGAGTGATGGATGGTGGAGACTGGGAAAACGAGTGGGGAAGGTAGGAGGCAGCGATGCCAGATCTGAGTTGAAAGATGACCAAGATAGGTCATCCTCTTTAGTGATGTCCTAAAGCCTGTAGGTGAATGGATTGACCCGGTAGGTAGGAAGCATCGAGTGGGCAGAATGAAGATGGAAAGAATGCATTGCAGCCAAAGAAGAGCCAAATCACCTAACCATTAGAACATTAGAGCCTGGAGGCCCATGAGTGCTCCGCCTAGAGGAGACACCTGGTAATACAAGTGCACATGGGCTTTGAACATTAGTCACTGGCCCAGGGCTGTTCATCAGTAATGTTTGTCAGCCAGCCAGCTCTAAACTATGTACTATGCACTTAGTTGACAATTGGGGGGAAGATCTACAGTAACATAATAGTATGCACTTCACTGCCCATATACAGATATTAAAATTAAAGATATGACATGTCAAAAGCAGAACAAAAATTATTTTCCCTCCTTATCTATGTGGAACAACTTCCACTACTGAGGGAACTGAAAACATTTTGGAAATATCTAAAAAACAGAAACTTCAAATCATTCTTAAAAGCAGTAGATGGCCATGGTGGTGTATACCTGAAATCCCAGTATCTGGGAGGCTGAGGCAGGAGGATGGCAGATTCCAGGGCAGCCTCAGCAACTCAGCTAGATTGACTCTCAGCAATCTAGCAAGACTCTACTTCAAAACAAACAAACAAGAAGTGCTGGAGGTATATCTTGGAGGCAGAATGGCTCTGGGTTCAATTCCCAGTACCAACAGGGCAGGAAGCACTAGATGGCAGTGGTTACAAAGGTGTACTCATAATTCACCTGGACCAGGCATAGTGGCATGGCACACACCTATAATCTTAGTACTTAAGAGACTGAGACAGGAGGACTGTAGGTCCTGGGCCAGACTCAGCAACTTACAAAGACCCTGTTTCAAAATAAATAAATAAATAAATAAATAAATAAATAAAACAGAAAGGTCTGAGGCGTAGCTTGGAGGTAGAAAGCCTTGGATTCAGTCTCTGGTACCTATCCTTCAAGACTTCTTGATCTGGCTGTGAGTCCTGACCTCACCACTTCCTAGCTAACTGGACACCTCTCAGTACTTTGGTATTCTTTTCTGTGAAGCAGGACTGTTGAACACCCATGTTCACCACAGCACTCTTCATGCCGGTCAAGAGGTAGACACAATCCAAGTATCATCGCGGAAGGAATGGACAGACAAAATGCAGTTTATAACAGACAATGGAATAGTATTCAGCCTTTAAAAAAGAAAGAACTCAGCCAGGAGCGGTGGGTGGTGCATGCTTGTAATACCAGCACTTGGGAGGCTGAGACAGGAGGATTGTGCAGGTTCAAAGCCAGCCTCAGCTACTTAGTGAGGCTCTCAGCAACTTAATGAGACCCTGTTTCCAAATAAAATATAAAATAGGTCTGGGAGTATAGCCCGGAGGTAGAAAAAGCCCCTGGGTTCTACCCCCAGTACCACCCCCAAAAAAAAAAAAAACTCTTGTCCCCTGACATTGCATAGATGAACCTAGAAGATATTATGTTACATAAAATAAGGCAATCACCAAAGATAGAACTATATAGAGAGTATATAATTCAACTTATGTGAGGTATCTAAATAGTGATGCTTGGATAAACAGAGTAGAGTGGTTGCTCTTAGAGACTGGGGAATGGGAGAGAAAGCTGTTGATTATGGGATATAGAGTTTTACTTTTGAAAGATGAAAAGTTTCCGGAGTTCTGCTGCACAACAATGTGAATGGACTGAACACTACTAAATCGTACCACTAAAATTGGCTCAGACGATAAATTTCATGTCTTGTGGCTTTACCACAATTAAAAATGATTTCTTTTAAAAAGGAACAACAGCATGCATCTCATGGGAATCTTGCAAAAATAATTCATATAAAGCATTGAAATTGGTGCCTGGCACATGACGAACACTTCGTAAAATATTATTTTCTTCAGTGCCGCCGTTTAAGATAACGTAAAGTCTTTTCCACGTGCACGGTCTTTCTGTTTGTCCGATTGGTTGGTGTTTGTAAACTCTCCTAACAAACAACTCAGGAGAGATGAAAAGGAAAAAGATTTTCTGAGGAAGGCGTTTCTCAACTAAATCTGAACTTCCATCCGTGAGTAAGAACCTCCTGGGCGAAGGAGAAGGATCAGGCTGACAGCGCAGCCTCTTCTGAGCTCAACACCACTGGAGCCCCGGCTAGTTCTGTGCTCTCCTGCCGCCTTCTGTCTTTCATACGAAACCCTCTCCAGCACCTCTCCGGTTCCCAGGGCCTTTGTGTGTGCGTGTGTGTGTGTGGGGGGGGGGGGTTACTGGTATCTGAACCTGGGATGTTCTACTTCTGATCCACACCCTCGGCCCTATTTTATTTTGAAACAGGGTTTGGAATCCTCCTGTCTCAGCCTCCCAAGTACTGGAATTACAGGTATACTCCACCCGGCCCAACTTATTAGGGGCTTTTAAAAATTGTGCTGCCTAGACACCAGCCATTTACTACCTAATATATCTGCTCACTCTCGCTAACCCATTTCCTAGCCTTGCCGGTGGTCAGAGGTGGCATGGGAATCCACTCTATCCCGGTGGAGTGGGCAGAAGTCCATGGGGATGGACATTGGTTTCTGCCCAGAAGGACAATATCCAGCCTGAATCAGTGGCACAGTAATCTTAGTACCTAGGAAGCTGAGATAGAAGGATGGCAGGCTTAAGGCCAGTCTCAGTAACTAAGACCCTGTTTCAAAATACAAAATTCAAAGGGTTGGGGCTGTAGCTCAGAGGTAGAACTTCTCTGATTTCAATCCTTAGTACCTAAAATGAAACAAAGCAAACCGCAGTGGTCATTATGAGACCACAGGATGGAAGGGTTGCATGCAGGCGGAGGAGGGGCTGGGGTGCTGAGGATTTATTTCCCTGTGCCACCCAGACCTCTGTATATTACCTCCAGCCTGTGGGTTAGCTGCTGTTTTAGGAAGTTTCCATTACTTGTTGCCAAATACACTGTGCACCTGGATTACCTATGTCAGTATGGGATCTGTAATGACGGCTAATGAAGGAGTGAGGCCCAGGAGGAGCCAGCCGGGCGCGCACCATCTGAACGCCCGCGGCAGGTGCCTTTGCGCAGGCGATTGCTGCCATCTAGTGGCAAGATTTTGAAACTGAAACATTCAGACCATGAACTGATTTTCCTTCAGATCTTTCGACTTTCATCTTTCATCCATTGACCTGTCCATCCATGATTCCCCCTCAAGTATTTTCTGAGGACCTACTATGTGTGGCAAGTCATCATGGATACAATAATGGCATGCAGTAACGAGAGGGAAAATCCAGTTTCTTGCTTTTTGAAACTTACATGTTTAGGGAAAACAACCATGAATCAAATGTTAAAAAAAAAAAAAAAAAAGAGTAAGTATGGTTGGGAAACTCCACAGGAAAGGCACACAGTGCTATGAACCAGAAATGCAACCTGGGGAGAGGGGTGGAGGACACCTCCTGAAATCCTAGGGAGACACTGAATGCAGGGTAGAAGGAGTTGCCGGGCGGTGAGGTGCGAGGGGGTGTGCTGAGTGTGCAGGGTGAAGGAAGGCTGCCTGTTTGGATTGGTCCTGGGGGTTCTGACACTGTACTCGATTTTGGTGACCATAGAATGTCATCCAGCAACAGCCATGTGCAGAAGAACACTCTTCATATCATGGCAGGTCACGCATTCCTCTCTAGTGCACTTGGAGGTTCTCCAGGAGAGAGCATACCTTAGGTCCCAAGGCAAGCCATACACAGGGATTTAACCCATATGGTCTGATGTGTTTAACTTAGTGAGACTCTGTTTCAAAATAAAAAATAAAGCCGGGCCTGGTGGCACAAGCTTGTAATCCCAGTACTTGGGAGGCTGAGATAGGAGGATTGCGGGTCTGTGCCAGCCTTAGCTATTTAGTGAGGTTCTAAGCAACTTAGTGAGACCCGGTTTCAAAATTAAAAAAAAAATAGGGCTGGGAGTATAGCTCAGAGGTAGAATGCCTTTGGGTTCTATCCCCAGTTCTGCAAAAATAGATAGATAGATGATAGATAGATAACATACATACATACATACATACATACATACATACATAGATGATAGATAGGGTTGGGTGTGTAGCTCATAGGTAGACAGCCTGAGTTCAATCCCCACAAAAAAGTCAGTATATGATTATTGAATTTTCAATTTTTCATAATATAATATGCATTATGATGTGACAGTATACTTTATATAATCAAGCAAAGCTTTTGAAGAAATTCTTTCTATCTTGGCTTTTACTTTGGATACAATGATATAGAATAAGATATTCAAATAATAGTATGTCACCAGTGAACTCAGCAAAGGCAAAAAGTCCCCACAGGAAGCTGTGGGAAAATTCGGAGAGCAGGTTTACGGTAGTGTCACTGGGCTCAGAAGGGGGTTCCCTGGAAAACCAGAGTCCATTAGAAGTGAGACCATTGGTTGTGAGTGCAGAGAACAAGAGACACAAATAAAAGAAATGCCCCCGGATTCTGGCATGAGCAGCTGGAAGGCTAACAGGGCATTTCACTAACTTGGGTGGAAGGAGGAGGACACGCTCTGAGTTCAGTTTTGGAAGCGGGTGTCTGGGGAACATAAGGCGGCCATGGTAGACAGGTGATAATGCGTGCCTGTAGGGAGCAGCGTTCAGGGAGAGGAGGAAATGCAGCCAGCGTGTTCTTCAAAATGCAAGAAAGGGACGACTCCATCCCTTCTCCATGTTCACAAAATACAGTTAGTTGAAACCACACTGGTACGTAAGCTGTGACATTAAAGTCATTAGTGAGTGTGTCAAAGCTGGCATCCGTGAAGGGAAGACCTGCATTTCCTTCAGTTCTCTCTGCTTGGATGAGCTTAGCCCTGGGAGCAGCAGAGCAGGTTGGCAAAGGGTGCTCAAAATGCAGAAGGAATTCTCAAAGGAACGAGCAGGTGAAGGGGCACTCGATGGGAGGGAAAGGTGTTCTGGGCACCGTGAGTGGGAAAGAAAGGGGGAGATGATGGTTCCCCCTTATTTCCAGGCTCCAAAGAGGAAGCTCTTCTGTACAACCAGCCCGATAAAATTCAGAACCCCCATCCCGCATGGCAGGCGACAGCTTGTAGGGAAGGAAAGCCCTCAAGGTGGGGATGTAGCCTCTCCTGAGAGGCTGCTGCGTGGACCACGACAGAAATTGTCTGCATCATGTCAAGAGGAGGCTGGGAACAGACGTCTCCAGCTGTGGCCTCCGGGCTGAGATTAGTGTGGAAGGAAATCATGCTGGCCACGTGGGGAGAGGCACTATGCTGGGGTGGGAGGTGCTCACCCTCCTTTCCTCTTTCCAGTGAATTTCTCTAACCTATTTCTACTCTCAATTTGAACACATGGTTTATTTATTACTGTCTTTGCTGTTTTCTTTCTTTCTTCCTTCCTTTCTTTCTTTCTTTCTTTTTTGCTTTCTTGATTTTAATGAACTCAGGTGAACTGGGGGGAAAGTGAGACCCTGTTGTTGTTTGAGTGATAATGGATCAAGGTGATCATCTACGTGTGTGTGTGAGTGTGTGTGAGTGTGTGTGTGTGTGTGTGTGTGTGTGTGTGTGTGTGTGGTGTTTTAGTTCAGAACAAGGGCTTCGCGCATGCTAGGCGTTAGGCCCTATCACTCTATCACTGAGCTGCATCCCTGTAATTTTTTAAAGAATCACT
The DNA here is from genome assembly GCF_963383645.1 of Muscardinus avellanarius. Taxonomy (NCBI): domain Eukaryota; kingdom Metazoa; phylum Chordata; class Mammalia; order Rodentia; family Gliridae; genus Muscardinus; species Muscardinus avellanarius. Next base: position 17,631,600 of record NC_137789.1, on the reverse strand, counting down.
TGCAACTCTCCAATATTAAGCCAGATTTCTTTCCTCTCTCTCTCTCTCTCTCTCTCTCTCTCTCTCTCTCTCTCTCTCTCTCTCTCTCTCTCCCTCTCTCTCCCTCTCTCTCTCTCTTTCTCTCTCTCTGTTTTGTTTTATTGGTGGTGGTGGTGAGCCACACCCCCAACCCTATTTTTCTTGTTCATTATTTTGAAACAGGGTCTCACTAAGTTGTGGAGGGTCTCGCATTAAGTAGCTAAGGTTGGCCACAAACCAGTGATCCTTCTGTCTCAGCCTCTCAAGTACTGGGATTACAAGCATGCACCACCATGCCTGGCATTAAGCCACCTTTCAAATCATATATTCCAAAATATTGTTTATCTTAGATCAAAAGCAAGGTGTGGCTAGGCACAATGGTACACACCTGTAATCCCAGTGACTCTGGAGGCAAGTGTGAGTCTAGCCTGGGCAACTTAGCAAGAATCTGTCTCAAAATAAAACGGGCTGAAGATCTAGCTTAATGGTAGAACACCCTGGGTTCAATCCCGTACCACTACCACTTAAAAAGGAAACAAAATATAGCCTGGGTCAAAGTCTGTACTATATTATTTTAATATTTGCTGCAAGGAGTCAGATTGGCTTTGAAGCAGAAGTAAATCTAGAGAAAGAATACTTTGTGTGATATAACTTCTCCATTTTCCTGCCACAGATAATAAACCAAAGGGAGTTTTATTTCTATAGGATCCAAGAAACACATTCCTAAAGGCAACAAAAAATTTCTCAGATATAAAAATAATCATCATAGGTAACTTGTAACTAGAGAAAAATTGAAAAAAAAACTTTGCTGTGGTGGTAGGTGCCTATAATCCCAGTACTTGGGAGGCTGAGACAAGAGGATTGCAGATTCCAGGCCAGCAAGAACCTCAGAAACCAGACTTTGTTTCAAATAGAATAGGGTTCAATCTTCAGTACCAAAAAAAAAAATAACTTTAATAACCTATAATTGCATCACATACAGAAAATCACTTGAACCACTATTTGTTACACTTTAGAGGATGTCCTGATAAACTTGTATTAATGCACAAATGAAATAATATGCCACTATGCAAGATATAGTTTATACTTTTAATTTAACACTATATAAGTTGAGCATGGTAACACAAATCTGTTATCTCAGTACTTGAGAGGCCGAGACAGGAGGAGATAGATTTGTAGGTTTGAGGCCAGCCAAAGCTTAGTGAGGCCCTCTGTTTCAAAATAAATATACATAAATAAATAAAATAGGGCTGGGGATGTAGTTCGCAGGCAGAACATCCCTGAGTCCAATCCTAAGTACAAAAATATATTTAAGAAACTCTCATGTCATTGAAACGTCTATGAACATCATATCATATAGTAATATATATAACATTTATATATTATAATATCTTATATAAATATAATATTCCCATCTAAAAGATGAATCACAACTTATTGAACTTTTTGTGGTACTGGGGATTGAACCTAGAGGTATTCTATCTCTGAGCTACACCCCCTGTTTTATTCTTTTGTTTTCTGAAAAAGGTCTTTCCAGGTTGCCGAGAGTCTCACTACATTGCCGAGGCTGGTCTCAAACCAGCGATCCTCTCTTGTCTCTTCTAAGAATTGGGATTACAGGGGTACGCCACCATGCTCAGCTCCTTTAACCTTTTGTTTCTGAGGGAAAACCTAAACAAACCCTTTGGTTTCACCCACTTGTGAATGATTTAAAAGTCACTAATTTTGGAGGTCTCTGAGCTGGGCAATATGCTGTTAAGAGTCCCACTAGCTTTGCTGGACACGTACCTCTGGCGTGTGGGTTGTGATAACAGTTGGGTATCCATGGATAACTGGAATGGGATGGAGAAGCTTGGTATCTTTGCCTTATATAAATTGTGTCTGTCTCCTTTGCTACCCTAACTTTTAGGTCAGATTCCATTCAGCTCTGCTAACATTTGAGGTATTTATAACCCGAACTATAACAAACTATACGACTTGCATAGTCTTCCACCCCCTAAAGGCACCTGCAGGCTGTCATGACTGGAAATGCCAGACTGTGAAAGGAATGATAGGACATTCCGAGTTCCTGGAAGAGCTTCACCTATTCTCAGAAAAGACATGAATATTATTCCAATTTCTAGCCTCTCCCTCTCTGTTATTCCTATTTTATATCAGTAACCGTGTAAACCCCTTAATTCCCCAGAACTGAGAAGCTGATCTGCGAGCAAAGCTCTCTGGTCTTCATTCTTTGGCAACTGAATACAGCCTTTCTTTTTCCCCAATACTTGTCTCTCAGACGTTGGTTTTTCGGTAGGGTGGGCCTCCAAACCTGCATTTGGTAACATTTTCGTCTATAGGTTTAAGTAAAACAGCAAGGACCATTTGAGTTTATCAACCTTTGCCTAAATTTCTGATTATTTCTATACTCATGGAAATGTATTACTGCTTGAATGGGTATGAACATGTTCATACAGAAGGTCTTGGGAAAAAAAAAAAACCTTTCTGGGTCTCAAACTCTAGAATGGTGGAAAGCAAATAGAGGCAATAGAGCCTCTTTAAAGTTATAATTTTCAGTTATTTGGATTTATCTGTAGGGAATTCTCTCTTTGGTCTTGTTAGGGCTATTAAAGCATTTCAACAGGTATCTAATAATTGCTATCTGACCAATTAGTTACTTTAATGTGTGTGTGTGTGTGTGTGTGTGTGTGTGTGTGTATAGTTTTTTGAGTATGCACTCTTTACTATTCATTGTTTAAAATATTCTATACATAACACTTCTAATTACTCTAGAAACTCCCCGAATATAGTAAAAGTAATTCCCATTTTATAGGTGGAGATTACAATCTTGAGAGGTGATGTGATTTACCTGAACTTCGCTCCTTCTTAGCTCCAAACACTTGTTTCTTGGGCTGCAGGACAGTAAAGGGATGGGGGTCTTTGCAAGGAGAGGACATAGGAAGCTCCCCCTGACTCTTCATTTTCAGCCAAGAAGGTGGCAGTTAATGCCGATCTGAAAGCAACACTAGAATACAAAGTCTCTGCAATCAGCCCATCATTTGAAGTTCACATGTTACTTGAAGTGTACGCGAGCAGCTCAACAGAGTGTGCGTGAAGGTTCTGGAGGCTATGTCTTTAGGCCCATAGAATTCCCTGTTCCCGTTCATTAAGCAAGCAAAGGTTGACCACAACAAACATGGCGCCAGCGACTTCAAGACAACAGCGGAGACTCGGTCGCTAAAGTGCATCGGTACATTTAGTTTCCGGTCTGCTTGTGACGTCACTTCTGGCACGCCGCGCGTGCGCAGTGGTCGCTCTTCCGGATCTGGTGGTGGACCTTCTGGAGGAAATGGACCTGCCTTGACGAGGGTCCCACTGACCCAGCCGGAGAGAGTGTGGGCGCTGGCGACATGGGGGGAGAAGGCGCGGAGCCCGTGCCGGTGGTCGCCGTTGTGACGGAGGCTCGGTTTGCCCAGCGCTACCGGGAATACCTGGAGCAGCACGAGCTCTTGGACCGACAGCACCGCCTGGCTCAGCTGGCGGGCGGCAGGGTGGCGCTGCCGGTGCGGGGCGGCGGGCTGGCCGAGCCGCACCTGCGGGAGCTGGGGCGCGCGGCCCCGGGCAGCAGCTGTGCGCTGGCGCGGCTGCTGGAGCCTGCGCCCTCCAAGAGGGCCCGCGGCCGGCCGCCCGCCCAGACGCTGCGCGCCCAGGTGAGGCGCTGGGCAGAGGCCCGCGGGCTGACCTGGTCGGCCGAGTTGGAGGCGGATTTGCCCCGATCTTGGCAACGGCATGGTGATCTCTTGTTGCTGAACGAAGACTGTTTCCGAGCCAAGCAGTGGGAGAGCCTGGGAGCAGGACTCTGGGAAACCGTGGCCTTGGCCCTGGGCGCCCGGCGCCTGGCGCAGCGCGGGCGGGTGCTACCCGATGGCACTCGGACTCCAGCAGTGCGCCTGCTGCTGGGCGAACACGGCTGGGTGGAGCACGTGGATAATGGCATCCGATATCAGTTTGATGTGACCCGCTGCATGTTCTCCTTTGGGAACATCACGGAAAAGCTGCGAGTGGCTTCACTGCCCTGTGCTGGAGAGGTGCTGGTGGACCTGTATGCAGGGATTGGTTACTTTACACTGCCCTTCCTAGTTCATGCTGGCGCTGCCTTCGTCCATGCCTGTGAGTGGAACCCCCATGCGGTAGAGGCTCTCAGAAACAACCTGGAGCTCAATGGAGTAGCGGATCGGTGCCAAATACACGTTGGGGATAACCGAAAGCTGACGCTTTCAAACATTGCAGATAGGGTAAACCTGGGCCTGATTCCCAGCTCCGAGGTAGGCTGGCCCGTTGCCTGCCAAGTGCTGCGACAGGATACTGGGGGCATTTTGCATATCCACCAAAACGTGGACTCCTTCCCAGGAAAGAATCTCCAGCCTCTTGGAAGGAGCACAAAGGAGAAAGAACATTGGCCTTATCCTCAGAAAATTCCCAACGAATGCGAAAGTGGGGCCGCCAAGGACTTTAGGGGGGAAATGCCTTCACAAGCCAAGCTGGAGTGGCAGAGGTGGGCAGAATCCGTAGCAACTAAAATTGCCCTCCTCCTCCAGCAGGTGCACGGGAAACCCTGGGAGACACAAATCCTGCACATCCAGCCAGTGAAATCGTATGCTCCCCATGTTGATCACATAGTTCTGGACCTGGAATGTCGCCCCTGCCCTCTAGTTGGCTAGAAGAGGTAGAGCCAGTTGCCTGAGGGATCCAAGTGAGTGGCCCTTAAGGCTTCAAGCTCAGGCTGGGTTCTCACTCCCTTTGTCTCCTGGTGATCTTTTTGAATATTTTGTGGCTTGAAAGCAGGCTCTGGACCAATCCAAATCATTTGTCTTCCACTGATCATATTGAGACTGTATTAACTATGGAAAAGCAGCGTAGCTCATTAAAATGAGGTTTATCTGTGCAATCATGAGTTCTTCTCACCTCAGTTCTGACCTTGGGTCTGTCTGGTTTCAATGTTCATTTGGTCTTGGATTTCATTATTTTTCAATATGAGGGTTTCTTTGAACTGTTTCACATGGCTGTTAGCTAATGAGCAGATGACATAAGCACTGATTAAATCAGAGTGAAAGACACCGTGCTGTTCCTCAAATCAAATCACTCTGTGTATAACATGGAAAGTTGGAGAGCCACAGGAGGATCAGGGAGAAGACAGGACGCTTCTGCGCCTGTCCAGGTGTGAGGTTATAGTGGGTTGGACTAGAGTAGTGACAGTGGGTGGTAGCTGAATTGAAAATGAAATCAGTGAGATGAAGCAATGGAATCCCAAATCAAGGCCATGCTGCTCTGTTATGACTGAATTAGGGAAGGAAGGGGACAAGAGTTAGTGTAACTACATTCTTCTAACTTACCATTCCTAAATGAATGCAGGAGAAATGTTTATATGTTTATCATGGTAGAATGGTTAAAAATCACTACTTGAAATCATAAGGAATCTAAATTCCTAACAGTAAGCTTGTACAATCATAGCTATCAGTTGCTATCTATTTCTCAAGTTTTGGTTAAAATCTTGGATTTTTTTATAGGCCTCAAATTTCCATCTTCCTTCCCTGGCCAACAATATCAGGAATAACATAAGAAGCTATAAAAAATTCTGAGATATTCTGCAGTTTTTCAATCCTCACTTTATTTTATGGCTTAGTTTGCCACTGGGATAACTAATAGTTGAGAATCACTAGGAGCTTTGTGTGGTGCATTCTGAAACCATCTGGCCTTGATTGATGAAGGAAATGGAGAGGAGTATGGCTTTGTTTTTACTGTAATTGTGCCCGATATTTAGCTCACAGGAGTTTTGCATGGCTGCTAGTCCTTGAAACAGCAGAAACTAAGGACAAGGTTGATTCTGTTAATGATGCAGCGATTATTTTCTCTATATAAAAGCCACAGAATATAAAGATACTTAGATAATATTCCTGTCCTTGAATTCACAACCTAGCTGCAGAAATAAGTACTGGGTGTGGTGGGGCATACCTGTAATCCTAGTATTTGAGAGGCTGAGACAAGAGGATGGCAGGGTTGAGGCCATTGTATGATAATTAGCAAAACTTGTTTCAGAATAAAAAAAGGATTGGCTGTTTGGCTTAGAAGTAGAACGCTCCTGGGTTCAACTCCAATGTGGAAGGAAGACAGAAGGGAGAGAGGGAGGGAGGGTAGGAGGGAACTCAATGAGTTGGATTACAGTAAATATGAGCGATATGTTGTAGCAGTATGAAAGTGAGAAAAAAAAAAACAGTTCAGAGAATTGAATGGGGGAGGCTTCATAGAATGGTGATGGGTCCAGCCTGTCAGCAGTAGGGCTGAGCAGGAAAATGAGTGCTGATGGCCAGAACAGAAACACACCAGCTGGGAGTCGAGTCAAGCAGGATCTCATTTATTTTTCTTCAGGCAACCCAATTTAAAGCAAAAAACCGCAAGAGGGATTTCCAACAGGAAACTATTCTAACCTATCATGCTAAAGGTCACTCTTGCATGCGCAAAGCACATAACTTGTAGCCAATCATTATACAATACTTAAGGGGTTCACGAGTACGGAAGCATTATTTGAGCCAATAAGGCTCAACATTACCAAATTGGGCTAGTGGGGGCAAGGGGAGTAGTTACGCTCTCCATATCCGCTCGGTGCTACATGTAGCTGATTCATCGGAAGTTTTCCGTCAGTTGTGCAGACCCCAACAGAATGGGTATTTGAATTGGCTCTTGAAAATTTTTGATGTGAGCCAGAGGTAGCCCACACCTGTAATCCCAGTACTTGGGAAGCTAAGACAGGATCACAATTTTGAGGTCAGTCTCAGCAACTTAGTGAGACCTTGTTTCAAAATTTTAAAAATTAAAAATAAATGGCTCAGGTAGAAGTTCCTGGGTTCAGTCTTTAATACAAAAATAAATAAAAATTCTTTTTTCATGGGTGGAATAGAGGTAGAACAGGAAACAAAGTCTGAATGCTGAGAACAAATGAACCATTGTAATGAGTTTGGGACAGAGGTAGCAGTTGATAATGAGTTGAAGACAGGGATTGTTGTGAGGATTAAAAAGCAGTGTTTGTACACAGTAAGCTCCCTGGGAAATGCTAGCTATCATGAGGTCCCACTACAGAGAGGACTGCTTGTTTCCATTCCTCTCTCACAGAGTGGCCTTCCTAGGTTTACCTTAATTATCTTCTCTATACTGGGTTTCTTTGCCCATGGCTTGCTCTATTGCTCTGGCCTGGGACGTGAGCCAATGTGGGGAGGAGGAGCAATGTTTGGGGACTGAGGAGTTGCCTCTCTGTCATATGCTTTGGAGAGACAGCTGGTGGCAGGTGTAGCTGGAGGGATTCTTTTACTGAGGGCTGAACCCTGATGATCAGACCATGGGAGTGCTCGATGGAAGGCTGACTTAGGCTTCATCTTCACAGAATTTGGGTTCCACTCATTCAATTCCTGGTTCCTCTTTCTGTGCAAATGAAGGCAAGTCATGAATCTAGGGAGACTTTGTTTCCTCATCTTTACATTGGGTAAACAATTGTACCTATCCCATAGGGTAGTCGTTAGGTTTAAATGTGTTAACACGTTAAGCTATCATCACAGTAGCTGACATTTAGTGACTATTTCATTATTGTCAGTCTTGGTACAAATGACCCACCATTTCCCAGTGTGGTCGTGAGGGGTTTCTACACATTCAGTTTCTCCAAAGCAGAATGTCAGTGTGCTGGAGAGACATCTGCATGCTTGTGTTTATTGAGGCACTATTCACACTCGTTAAGAAACAGAAACAGCCTAAGTGTCCATCATCTGATGAGTGGATAAAAAAAAGATGTGGTGCATTACACAAGGGGACACTGTTTAGCAATTAAAAAAAAAAAACGGCCTGTCATTTGTCACAAAATGGATTAAACTGGAGATCATTATGTTGAGTCAAATAACCCAGGAATAGAAAGACAAGTACCATATGGTATCACTCATCTGTGGTAGCTAAAAAAAAAATTGGCCTCATTTGAAATTGAAAGTGGAATGGTGGTTATCAGAGGCTTGGGAGAAGAGGGAGGAGAGTTGTGGAAAGGTTAATCGGCGGAACTAAATAACAGGAGAAATAAGTTCTGGTGTGCTATTGTGTAGCAGGATAACTAAAGGGGATAATAGTGATCCATATATTTCAAAAAGTTAGGAGATTTTGAATGTTTTCACCAGAAATAATGAGTAGATATTTTACCCAATTTAAACACTACATAATGTATATATAAACATTGAAACAGCACATGCTTCAAAGTTTGTTTTTATGTACTAGTTAAAACTTAATTTTTTGTGGTACTTGGGATTGCACCCAGGGGTACTTTACCTCTGAGCTACACCTCCAGCCCTACTTTATTTTTTTATTTTGAAACAGGATCTCACTTAGTTGCTGAGGTTGGCCTTGAACCTGTGATCCTCCTGTCTCATCCTCCCAAGTACTGGGACTGCAGGTGTGGACCATCATGCCTGGCTAAAAAATAAATTTAATTTTAACAAAAGTAAACTTACAAAAGCTTCCTGCAAGAAGGGAAGCAGGATGAATTTTAACTCTGAATAGAGGTAAGTCAGGTGAAGGCAGAGGAAGTGAGAACTCCTAAGCATCTTCTCCAGGGGCAACCCGTGTGTCTCACTGACACATTGTCAGGTCTTTATGTCCTTCCTCTAGCTCCTTCTTCACCAAGTTGCTCCCATGAGCTCCTGGGACTCAGAGTTCACTCACTGAGGGAAGTACTGAAGTTGACTCACTTTACTAATCCAGTTGTCCTTTCTGTCTCAAAAAAGAAAAGATGGAAATGTAAGCACCAAGTTTCCCAGTCCGGTTGCAGCTCCTGTGGCCTTGTGAACCAGTCCTGGCAAGGAGATGTTAGTAGTGATCACCAGGGGAGGCTTTGGGTCTCCCACCCTGGAGGTGCAACAGGCACTGCTCTAGGCATGCTGGGGTACAGCAAGATTGTAGGACTCTGATTCCTTAAAGGAATCAGAAACAACAGCCCTGAAAAGCCTGTCTCTGAGCTTCCTTGCATTCAGAACAAAACAAACCCTAAAACTCATCCCTAACACATATACATAAACACAAACCTTTTAAGTCATAGGATTTTTCGTTTTACTTACAGTCAAGAAATATTTCAAGCCGGGCATGGTGGTGCATGCTTGTTATCCCAAAACTTCAGAGGCTGAGAAAGGAGGATTGCGGGTTTGTGGCCAGCCTCAGCTACTTAGTGAGGCCCTCCACAACTTAGACCCTATTTCAAAAGAAAGAGTTAAAAATAGGTCTGGGGGTGTAGCTTGGAGATAGAATGCCCCTGGGTTCAATCCCCACTACTACTACAAAAAAAATTATATATATGTATATGTATATGTATATATTTCTACCTAGTATTCTGAATAGTTGATTCAGTAAGACATAGAATATAGAGGTAACAAAAACAGTAGTGTGGGAATGCTCACCTCCAAAATAGTACTTTGAAATCAACATTCATGTCAGATTATTTCAACTGTTGCTAATGCTGCCATCTAGTGGACATGCTGTGGAAATAACAGTTTTGAACTATAATCTGTGACAAAGTTCTCTATTCCGTTTTCCTTTTCCCAAATATTTTTTTAGTCTCAACAATGCACTAGGTACAATGGTGACCTCTGGGGATAGTGAGCAAACTAGACTCAGTTCCAGACTCTGGATACATAATGAGGGCATGGGCAGTACTAATGATGCACCACACATTTACAACATTTCATACAGCAGCTCCCATTCTAGTAAATACTGACGGGAGGTCATGGTGCAGTAGGAGCTTCTGCTGAGAGTTCACCTGGTCAGGTCAGAAAAGGCTTCTGGAATCATGATGACTGAGCCAGGAACTGCAGTGAGTGACCAAGGGGGGCGGCAGTGAGAGTGAAGAAGTGTTAACCCAGGGGCAGTGACGGGGTCAGACCATGCCGGGGACAGTGTAGGCTATACTAACATCCCAAATCAGTGAGACATTGCTGCAGGGGCTTAAGCAAAAATGCAACATGGTAAGTTGTAGTTTTATAAATGCACAATTAGAATCCTAGACTTCTAAAGTGCTTTAAAGTAATACTCTTGCCGGGCGTGGTGGCGCACGCTTGTAATCCCAGCATTCGGGAGGCTGAGACCTGGAGGATCGCGGTTCGCGGACAGCCTCAGCTACTTAGTGAGGCCCTCTGCAACTCAGTGAGACCCGGTTTCAAAATAAATAATAAAAAATAGGGCAGGGGGTGTAGCTCGGAGGTCAAATGCCCCTGGGTTCTACCCCCAGACCCGCAAATAAATAAATAAAATAATACTCTTGACACACAATAAAACCTCCCTAATAGTCCTTTCCCTAAATCTATCCACTCTCATTTCCAACAACTGTGGTGACATGGAACTGTGCAAGGAATTAATTATTCCTGCACACGTAGTTCATAGTGAAGAACGTTTGTGTTTATGTTCATGGAAGGGATGGTTGCCTCAAAGAATAAGCTGACATGACTGACGACATCTTCTATTTTTCTGGAAGAGTCTTGTGTAGAATTATTCTAACTTCCCCAGAGAAGCACAGAAGCTCTGTCTCTGTAGCTCTCTCCTAATATCCTTCCCTGTGAAGTCTAGTTTCTTGGGACCCCAGTTGGGTCTACCTGGATTCCCCTTCCCACACGCTATAGCCGAGAGACTTTCTCCAGGCAGCAAGTTGGGGCAGTTATATGACTCACCTGTCTGTCTCTAATGGGTCACTGTCCTTCAGTGCTTATGCACAGTGCCTTGAAAGTCATCTTCTTAAAATACTTCCCAAATCTTTACAAGTCTGTAATTGTTTTATACATAAAATTGCTAGCTTTCACAATCATTAAAGAAATGCACTCTAATAATAGTATGCACATGTACTTCAGCTGACACAAAAATTCAACATATAAAGCACGTCATTTCTTGCTAAAACTAAAATGCTTACCTGTAAAGTCAGTATTAACAGCGCAATTATGTTCTTTTCTGATTAGACATAACCTGCAATATTACTTGATCATTGATTGTATACAGTTTTACAGAGTTCAGAAATAGGTATCAAAATAGATATGTCTCTGGCATGTTAAAGATCAAGTTGAATCAAAGGTATACATAATGTTGAATGAATATACGGAAAACTAAATTGTGATCCCTTGCTCGCTCTATCACGCATACATAGTGTTGTATTAGGTAGAGAGATACAGATGAATAAACAGACTGCCCCAATTTCTATCTCTTAAAAAAAATTTATGTCAAAGTTGTACGTATACCCAATTTAAAAACTCAAATCAAAGTAACAAAACCTGCTATGAAAACAAAGAACAAGGAAAAAAACTCCAGCAGTCCCCCAACACTGATGAAGCGGATCCCCCCCACCCCAATACCATGTGCCCACCCCCTACAGTTTCAAGGGGCCTGTGTGCCAGGAAGATGCAGGCCTTGGCCAGGATACACCAACCGGAGCAAGGAAGATATGCGTGGAACTGGGTCCTAGCGGTCTGGGCCAGAAGCAGTTAGTTCATGCTGGGCAGATGACAGTATACGCTTACAGTCTCACCCTAGGTTTAAGTCTCCCATCCTCTATCACAGACTCAAGAACTCTAGACCATCTGGATGTACCACAGGATATCACACTGATGATACACTGATGACACTGTGCTAACTGGGTCAGATGAACAGTAAGCAGCCAGCACAGTACACACCAGAGGATGGAAAGCGATCCCTAATATGACCCAGCAGCCTGTTAGAGTAGTGAAATTTTTAGGGTCCAGACACTGAGTGCCAAAATATCTTCTTCACAGTAGAGAACACCTTCAAAATTATTCCACCAGCAAGGAAGCGTAACCAAGGTTGTAGGCCTTTTTATTGTAACTCAGAACTTGGGGATACTACTCTGACCTGTAGACGGGGTGACGTTGAAGAGTGCAGGTTTGGAGGAGTATCCAGAGCACGCAAAGGCTCTCTGGCAGGTACAGGCTGAGGTGTAATTAGCCTGTTGCTCAAGCCATTCAATCCAGGAGATTCTATGATAAAAGAGTGTTGTGGCCAGGTACGGTGGTGCATGCCTATGATCCAGTAGGCATGGGAGGCCAAGACAGGAGTATTCCAGGTTTGAGGCCAGCCTCAGCAATTTAGTGACACTTTCAGCAACCAAGCAAGACTGTGTTTTAAAACAAAATATAAAAAAGGGCTGGGGTACAGCTTGGAGGTAGAATGCCACTGGGTTCAGTCCCCAGTCCCCCTTCCCCCACACAAAGTATCTGTGATAAGCAGCCATGGAAGTGTATGGGAGGCTCACAAGGTAGACCTTTAGTGTTCTATAGCAAGGCCAGGCCGGCTGCAGGAGAACCACGTATACCTCCAGCTCCGTGTGATCATAGATCTGGTGATGTCAAGTGACCATGTGGCCAGTTTCCTTTCATGAGCTGGGTCCTGCAGACCCACCAAGCCAGTTCATCTCCAGGAATCGATGGCAGGCAGGGCCAGAGGAGACCGGCAGCACGAGCAGGTGGCCGTCCCTGCCCAGGGCTGTGTCCATGTGGGACGTGCTGTGTTAGGCCAGTGGAGGGTAAAAAGGCTTGCCAGCCCCTTTGCATTTTCCTGGAATATGAATTCAAAGTAAAAATGGACAGCCGCCAATCTCCAGGCCCACTCAGTCCTGGCCTCAGAGGACAGCAGCAAAGGGGACCCTCCCCACGGCTGGATGTGGAACAGCGTTCCTGGTTCTTGACTTTATGTGCAAAGAAATGTGGACTTAGGTAAAAATATACTTTTTTGCAGGGCGAGGCAGCACACACCTGTAACCCTAAGACTTGGAAGGCTGAGAGAGGAAGATCACAGTTTTGAGTTCAGCCTCAGCAACTTAGCAAAATTCTCAGAAACTAAATGGGAGCCTGTTTCAAAAATTTAAAAAGGTGTAGGGTTGTAGTTTGGAGGTAGAATGCCCCCTGGCTCAATATCTCCCCTGCCCAATTTGAAGATGAAACTGAAGCAAAAGCTTGGAGAGAATACCCTGAGGAGGCAGAATTCGACACCCCCTCCCCAGATGCAGGACTCATGACAACTCAACACAGTGATGTGGTGCTGCACCTCACAGAGAGAATATGCATTTGGGAATGAAGGGCTGAAGTAGAATGCCAGGATGGAAGGCTGAGGAATGGCCCCAAAATGTCCATGTCCTAATACCGGGAATCTGTAAATAGGCTGCCTTACATGGCAAGTGGGACTTGACAGAGATTAAGTGAATGTTCTCAAGAGAGGGATCTGATCACAAAGTTTCTTACGTGAGAGAGAAGCAGGTCCTCTGAGGGGATGTGATGCCGGGGCAGATGTGCGAGGCGGGTGCTGGAGTGTGTGAGGAGGGGCCTGAGCCCAGCAATGTCGGCAACCCCTAGAAACTGAAAAAGTGCAGGAAGAGCATTTCCCTGGGAGCCTCCAGAAGAAAGGCAGCTCTGCTGACAACTTGATTTTGGGTTTCTGACTTTCCGAACTATAAGAAAATAAATGTGTGCAGTCTGAAAGGACTAAGTTTGTAGCAATCCGTTTAAGTGAGGCAGCAACAGGAAATTAGCAGACTCTTTCATTCTCACTCCTGGCATCCCAGGTGGGGAGTCTGTTTCTGTTCCCCACAACTTTGTGAGTCTAGAGATCCTGTTCTCAGCAGAGGAACTCTGTCATCAAGAGACCCTTGAACTGTGGCCTGCTGAGGCTTCCCAGTCATGCCAGGTTCATGGTGCCAGGACACCATCAGGCAAAGGAAGTCATCCTGGGAGCAGTAATTGAATCTTCTTTCAGGAGGAAGTAGGGTTTCTGTTACACTCAGGTCAGGAAGGGGTGTTTCACACTCAAGGCAGCCACTAGAGGTCTCTTAATACTTCCTTCCTACCACTACCAAGAGCAAAAGGGATGACTTCTAGCTAGGCATGGTGGTGCATGCCTTAAATCTCAGTACTTGGGAGGCTGAGGCAGGAGGATCACAGGTTCAAGACCAGCCCCAGGTATGTAGCAAGCCTCTGCTTCAAAATAAAATATAAAATTGGGCTGGAGCTGGAGCATAGAGGTAGAATGCCCCTGGATTCAACCCCCAGTAACCACCCCCCACCTACGCAGAGTTAAAACTGACTGAGCATGGTGACACACACCAGTAATCTCAGAGACTCCAGAGGCTGAGGCAGGAGAATGGCAAGTTTGAGACCAGCCTGGACATCTGTGTGAAACCATATTTCAAAATATGAAGGCCAGGTGTAATGCTGCATGCATGTAATCCCAGTACTTGTGTGTGGGGGGTCTATAGTAATAGGAGAGTCATAAGTTCAAGACCAGGCTCAGCAATTTAGTGAGACCCTGTTTCTTTTCTCTTTCTTTCTTTCTTTCTTTCTTTCTTTCTTTCTTTCTTTCTTTCTTTCTTTCTTTCTTTCTTCTTTTTCTTTTTTTTTTTTGTGGTACTGGGGTTCCTGGAAGCCCTTCTACCTCCGGGCTACACTCCCAGACCTATTTTTACATTTTTATTTGGAAACAGGGTCTCCTAAGCCAGTGCGTGCGGCTGGCTTCAAACCTGCACGATCCTCCTGTCTCTGCCTCCCAAGTGCAGGGATTACAAGCGTGTGCCACCACGCCCGGCTGACCCTGTTTCAAAATAAAAAATAAAACTGGGCCAGAGGTGTAGCTAAGAGTTACCACGCCCCTGGGTTCAATTCCCAGGATCACAAACAATCAAAAAAGGATAAAAAAAAAAAAAGGATGACTTCTAGACTAAGGCTCTCCTATAGAAAAGCAACAGGAATGCTAAAAAATTGCCAGACTTTTAAGAACTCTAGAAATTAACAGCGTGGAATAATCCGAGGAACATTAAAGAAAACAGCTCAATCTTGGTAAAAAGAGAAGCGTTTTAACTTGCCCTATTCCCATCCCCCTCTAATACAGTGTTAAATAGTAATGGGTGCTGAACATTCCTGCCGTGTTCCTAACTTTAGGGAGAGCGCCTCTGCGGTGTCTCCATGAAGATGTTGGCAGAATGGTGCAATAGCCTAATGACATGCCTAATGACATGTTTCTCAGAATGTACCCTGTCATTAAGTGATACTGACTATATATTCATCTTCTCTGGACTCCTTGCCTTGACAGATGTTTTTAACTTAGTATTACCTACACACTTCCTTTTAGCAGTATATCAGTCCTCAGCTTATGCTTGCTCACCACTCTACATACACATTTGAATTTATCTCTTATTTATATTTTAACAAAGTCCCTCTTAATAATTATCTCACATACCATCCAAACTAATCTTTACAGTACTCCTGAGCTATAAAGGGACTCATGGTAGAGTGTTATGTGTAATAACACTGAGATTCTAGTATTTATCCTAAAACTTGTTTACAATATACCATACCACATACTTAAAATATATTGATATTTTGGCGGGTGTGGTGGCGCATGCTTGCAATCCCCAGGCTTGGGAGGCTGAGACAGGAGGATCGCGCAGGTTCGAAGCCAGCCTCAGCTAGCTTAAGAGACCCTGTTTCAAAATAAAATATAAAATAGGTCTGAGAGTGTAGCCTGGAGGTAGAAGGCCCCTGGGTTCTATCCCCAGTACCACCAAAAAAAAATTATTTTTAAAAATTTTATCTTTTTAGTGCTGGGAACCAAACCTAGGCCCTTGTGCATGTTTAGTGATCTACCACTGAGCTATACCCTAAAATATATTGTTTTAAATTATTATAATAAGCATAAGAACTTACTTGCAGAGAGATGCAAATCAAAACTACCCTGAGATTTCACTTAACTCCAACTAGAATGGCAACCATTCAAAACACAACAACAAATGCTGGCAAGGATGTGGAGAAGTGGGAACTCTAAAACACTGTTGGTGGGAGTGCAAATTAGTGCAACCACTTTGGAAAACAGTGTGGCGAATCCTCAGAAGAATGGGAACAAATCTACCATTTGATCCAGCAATACCACTTCTGGGTATCTACCCAAAAGAAAAGAAACCAAACTAATACATGTGTATCTATGTTCATAGCTGCACAATTCACCAAACTATGGAACCAGCCAAGATGTCCATCAACAGATGAATGGATTACAAAACTGTGGGATATGTACACATTGGAATTTTACTCAGCCATTAAAAAAAAAAAACCAACTCAATTACATCATTTCAGGGAAATGGATGGAACTGGAGGACATTGTGCTAAGTGAGATTAGTCAGTCACAAAAAAATAAGAAATCAGATGCTTTCCCTAATATGTGAAAGCTAAGGAGAAATGGGTGATAGGAGGAATTCTAGATGAAAAAGGAAATCCTATAGAGGAGCAAACAAGACAATCTAAATGAGGGGATGGGAGGGAGGAAGAAGGAAATTCTCTAAAACACACAATGTACTTAAACATATCGAAGCCAAGCATGGGAAGGAGGGATGGGGAGGGAATGGGGTGGGAATTGGGTAGGGGCTAAATGTGTGATGTGAACATGAATGTCCACACAAGTTTTTTACCCTAATATGATGTATGAATATAATGCACCAATAAAAAATTTAAAAAATGTTTATCTTTGTAGTGCTGAGAACCAAACCCAGTGCCTTGTGCATGTTTAGTGGTCTACCACTGAGCTATACCCTAAAATATAGTTTTTAATTATTGTAATAAGCATGAGAAGTTACTTGCAGAGGGTCAGATCTTATGCTTTGGAATAAGAAAAATAAGAGTTACAAACCTGGCTCTGCCACTATTATTGACTATTTCTGTGTCCTTGGATAAGTCTAATAAGGCTTAATTAGATGTGATTCATTTCTTAACTATCAATTTAGCCTTTTGTTTTCCTTTTTCCCAGTTGAATATACTGAAGATTGAATAGGTTAGGTACTTTGCCTAGAGATGCATACACAGTACAAGGCAGAAGTGGGCTGCACACTTCCCAACACATAGTGCTCAATAAATGTGTTGAGTGAATGAACCAAATTTAGTCAATAACATATTAAATTTACTTCATTTACCTCTATATTCTCTGCTGTTTCTTTTGTTGGCTAAAAAAAAAAAAATGTCCTCTCTTCCTATTTACTTGGCATTTACAAAACTGGAAAATTTAAATGGTTGCATTTTGATCAGCATATCTGAATTTTACTTTAATGAGAGAAGCCATAAAACAATTTAAGATCAGAGTATTTTTTAGGAAATTCCCAAGGTTGGAGACAAAATTATAGTATATACATTTTGGCCATCAACCCCTACTTTTATCAGATCCCCATCTTGCATTTGAAGATAATGTTGTTGGGTTCAATCTTCAGCCCCCCAAAGCCCTCAACTTATTCACTACATTTAATTTTTCAAATAAATATTAGGGAAAGCCCATAAACTACTTTCTTTTCGATTTTTATGGTCATAATATAATGGTACCTCCTCTCTCCTCTACCACATTATTCTAGATTTTTCTTTGTGGGGCCTTTTCTCCATAGTGGCTGCACTCTTTTGCCCTAGGGGCAGGATGAGAGATGGGTTGAGTAGCTAATTTATGTCTCTGAAGTCCTCTACATACGGCTTCATAATTCTCTTGCCAAGTTGCTTCCCTTTGGGAATTTTGTCATAACCACAAGGTTATTCCCCAGATAAGCAATTTAGAAAAATTAATCTGGCAATAGTAAACAGACTGCAACGAAGATATTGCAATAAACCGGGCAAACTATGGTAGGATCTTGAGTCAGGAAGGTGACAATAACAGATGACAGGCACAAGGAACTGTGAACACAGAATGGATATGATTCGGTTGCAGAACTGACTGTGGATAAGAAAGAAAATCAAAGATAGCAAAGTTCTGAGCTTCCAGTATCCCTGGTTCAAGTCCTGACTTTGACTCTTTGAGTACACTTACTGCCCAACTACTTACCTACTACGTTCACGATCCTGCTGCAGTTGATCTAAAGCTCAGTTACCTCTTCTGTAAAACAGGGATACCAATACCTACCAGAGCAAGGCGGATGCAAAGATTAAAGTAAAAGGTGAAACCTTAGCACAGTGCCTCATATAAAGCAAGCACTAGATCAATGATCATATTCGCGGAAGATTAACAGAGTATTAACAGAAGATTAAAACATAAAGCTGTAGTATGGACTCTGGGTGAGAGTTTGATCTTTCTACTGTATATAGCTCACCCAGAGAAAAGGGGTCTTGTAGAAGTCTGACAACTTTATTAATAATCTTCCTCCCTCTGGAGGCGGAGGAGGGATCCTGGGGCGAGGGGGATCCTGGTAGAGAACCCCCCACACACACACACACAAGACCTTGATATAAACTAGACAGCAGAATGCAGCTGGAGCTAGAAGCGCGAGGCAGTCAGGCTTCTCACTTCCTATTTTTTTTGCCCTTAATCTAGGAGAATAGCTAGCTCTGTAGGGCAGCCTCTGACCTAACTTACACTTTCATTTGCTGGTGAAGGAACGGAGACCAGACTACATCGATTATGTGGATTGGCAAGATAGTATGAGAAAGGAAGGGCCCCGTCTGCCCTGAGGAGGAAGGGATTGTCCAGGCGCTCTCGCCTCGAGGTCGAGAGGGACCTGGGTTCTTACTCTTAGGGCAGTCTCCCTGGCCATTAACAAAATGTGCTGATGGATGTCCTCCGTTCAGTCCATCTGGGTAGGAAGCGGGGGGGGGGGGGGGTGCAGAGGGATGGCAGGGAGGTTTTTCCTAGCTGTGCCTATCACCCTGGCCCAGGGCCGCTCGCGATCACCTCCCGGCGGCCACCGCGGCCCCCCGTCAGGACCGCGGACAGCCTCAGGTCCTCGGCCGGCGCGTCCGCCGCTCTCAGGCGGGCCTCCCGCGGGCCGGGGTAGGGCCTTCGCTTTTCCTCCTCCCACGCGGCAGAAGCACGTTTATGGGGCACTTAATAGGCGCCCACAACCAGCGGACAACCTGGACGCACCGAGTCCCGCGCCGGGCGGACGCCGCCGCGGCGACCCCGAGGCCAGAGGGCGCGGCGGCGGGAGAGCGGGCTGCCACGCGGCGGCGCGCGGCCGGGCGGGCGGGCGCCATGGCAACGCGGGGGCACGTCGCCGCGCCGCGCGGGGGCGCGCCGGATTATGACGCAGGCGCGGCGCGGCCCCGCGTTCTCGCGTGACCGCGGGCGCAGCCTCGGGGCGGGCCACCGCAGCCACGGCAGAGGCAGGCGGGGTCAAGATGGTGGCGCCGCGGGCGGGGGAGGCGCTGGAGGGAGGAGGAGCCCGGCCCTAGGCGCCGGAAACACCGGCCGCAGAGCCCTCCCGCGAGCCGCCGCGCCCAGCGCCGCCGCCGGCTGCAGCCCGAGGGACGCGCGCGGGCGGCGGGCCGGGCCGCGACCGCGACCCCCAGGAGGCCGGCGGGGCGGAGCCGCCGCCCAGCCCCCGCCCCGGCCCGGCCCGCCCAGCCCCGCGGGCAGCGGCTCTCGGCGGCGGCGGGCCCCGCGGCAGCAGGTGCGGATGGCCCATCAGCAGGTCTGGGCGGCGCTCGAAGTGGCGCTCCGGGTGCCCTGCCTCTACATCATCGACGCCATCTTCAACTCCTACTACGATTCCAGCCAGAGCCGGTTGTGCATCGTGCTCCAGATCTTCCTCCGGCTCCTCGGTAAGGAGCGGGGCCCCGGGAGCGCCGCGGCCCGGGGCGGGGAAGCCGGGAGCGCGGCCGCCTCCGAGCTGACAGCGGCGGGCGGGCGCGGAGGGGACGCCTGTGCCGCTTTGGTCTTGGGGGACCAGGGCGCGCTCACCGCGACCTCTGCGACAGCCTGGGGAAGGTAGCCGTCCTGCCTGGCCGGGTCTCCCCGCCCGGGACCCTGGACTCGCGCCAAGGCGTAGGCCTCAGTTTCCCCCCTTTCCAAAGGCTGAGTGCCGCATGGTGTCGCTCCCGCTGCCTCCGCGGGTGCGCGGGATGGTGAGGTGACCTCCGTGCATGACATCTGAACGCAGGAGACAGGGTTCTGAATGTCAGACCTTGAAACCATTACCAAGCGCCCTCATGGAGAGGGCTCTGCTGATACCGACGCCTAAAGATTTCCAGGAATAAGCGAGACGGTATTGAAAGTGATTGGGAAAACCGGCCTCAAAGGTGATGGGACATTGGCCGCAAAAGAGACTTGAGATGATCATTGCCTTTGTTGCATATGGATGGAGTGGTAAAAGCATTTTGTATTTTACTCCTCGTTTCCATCTTCACTTACATCACCAGAAGGAGAAGCATGTTTGTGTAAAAGAATTTTTTTTTCAGTAATTGAAACTTGGCAAATTTTGTTCATGAGGTAATTCTTGTGATCGGTCTTTAGTGGATTAGTGCTTTTGAAGAGTTCCTGAGGGCGGCTGATAGTGAGATCCTTGCCGAATCTTTCTGAACTACAGGCCATCTGTTGCTTTATTCCTACCAAAAAAGGGGGGGAAGTAGCAATAAAGACTGAATTTTTTTAAGCAATAAAAAAATACTTTTGTCTGGCACTTTACTTTTGTTGGGCATTTTCACTAGTATCATGTAACCTTCAAACATCCCTCAGATGTGGGTGGTTTAATTCTCCTTTTACAAACGCGGAAACCGAGGGTCATAGAGGTTAAATGTCTTGCTCTTGGTACGCAGCTGGTAGATGGTTGCCAGAGCCTGGGCTTAAAGTTGTTTGACAACTAGCATGGTTTACTTTCTCTCTTGGTCTGTTGAAATCCAGATACAGAAAGGTAATGATCCTGTGCTGGTCTTGAAACTAAAAGAATGTGGTTTTTTTTTTTTTTAAGCAGCACAAGACTCCTGGCTACTTAATTCCAGCCCTTCCTACTTGCAACTATAAATGTATTTTGCCACCATTACTGGCGGGAATAGGCCAGAATTGAGAGAGAATTCTGCCTATTCACTCCAGAAATAGTGTAGCCACTGCCTTGAATATTGTGGTATAGTAATTGTAAAGTGTCTGAAAACCCCATGGGGACCTAGTGTTTGAATGCAGCCCTCTGTTCGGTTTCGGGCTAGGCAGCTTGAAGGAAAAAAGAGTATTTCCCTTAATTAAATCATTTGTATTTTGTTAATATTGAAGAGCAATCTGTTTTCCTTGCACCGTCCAGGCATTGTATTTTTGCTGTAAATCAGAGAGGTTTTGAGAATTTAAAGAACTTTAGGTGAGTTACTAAACTTCCCTGTTTTTTCTAGGTTTTCCTTTATAAAGATGGACAGTGATGGTATCTCTTTCATAGGTCTTAGGAAAAAATAAACGAGTTTAGGATTTTACCTCTTAAAACAGCACTTAGAATTATTTGTTAGCTATTAGTAAGCTTTATCCTTTCCAAAAATCCTTTTAATGCTTCGATTAAGACCATACTTTGTTTCTGATACTTTGGTATTTGAAGGCACCAGCAAAGTGTTTGAACTTTTTGATCCCAGAATATTTTCTGGGTCAGTCTTTATGAAAAGTTAAAACTTTTTTCAAGTCTTATCATCTGACTGTTCCATATATTGTGCCAGTGTAATTGTGCTGATTTTTCATGTTTGTTAAAAGAATGATAAAAAAAAAAAAAACTGGTTTTGGTGCTAAAACATTCAACCTAAATAAAAAGAAAGTTATTAAAAGTGACAAGTGAGTTTGTAAAATATACCAATGGATAGTTGAAATTACTTTGCTTCATTCTGTGTGTGTGTGCGTGTGCGTGTGTGTGTGTGTGTGTGTGTGTGTGTGTGTGTACTTACCAGTACCATGTATAAGCCTCAGTACTTGTCACTCACCTTTTTCAAGCATTTCCAGTAGTGTTCTCTCCCCTCTGCCTACAGAAGGAAGCAGCAACTATACTATCATGACTGGCAAGTACATTTGCTATCAAGCGAGTTTGAGATTTTAAGAGGCCAGAAAGTAAAACATCTCATTTTGGAGATCCAAATAAAATCATATGACAGGATATAAAATGTTTAAGGACATAAAACTGTGCCTTAGGAAGTGTTAAATGCTAAATAAAATTCAACCCAGAGCAGCATAATGCTGAATTAGCAAATTTAAACCTAAGGCAAAAAATGCGAGCAGAGGGTTTAAATAGTATTACTCATATGGTGGTAATTCATTCAGATGGCAAAGGACATTCTAAACATAAAACTTGAAAATCACAAGGGAAAATCTTATAAATTTGAATATATAAAAATGAAAAACTTCTTTAAGGCAAAACTTAAATCCTTGGGGCTAGAGGTATAGCTTAGTGGCAGAACACTGTGTGTGTGTGTGTGTGTGTGTGTGTGTGTGTGTGCGTGCGCGCGCATGCACACATGTTTAGTACTGGGGATGGAACCCAGGGATGTTTTATCTTTGAGCTACATCCCCTGCTTGATTTTATTTTTTACTTCAGAACAGGGTCTCACAGAGTTGCTAAGGCTGGTCTCCAACCTGTGATCCTCGTGTCTCAGTCTTCCAAGTACTGCGATTACAAGCATGATTCACCATGCCTGGCAGAACACTTGCCACCGAGCATGAAAAAGGCCCTGAGCTTGATGTTCAGCAGTGTGTGCACATGTGAATGCACAATACTCCTTAAAAATGCACACTGAGAAGGAAATATTTGTGTGTAGTTAAAATCCTAGTAAGAGTTTTGCTTTTCACAAAAGCTTCCATAAGAAATGGTCCTAGAATTCACAATAAGTAAAATGCAGGAGGTCAGTAAGCAAAAGAAAAAGTACTTAGCCTTGGTTTATGATTAAAAGAATACAGTCAAAATAGAATTTTACTTATTAGATAGGCGAAGAGTTCAAAATATAATTAACAGATATTTTGTAAATGTATTTTTATGTATTTGAAATAGATATAACTTCGGTAGGCTGTAACATCTGCATAAAACTGGCAGTGTCAGCTGACATTTACTAGGTACCTTTTGACTCAATTCCAGTTCTAGGAATTTGACCTAGAGATTATAGTTGTACAAAGACTCTGAGCAAGGATACTCAATTACAGCATTATTGGAAATAATAAAGCAACAAATTCAAAGTTATTCTAAATGTGTATTAGATGGAAGTCTGTTCATTGTATTAGGTGTATGCAATAAAGCCCTTAAGAATGAGAATCATTTTTGGTGTTGAATGAGATTGTTAATTTTGGTGCTGTATAAAGATGTGAGAAAACCTGTGAAGTGAGAAAAGTGAAGAAGTAATCGTGATGGACAAAGACATAGCTTGGGGCTTCTCAACAGTGGCACCCTTGACATGCTGACAAAGAAATCCGGTGTTGAAGCGGGCGCTCCTGTGCAATGTAGGATTTTTAACATCCTCACCCTCTACCTACTAGATTCCAGTTAAAATCCTTCTGCTTCAGCCTCTGAAGTACTGGGATCATAGGTGTACACCAGTCTGTCTGGCCCGACTACATTTGCGAAATGTCCCCTGGGCAGTTCACTCTGGTTGAAAATTACTGGGATAGCCAGGGGAGGTGGCGCACGCTTGTAATCCCGGCGCTTGGGAGGCTGAGACAGGAGGATCGCACAGGTTCAAAGCCAGCCTCAGCTACTTAGTGAGGTGCTCAGCAACTTAGTGAGACCCTGTTTCCAAATAAAAATATAAAATAGGTCTGGGAGTATAGCCCAGAGGTAGAAAGCCTGTGGGTTCCACCCCCAGTACCACAAGGAAAAAAAAAATTACTGGGATAGAGAAGTAGACCAGACGCCAATTCATATACAGAAACTTGATGTGTTTCAGAGGTAAAACTGCAGTACAGTGAGGTAAACACGACCTACCTAAGTGGTCATTTACTTACATGAAAAAGATTATACTGGATCCCTAACTCATGTCTGTAAAATCAATTTTCAATGAACTGATACCTCAAAGTGAAATGCAGAACTTCAAATTTTTAGAAGTATTCCATAACCTTAGAGTAAGTGGAATATTCCTTAGAAGTATATATAAGCAAATGTATAAATGAGTGTGTGCATGTATGCTTCTACCATCTTGTACCCCATTAAGATGTGTGACTACAGTGTACTAATAAAAAAAAAGAAAAGCAAATGTAGAAAATAAAGATTGGTAAATTGATACTAAAATTAAAACCTCTTAAAAGACAGCACTAAAGCAAATATAGGCTGTATTTATGTATGGATGTGTGTTTAATAGTTTGTCTGGAAATACAAGAAACTTTAAATGCTCTGAGAAGGTAGTGTAATAATACAGAAGAAACCAGAATGTTTTCCATATTCTCCTAGTCAACCCAGGATGCTTCACGTCTGGTCATCAAAATGTGTGTGAGGATTTCTCCACATTGATAACCAATTCTGCAGCAGACTCCTCAGTGGATACCATTGGGTATCCTTTAATTCAGGTCAATGCTGACACTATCTGGAGGGACCATCAGGTCTTACGGGTTGAGGACTCAGTCCCACAAAATTGTCTCTTACTTCAGATACCATCCACATGCCCAGGTATGGGCTGTGCTGGGACCTATAGCTATAAACCAGGGCCCCTGTGGCCCTTAGCTAGCCAGGCTGGCTCACAAAACTCAACACTTACTTTGCCATTTATAATCACGGCTATATTTACAAAGGACCCCGATGAATAGCCATGTGAAAGAGACGCGCAACAGGGTGAAGAAGGGGAGGAATGTGGAGCTTCTGCGCCCTCTCTGGGCCTGCCACTCTCCAGGAAGCTCCATGTGCTCAGCCACTTGGAGCCCTCAGAACTAGTGCTTTGGGGTTTTGTGGAGCCTTCATTATGTCATCATGGTTGATTGAATCATCGGCCACTGGTTTAGCTGCTCAACCTTCGATTTTCTCAACCTTCTCAGCAGTGGGGGTGGAGGTGGGGGTGGGGGTGAAAGTTTTAGCCCTCTAATCCTTTGGTTGGTTTCCCTGGCAACTAGCACCCATCTGAGGCTATCCAGTAGCCCCCCAACCATCAGTCATCTCATTAGCATACAAAACAGTGCTGTCACTATTTCACAATATTACAAATGAGGAAGAGAGACTAGAAAAACTCAGTTAACTCTGCATTTAGTACTGTCTATATAGAGAGTTTGGCTGTTCATGTTGACATTCTTTTAATTAAAACATACTATAACTCTGAACTCAAAGTTCTAATAAATACAATACTTAGAATGGCTTTTTTTTTCTTAAAATGAGAACTGATAGAATTTTATGACATGGTTAACAGGGTCTCTTTACTTTGTCCTAAATTTCATGCTTAAGGATTCCGTGGGAGTAATAACATGTATTGCTTTGCTCCCCCATCTTTATTCTATCAGGTCTTGAAATGTTTTCCCACATAAATGTTTATTCTATTTCTTTCCAACTTTTAGTTACAAGTTTTCAGAATAAGTTAAAAGTATGAATGAACTTTACACATAAGTTAACACATTGTGGTGTAACATACATGGTGGGGATATTTGTGTGGTTTTGGTAAAACCAAATTCAAATGGCCCTGAACTTTTTTGTGAACTGAGTTTTTGTATAGTTTCAAAGTTCCTGAATTGATTTTGGTACCTGCCTTTTTTCCTACCTTAAGAACTTTAATGAAACTGACCACTGGAGAATTGGACTGAAAGCCTTGAGTTGTGGTTTCATTCAGTTTTGTTTTCCAGTGTTCCAAGGTTTTCTTTTATGAAGCAGGTCACTTTCTGGGAAGAAGAAAAAAGAAAAAAAAAAAAAAACACCTATCCCTGGGTTTTATTTCCATACACCCATAGGGTAAATACCAAGAAAGAGTACAATGTCTAAAATTGTAACAATGGAAGGAAACTTGTGGTGAATGTTAGTTTGGAGACTTTTTGCTTGGGAAGTTGTTGGGGTTTTTTGTTTGTTTTTGTTTTCCTGTAGAATGAGATCTAATTCTTCCCACAGTCCAAAGTTAGTATAATGAGTGTAGAAGAACAATTTATTAAAACCCCATCTACCTACAAATTTTGGGTGAGAGTTGAAACAAATATATAAATGTTTCTGAAATGTTTACTCTTTATGTCTTAGGCGTGTGATTTTAATCAGAAAAGAATAGTATCAAATTGTGACTTGCTAGTACACAACCAAACTGAGGTTACAGTCTCACTACTTATGGAATTAATTGATGCATAGGTGGGATCTTTGTTGGGTGTTAGGGACACAAATAATAGGGTAGATGATACACAGATAACTACAAACAACATATCAGGTAGAGTGTGAGTGTGAGGTGTTCACTGAGTTCTCTAAGTATGCTGGAGGAACATCAACTCTGGAGGTTTCTACCATGGGTAGGATTAGAACAGTCAGGGACTGGGGAATTGAGTGGAGCCATCATTCCAAGTAAAGAGAATGTAAACACAGATGTCATTATGTAGAAGGGTATACATTTTGGAAAACAAGTCTGGCAAATTGGTATGTGTTGGGGGGGAATACTGTTCTAAGGGCATCTCTGAAATCTGAAAGTATGTGGAGAAAAAAAATACTGAATTTGGACTTTAGAGAATATTCCAATATAAGAAGCAAGAAAAATAAGAGCTGGTATGAATTCACAGTGGGAAGAAAAGGAGGAATTAGAAGTATAAAACGTTTTAAACTTGACTTTCTAAAGAACATTTTTGGAAAGAATTCTAGGACTTAATAAGAACAGATGTTTTTTATTTGGGTTATTTTTGTTATTTTGGTATTGGGGATTGTACTCAGGGGGTTTCTACCTCTGAGCCATACCTCCAACCCTATTTTTATTTCTATTTATTTATTTACTTATTTTTGTACTGGGGGTGAAACCCAGGGCCATTCTACCTCTGAATCATACCCTTAGCCCTAGTTTTTATTCTTTATTTGGAAACAGGGTTTCACTAAGTTGCAAAGGACCTCACTAAGTAGCTGATGTTGTCCACAAACCACGATCCTCCTGCCTCAGACCCCAGAATACTGGGATTACAAGTTTGTGCCACCACGCCCGGCCCTATTTTTATTTTTAAATAAGGTGTTGCTAGGTTGATGAGAGTCTGACTACTTGCTGAGGCTGTCCCCTATGATCCTCCTGTCTCAGCCTTCGAAATACTGGAATTACAAGTACATACAAGTACCACACTTGGCCATTTTGGTTTTTTTAATTCATTTTTTGGTGGAATTATTTAAAATTTTTTAATGATTCTGAAATTAGAGCATATTCTTTTGAGTTTTAAAACTTAGTCACTATAAATTTGTCCTGAAGGTAATTGAATAATTTCATGTCTGATTTACAGTGTAACAGTATTACTTTGGAAACTGGAAAATAAGGAATGAATGAGATTTTTATTTTTTTATTTTTATTTTTTGGTGGTACTGGGGTTCCTGGAAACCCTTCTACCTCTGGGCTACACTCCCAGACCTATTTTTTTTATTTTTATTTGGAAACAGTGTCTCTTAAGCCAGCACCTGGCTTCAAACCTGTACAATCCTCCTGTCTCTGCCTTCCAAGTGTGGGGATTACAAGCGTGCACCACCACGCCCGGCGCAGGGATGAGATTTTTAAAAAATAATTATTTGATCTGGCTTCTTGACCTCTAACTTTGCAAAACCTTATTGTTCTTTAAGCCTAAATTGTCTTAAGGCTTAATGTTCGTAACTTTGAAAATATTTATAATTAAAAGGTGAAGATAATAACCATTAATGTAAAGACTAAAAGATTTCATTCAGATGACCTTTTTTTTTTCTTTTTCCCCATTAGGTATATTTGTATCCAGTATTGTCCTGATTTTGTCACAGCGATCACTTTTCAAGTTTTACATGTACAGCTCAGCCTTTCTACTAGCCGCATCTTCAGTGTTGGTGAATTATTATGCTGCTTTGCACATTGATTTCTATGGTGCCTACAACACATCAGCTTTTGGAATTGAGCTGCTTCCTCGAAAAGGGCCCTCACTGTGGATGGCACTCATTGTTCTACAGCTAACATTTGGAATTGGATACATCACACTACTCCAGATTCATTCCATCTATTCACAATTAATTATTTTGGATCTCTTGGTTCCTGTAATAGGCTTAATCACAGAGCTACCATTACACATTAGAGAGACTTTAGTTTTTACCTCTTCGTTGATTCTCATATTAAATACAGTGCTTGTCTTGGCATTGAAACTCAAGTGGTTTTATTATTCCACACGGTATGTTTATCTTCTAGTGAGGCACATGTATCGAATTTATGGATTACAGTTGTTGATGGAAGACACATGGAAGAGGATTCGTTTTCCCGATATACTTCGAGTTTTCTGGCTAACAAGAATTACAGCTCAGGCTACAGTGTTAATGTACATTTTAAGGATGGCAAATGAAACTCAGTCCTTTTTTATTTCTTGGGATGATTTCTGGGACCTCATTTGCAATCTTATAATTAGTGGATGTGATTCTACACTAACTGTACTGGGCATGAGTGCTGTAATTTCCTCAATAGCCCATTATTTGGGGCTTGGAATATTGGCCTTTATTGGATCAACTGAAGAAGATGACAGGCGGCTTGGCTTTGTAGCACCTGTTTTATTTTTCATTTTAGCTCTTCAGACTGGTTTAAGTGGGCTAAGACCAGAAGAGAGACTTATTCGTTTAAGTAGAAACATGTGCCTTTTATTAACTGCAGTCCTGCATTTCATCCATGGAATGACAGATCCTGTGTTAATGTCTCTCAGTGCCTCCCATGTGTCATCTTTTCGTAGACATTTTCCTGTGCTGTTTGTCTCTGCTTGCCTTTTTATTCTTCCTGTGTTACTCAGTTATGTTCTTTGGCATCACTATGCACTGAATACGTGGTTGTTTGCAGTTACAGCCTTTTGTGTGGAACTCTGCTTAAAAGTAATTGTTTCTCTCACTGTGTATACGTTGTTCATGATTGATGGCTACTATAATGTCCTCTGGGAAAAGCTTGATGATTATGTCTACTACGTTCGTTCAACAGGCAATATTATTGAATTTATATTTGGAGTAGTAATGTTTGGAAATGGGGCTTATACAATGATGTTTGAGTCAGGAAGTAAAATTCGGGCTTGTATGATGTGCCTACACGCATATTTTAATATCTACTTACAAGCAAAAAATGGCTGGAAGACATTCATGAATCGCAGAACTGCTGTTAAGAAAATCAATTCACTTCCTGAAATAAAAGGGAGCCGCTTGCAAGAAATAGGTGATGTATGTGCAATCTGCTATCATGAGTTTACAACATCTGCTCGTATTACACCATGTAATCATTATTTTCATGCACTTTGCCTTCGGAAATGGCTGTACATTCAAGATACTTGTCCAATGTGCCATCAAAAAGTATACATTGAAGATGATATTAAGGATAATTCAAACATCTCTAACAACAATGGATTTATTGCCCCCAATGAAAATGAAAATCCAGAGGAAGATATACGAGAAGATGCTGCTGAATCTGATAGGGAACTGAACGAAGATGACAGTACAGATTGTGATGATGATGTGCAAAGAGAAAGTAATGGAAGGATTCAGCACACAGGCTCAGCAGCTGAAGAATTTATTAATGATGACACTGACTGATTAAAATAGCATTTACTAATCATTGAGGTATTTGTTTAAAATTCATCAGAAATGGAATAGTATGCTTCAATGTGTAAACAAGCACAAAAGCAGTATCGATGTTGAATCTGTGAATGGTTTTCCGTTTACTGTGATGTGCTACTGTAAATATACCTCTTTAATTACTTCTGGTCTCTTTGGTGACCTATTTAAATTTGTGTACATTATTGTACATAGAATAAAATGTTTTCACGTTTTTATGACAAAATTTGAACAAATAACTTTTTAATAGATAAAATAACCATACGGTGCGTCAGCTGTGCCAAAGATTCCTCAATGAAATTTTGTAATGTGTCTAACTCTGGATACTAGTTTTTCTTTAAAATGGGTGGGAGAATGAAAGTGCAAATCAGGAAATCACAATAAAGTAAAGGAAAGATAATTCTGGAATGAAGAAGAGAGGCTACAGAGTATTTTAAAACTGAGGAAAAACTAGCCTGCCAGAAGCAACTGGATACTTTTCTGAAATTTGAGTAGCAGTATAGTTGAGCTGGGTTCAAAATTCATGAGTCAGACTATGTGAGAGTTGAGAAATTGGCTTGTATCAACTAAACTTTGATACAAACCAAAATGAACTATCTAGCTTCAGGTAAAATAGCTAATCTAATTGCACTTTCAGACTCCTGATGAGATACATACACAAGGAAAACAGGTTTTCATTGTTTTAAACTAAACCATTAAAAGATTAAAAAAAAAAAAGATCCTGATCTGATTTGTGGATAAAAATGAGGAGAATGTTCAGTGACTTTTTTAGATAACTTCCAGATAATTTTCTTTATTGAAATTAAGTTTTACAATGAAAATTTACATACATGATGGAAAACGGAAGACATACCAATTAAATATCAGGAAAAAAATATTTTAATGGTGTTGTTATATAGTGTATTGGCTAATTCCAGTGGATCCTCATCTCTTACTGCTGACATTATCTCCAGTATTTGACTAAAACAAAACAAAAACGATGGTTAAATTGCCAAGTATAATATTGTTTTCAAGATATATAATTTTTTTCTACATAGTAGACTTTATACTACCTTTCACACAATAAGCTTAATAGTTCCCAGCAATATCAGTAGAAAAATTGAATTTAGCAGCAACCGTTAGAGACAAAGTTCTGGAGTTGACTTGCATATAAAGAGCCAAGAAATAGGTTAGTTACATTATAAAACCAGTACCTTCTATGCTGTATGTACCACAATCAGGGAATTAACTCAGTGGAATTGAAGAGTTCTTTTAAACTGTATTTCATAACATTCCTTTGTGGGTCGTCATGAACATTTAAAAAATTAAAAGGATGCTAGACGTGGTGGCGCACACTTGTAATCCCAGCATTTGGGAGGCTGAGAAAGGATTGCATAGTTTAAAAGACAGCCTCAGTTACTTAGTGAGGCTCTCAACAGTTTAGACCCTGTTTGCAAATAAATTATAAAATAGGTCCGAGAGTATAGCTTGAGGTAGAAAAGCCCCTGGGTTCCACCCCCAGTATCACACACACAAAAAAAATGTAAAAGGATATGTATGTGTGTGTATGCATATGTGTATATATGTATTATGTATATATGTTATACATGAATCAAAGTTTTGGTTCAAATTAAACTGTGTGTGGTTATTAGGGATGGCATCTAGGGCATTTTACCTCTGAACCTCACCGACAGCCATATTTTATTTTGAATTGGACTCAATAAGTTGCTGAGGCTGGGTTGGAACTTGTGAACTTCCAGTTTCAGCCTCCCAAGTACTGGGATTACAGGTGTGTACTGGTCTGGCTCAAATTAAGTATTTAAATATTCTTAGCCTTAAACCTTTTGTTTCCTTTATGAGTATATTAACTATGAACACCCAAAAAGTACTTTGTGGTAACACAAAGTTTATGGCTTCAAACATCTCTCTTGCAGCGTTTGGGAGGCTGAGACTCGGAGGACCACGGTTCACGGACAGCCTCAGCTACTTAGTGAGGCCCTCTGCAACTCCGTGAGACCCACTTTCAAAATAAAGAATAAAAAATAGGGCAAGGGATGTAGCTCAGAGGTCGAATGGCCCTGGGTTCCATCTCCAGACCCGCAAAAAAACCCACAAAAAATCTTTTACATCCAGTCTCTTTCTGGGGATCGAATCCAGGGGTATTCAACATCCATGCTATACCCCCAGCTCTTTTTGATACAGGGTCTTGCTAAGGACTAGAATATGTGATCCTCCTGTCTCAATCTCTCAAGTACTAGGATTACAGACCTGTGCCACTGTTCATGTAGGCTCTTTAGTTCTTAAAATTAAATTCCTTGAGAATGTCATGGTTTTTGTTTAGTGCAGCACACCAGACAGTCTTTTTTTGTTTTGTTTTGTTTTGTTTTTTTTTGGTGGTACTGGGGTTCCTGGAAGCCCTTCTACCTCCAGGCTACACTCCCAGACCTATTTTTATATTTTTATTTGGAAACAGGGTCTCCTAAGCCAGCGCTGGCTTCGAACCTGCGCGATCCTCCTGTCTCTGCCTCCCAAGCGCGGGGATTACAAGCGTGCGCCACCACGCCTGGCACCAGACAGGTTTTAAAGACATGTACGATCTGTATGATTCCTGTCCCCCCTATTCCTTTCCAGTCTTTCCCACACTGACAGCTTAAACTCCTTTGGCTCCTAATAAAATCTAAATTGGCACAGGAGCTGACAGCCTGGACTCTGCCTTCCCAGAGCTGTCTTCTACTGAACCTTCTACACTAAGCTCATTGTTCCCGGGATCAGCTAAGTGCTTTCTTCAGTCTGCCTTTGCTCAAGGTGTTTGGCTTTAGCCTAACTCCCAGGCCTGCTTAGCAAACAGCTGAAATGCCACCTAGAGTAAAGGACTCTCTAGTTCCCCTAAGGCAGACAGTTGGCTGACTCATGCCTCTGTAACAGTTTACCATGCTGGACTCGGCTACTTGTTTGCTTCAGGAGAACAGGGATCAGTGACTGACTCATTTAGTGCTTTATCCAAAGGGCCTGGGGCTGGGAGTATAGCTCAGCAGTAAAGCTTTTGCTTAGGGTATTCCAGGCCTGAGTTCAACCCCCAGCACTACAAAAAAGCGTCTGACATTTGAAATTATTCATTTTGCAAGAAGGTAAACAGGAACTTCCATAATTTTATATGTTGCACTAGTAATGTGCAACTTTCCTGGTATGACTGCAGCTCTAAAATATTTGCTTCAAAGTTTATAACCTAAAAGGAGAAGACCTCTAATAATTCTAACGTAAAACTTTACAAAATGCAGGCTGATAAAAATGACTTTGTAAGTAGGAATGAACTTGATAGTAATTCAGATCACATGCTGTGTGTATTTGTGAAATGTTAAAAATTTTTACCTTCCAAATGTTTTTCAGGCTTTGTACACTAATTACAGAACACATATTCTTGATGCAGCCTTCCTACTTTTAAAGTTTACATTTAAAAACACTTTGAAATTCTGTATTGCAAATTATAGCTAAAATTTTACATGTGATCAAGGCAATACAGAAAATTGGCTTGGATATACTACTGACAGCTACTTCAACTTGCTGCTGGCAAAGTTGCATGTGGTGGCGCACGCTTGTAATCCCAGCGCTTAGGAGGCTGAGACAGGAGGATCGCACAGGTTCGAAGCCAGCCTCAGCTACTTGGTGAGGCTCTCAGCAACTCAGTGAGACCCTGTTTCCAAATAAAAAGTATATAAAAGGTCTGGGAATATAGCCTGGAGGTAGAAAAGCCCCTGTTTCCACCCCCAGTACCACCAAAAAAAAAAAAAAAAAATTGCATTTGGTGTTCTCTTCACTCTCCAAAGAATTATTAGAAATATTGTCTTCTGACTGAATTTTCAAGTACTTATATTCAATAAAATGACAAGTGGTTGGTTTTTTTTATTAACCAGAATTCAAATATATTTAACCTGTAGGGTTTAAGGCATTCCATTTCATTTTATTTATCTTTTAAGTTTCTGTGGTACTGGGGATTGAACCCAGATGCATTCTACACCTGAGCTAAACCCCCAGCCCTTTTATTTTTCTTGTTTTGAAACAAGGTCCCTCTAGGTTACTGAGAATCTTGCTACATTGCCAAGGCTGTCCTCTTGAACCTGTGATCCTGTCTCAGCCTCTCAAGTACTGGGATCCAGGCATGTGCCATCAAGCCCAGTTTCAAATGTATTTGTATAGAACAGTTCTTTTCTGCCTGCTGAATTTTAGATCTGGCTTATCTAATAGTCTTGTTTTTTAAGAATTACTTTTTTAAAAAAAATGGTGCATTTTAAAATCAGTCTAAAAGTAGTAGTTCAGCATTAACTTTTATGAATGTGTTTTTATGAATGTGTTGTAAATATGTCCACTGTCTGAATTGGCAAACCATACTAGACTGACAGTGTAAACTTAATTTACCTATTGTTGCAAACAAAAGAAATTATATATGTGTCCATCAAAATTATATAACCAACTTTCCATTAAAAATCCTTCATGGATCTTTGACCGATGAGTCGTAATCTTCCTCTTCACATGTTCCATATGTTATAATAAAATGAAGTATTGCTCTTTATAAAAGGAAATGAAATTCTCTAACGTTCAGATCTCTTTGGGGGGGAGGGAATCACTTGTCACTTTGTTCTGAGACTTAAATTTGTTATTTACTGTTTTTATTCAGGCTGTCAAGTCATTTAAAATGCAGGTAACATTAACGAAAGGTCTGCTGAGGCTAATGGGTTAAAAATAGCAGGTTTGCCAGGCGTGGTGGCGCACGCGCTTGGGAGGCAGAGACAGAAGGATCGCGCAGGTTCGAAGCCAGCCGTGCTGGCGTAAGAGACCCTGTTTCAAAAATATAAAATAGGTCTGGGAGTGTAGCCCGGAGGTAGAAGGGCTTCCAGGAACCCCAGTACCACCAAAAAAAAAAAAAAAAAATAGCAGGTTTGAAGTTACAAAAGATTAGTCTTAAACCTTGTAAGGTGATGATTATAGGGATAGTTTTATCTTTTTCCACCCACTACAAAATGGCAGATACCCAAGTCCAAGAGATTTCTCACTGCTGCAGTGAAATCATCTTGGGTTGAGAGGATGGGAACCTACGAGCTGATACACGGCAATACAGGTGCAAATTCCTCCGAAAGACTGTTGAAATGGACTTTGCCCTGATCTTGAACTTTGGGTAATGATGTGTCAGGAGAGGTCCA
Source organism: Muscardinus avellanarius (assembly GCF_963383645.1). Classification (NCBI taxonomy): domain Eukaryota; kingdom Metazoa; phylum Chordata; class Mammalia; order Rodentia; family Gliridae; genus Muscardinus; species Muscardinus avellanarius. Next base: position 17,596,965 of record NC_137789.1, on the reverse strand, counting down.
GTAGTTCTAACAGTGGTACCACCGGTGTTAAGGGTTGCCTTGAACTTGATTTGGATTTCACAAAACTTGAATTCTGCCCCTAAGTTCATTTTATCAGTGGCATCTGGTGTTTTTCCATGATTTTACAGACCATAAAAGCAAAACACTTACATTATATGGCAGGGTTCATTTCTATCTTTTAAACAATGTCCATTTTCCCATTTCTTTTTGGTAGGAAATGAAGTTTTTATATATTTTGATCCAGCATGAGTATTTTTTACTCCACACCAAGGTGCATCTAGAGATAGGCAGAGAAAGAAATATCTTTTAAGTTTACTTTTTAAAATTATTTTCTATGAACATTATCAAACTAATATACAATCACTAACTTATAAGCCATGATTCATCTTCTAAAATGACAAAATGAATGCAATAGGAATCAGTTCTAAGAAAAGGACAAGTTAAAATGCTGACTTGCATCTTAAATCACCTTTCTCCTAACGTTAAATTCAAGACAGATTTCTATATTGCCTTTTCTGAATGTCAAACAGTGGCTTTGAATGATGTTTAAAATAATTACAATAGGTTACATTTTATAAGTATTGTACTTATAATAAAATTTCATTTTTAAATTTCTCAAGGAAATCAATTCATTCAGATTGAGTTACAGGGTTTAGGTCAAAGTTTCGGCAGGGAACAAATTCTAAAATTTTTACACTAAATCAATTTAAGCTTTAGTTTATTTAAAAGTATTATAAAGAATTGAACCCAGGGGCATTTTACCTCTGAGATAAATCCCCAGCCCTGTTTTTTACTCTTTATTTTGAAACAGGGTCTCACTAAGTTGCAGAGGGCCTCACAAGTTTCTGAGACTGACCACAAACCTGCGATCCTCCTGCCTCAGCCTCCCAAGTACTGGGGTTATAAGTGTGCGCCACCATGCCCAGCGGGGTATAGTTTAATATGAAAATATGAACTTACCAGTCTCAATCATTAATTTTTCACTAGGTATTGACTTCAAAACTTCCAAATTGGCCTCAGTTTTCAGTGAGCTTTTAAAAAAAAGCATTATTTATTTTAAAAGTAGCCTTTAGCAACTTTTCTATCGTATGTTTAAAACAAATTTTAAAACTGACTCAAACACCTTAAGAAATTGTTTTCAGAATACTTCAGAAAGTATTTGAACATGTTTATCCTCCATAGAATACAAATTAAAATTAATATCAACCAGATTTGTCTTTAGAGGATGCAACTTATCAATTGATTTTTCAATAGTGTTCTCTATCAGATTAAAATTTAACTTTTTTTGTGGTCCTGGGGATTGAACCAGGTTGTTTTACCTCTTTAGCCTTATTGCTGAGGCTGGCCTTAACCCTGCAATCCTCTTGTCTCAGACTCCCAAGTACCTAGTTTATAGGTATATAACAAACACCAAGCCTGCTAAAACTTAACTCTGTGTGTGGGTTGGGGTGTGGGGGTGGGTGGGTGTTACTGGAGACTGAACTTGGGCAATCTATCTCTGAGTCATACTCCCAGGCTTTGGTTTGAAACAGGGTCTTGCTATGTTGCTGAGGCTGTCTTTGAAACTGTGATCCTCCTGTCTCAGCCTCCCAAATACTCCTTGAATGTAGCCTTGGCCTCGAGGTCAAGGGGCTGATGTATGGCCATAGGCAGTGTGCCTTTCTGTCATGTGAATGGCATGCTATCTAAGCATGCCTCAACAGTTGCTACTTCTTCAGCCTGGGTGCCCAGAGTGCAAATGTGGCCTGTAACAGAACTCAGCCTTTGCCAGCCAAATCCCAGCTGACCCAAGAATGAGCCACCAACCGGTGAACATGAATCCTTACTGTGATTTAACACTGGGGTTTGGGATGGTTTACAAGATAACATAATGACAACTAATACTATCTTTTACTAAAAAATACAAAAAATTGAGCTGGACACTGCATACACCCATCATCTCAATACTTGGGAGGCTTAGAGACAGGAGGCTCACAGGTTCAAGGCCAGCCTCAGAAACTTACTTAGCAAGACCCTATGTCAAAATAAAAAGGTCTGTGGGTTTAGCTTTGAGGTAAAATGCCCCTGGGTTCAACCCCCAGTAATACCCCAAATAACTTGTAATCATAAACCTCCTATAAAAATAATTTTCAGAGTAGTTTTAGGTTCATCACCAAACTGAGCAGAAGGTCAATTCCACATCTCATGCCCCACACCTAAGCACCACCCATCACACTTAAAATTCCACAGCACACCTGTTGGAGTCAATGAACCTACACTGACATACCACCATGACCCAAAGCCCACAACTGACATTGGTGGTCACTGTTAGTGGTGTCTATGGTTTGGACACTACTGTCAACATTATAATATCATACACAGTAGTTTCACTGTGTGAAAGTCCTCTGTGCTGCCTTTTCACCCCTCCCTCACATCTCTCTTTGGCAACCAATGATCTTTTCACTGTCTGTTGAACATCACCTCACCCAAAATAAGAAAAATAAAACAGCAATCCTCAGTGAAGCAAGTAGGCATTTTTTACCCAAGTTACAATATAGAAAGCAGATGGAAAAATGACGATGCTGGGCGTGGTGGCGCACACTTGTAATCCCCACGCTTGGGAGGCTGAAACAGGAGGATTGCACAGGTTAGAAGCCAGCCTCAGCTACTTAGTGAGGTTCTCAGTAACTTGGTGAGACCCTGTTTCCAGATAAAATAGAAAATAGGTCTGGGAGTGTAGCCCAGAGGTGGAAAGCTCCTGGGTTCCACCCCCAGTACCACCAAAAAAAAAAAAAAAAAAAGAGAGAGAAATGGCCTGTGTTTAAGGCTAAGTGACTTGAGTGGTATGTGACTGCAGAGGAGACACTGAAAAGACAATCAACTCCCCCGAGCAATTCTAAGAATTAGAAAACTAGGTGCCTAGAGAGTCAAAAGAAGGCAGAGGATGAAAATAAGAATCGTTTGAAAAGTCTGGACAAAAAGTGATGGGCGTCCGTGCTTTATCCGTGACCAGTTTAGGAGAGAGAACCTCAATCAGAGTGGGCTGGAGTGCAAGGCGAGGCGTGGCGTGAAATGAAGACTGTGACTCCTGAATGAACAGCCAGCCCTCTAGTCCCATTCTGCTCCTGAACACTGGTGCAGTTCTAAATCCCTTCCCCATTTTTTAAGCAGGTACCAAAGAATCCCTTTCTGGAAAAACGAACCAAGCCAGAACAAGATCTCTACAAAGTGGCTGAGTCTGTCAGCTGAAGAAATGTCTCCTATAGTACTTCTAAACAGCTTTTATTTTTTAATAGACAACAAAGAACTGCCTGACATGAAAAAAGCCCCGATCATGACAGACCAAAAGAAGAAGCAGAAACTGAGATAAAAGTACCAAAGCAGCCAGACAGCAAGTTATCACTCATATTGTGAGTGAAATGAGAAGATATTGCACCTGTCAGTCAAGATATGGTATAAAAGAGCTTTCAGAGTTTAAAACAAAAACAAGTATTTTATTTAATAAAAGTTGAAAAATAAAGCACTTTTTGGAAGGAGGAAAAATAGAGATAGAAATCAGAATTAAAAAGGTAAGACTCAGTTTATTAATCTAGGATGTCCAAAAGGAAAGAGAAATCAAGAAAATTCCTCAGAAGTGACAGATAAGCCTTCAGCTGGAAAAGGGCCAGTAAGGGCGCAACACAGTGAGCAGCAAAAGACAGAAACCATCAAAACACACGTTTCTGAAATTTCATAAAACCAGATAAAGTGAACTAAAACATTCCAAAGGAAAATCAGAAGTCACAGGGAAAGGAATGGGAGTCAAACACCTCCTTACCACTTACACTGGACCTGTTGAGGAGCAGTGTAAATGGCCAATGAAAATGACTTCTAGTCTCAGCCTCCCCAGTGCTGGGATCACAAGCGTGCGCCACCGTGCCCGGCTATGGGCAAAGTTTTAAAAATAAGAATGAATTCATCTTCAAGCATGCAAAAATCTCAAAAAAAATTTACTTCCAATGAAAACTCTCTAGAGCAGAGACTGTGTTTCACCAAAACAAAGAAAGGAATACGTGGGATCTAAAAATAGGAGTTCTAACACAGAAGAGACGCTGCCCAAACTGAAACAGAAAGACAGACAGGTCTGGAACTAATGGAACTATTAGATTCTTTAGATAGGATTCTTTATGGGGGAAACATGTAAGATCATTTATTACAGAGCTATGAAAAGTGTGAGGGGGCTTAGTTATTTCTACAAGTAAATAAGAATATGAGGAAAGTTACTTCCAGAAAACAAAAAGTGGCACAAGCAAAGAAATGTAAGTGTGGTATACAACATGGTTTAGCAGAATCTATACATGCAGATGTAATAAAAACATGGAATATGCATAAAACCAAAAGTTCTGAAATAACTACATTGGGAGGTATATGAAAGGAATAATAATGGAGGTGGGGTTAGTATAGTATATAAGATCTAAAATGCTTACATACCTTTATGGTAACAAAGGAATGAATCAAGAAATAACAGCATACCCACATCTAGAACACAGCAACAGAAGCGGCTGCCTCTGGAGAAGCTCGCCTGGGGAGGGGCACTGGGCTCTGTGGCTGGCTTTTAGTACTACCTGACTTTTTAATCACTATGAATGTATTCCTTTGAATATTAGTTTAAAAATTAAACTAGTATTTAAAAATGACAGGAGCATCTGTGACGTTTCAACTCTGAACTCAATAGCAAATAAGTAATGCTGTTATTTTATTTTCCTGAGATGTTGGGCCTAAGTTGTGTACTCAGAAGAGTGATCATTTTGGGGGAACACTGAAGAAAAGCAACCTTAGACTACCTTGTGATTTACTTAACGAGCTCTGCTGACGTCCCGTAAAAAGACCTGATGGACACTCGAGTTTCTGACACGAGCCAAGCCGGGGACCAGTCCTGCTGGTGGCTGCACTGTACTGTGGTGTCACAGCAGAAAGGTCACCACACCAGGAGTCAGAGGACACAGGTTCACACTTGGAGTAACTGTACACCTGTTTCTTAACTTGTTTAAGCCTCAGTTTTTTTGGATCACAGAGATATATAAATAAATGTCATATAATAACCTTTTGTCCATGATCAGACATGTGGATATATATACACAACGTGGTAAACACAAGTATTTTAGAAAAAAGAGAGATCTGAAATAAATTTTAAAGAGATAAAATGACTTGATAATAAATTAAAGTGCTAGAGAAAGCTAGCTGCTAACTTCAACACGGGCTGTTTCCATAATTAGAACAGAGGTCAACAGTCTGTAACTTTAAAGCTTTTACTTGTAATAGTAAAGTACTGTTTAATTTTTTTTCTTTTTTGTGTGGCATGGGGGTGGAAGTCAGGGGCATTCTGCCTCCAAGCTATACCCCCAGTCCTATTTTTAATTCTCTATTTTGAAATAGGGTCTCACTGAGTTGCAAAGGGGCTCACTAAGTAGCTGAGGCTGTCCTTGAACCGTGATCCTCCTGTCTCAGCCTCCCGAATCCTGGATTACAAGTGTGTGCCACCATGCCCAGTTTCTGTTTAATTTTTACTTAAGTACTAACTAAAATTCTAAGGAAAGATCAATGCAAAACACAAAAACTTTAATAAAAACAAGTCTATCAGCAATTCACTGTAAAACAACTGAAAAATAAGCTTACTGTAAAATAAAACAATCTGAGGACGTACCAACCATTAAATCCTATGTAAAGATCCATGTCTATCAAGGCAGCTGCTGCTTCCTTGGTGCCATCAAATGAATGCACCTAGGGACAAACAGGTATGATTTTACTATTATATTAATTACTTTTTCTTTGAAATTCTAAACACGGGTGAAACTTTTATAAAAAATATAGCTGCATATAGGGGATTTAGATGGCAGGCTTTCAAATAATTTTATTTTCCAGTACAGTTTCACGATTACGACCTGTCATCACCCCCGGTGACGTCAGGCAGGGAATCTGCTGCCCAGGACTCTGTCTGCAGTGGCCTTGTAGATGTCCCTACACCAACATCACTGCAGAACCTCCAGGAGGGGAGCAGAAACGGAAGCCATTCTTAGGCAGCACTGAAATATTATTGAATTTTTGTGTTATCATAAATTCTTCTAAAAAAATGTAAGAGGCAAATTTTAAGAAGCTATATAAAGAGGTAAGAATGTTGCTTTAAACATGTAAATGGAGCTGGGCATGGTGGTGCAAACCTGTAATCTCAATACTCGGGAGGCTGAGACAGGAGGATTGCAGGTTTAAAGCCACCCTCGAGAATTTAGTGAGATCCTATTTCAAAATAAAAAAAGGGTAGGAGGTGAGGCTCGTTCTGTCAGAGGCGAAATGCTCCAGGGTTCAATACCTAGAACTACATACACATCCACAGGCCTAAATTGTTATGGTCAATAATAATCAGCTTAGCAGATAAAAAGGAATGAGATGGTTATTTTTTACCTTCAAAGACACAGGGGAGGTGTGGTTTTTCATACTTCAGATGGATTTATATACTAAAAAATAACTAGTTCTTAATATTAGTTAGGATAAAACTTTTTTAAGATAAAATATTCTCAATAATAAATTAACCTGTTACACAGCTCCTGGTAAAGTGATTCATCTTTCCCACGGCATTTCCAGAAGACAAGAAAACACAGCCTCCATTAATATAAAAATAACCTTAAATTTGACTCCTCATTTGTTTCAGAAAATTATTCTTTTTTTTGTCTGTGTGTGATACTAAGGATTGAACCCAGGGGCATTCTACCTCTGAGCCACACTCCTAGCCCTTTTTATTTTGAAACAGTCTCATAAGTACTGGGCCTCAATCCTGTAATCCTCCTATCTCAGCCTCTCAACTATTGGGATTACAGGCATGCATCACTGTGCCTGGCTTAGTTATTAATTCTTCATTTGGCTTTTTTTTTTTTTTTTTTTACTATTACAGAATCACTTAAGTCAAATCTTATTTAGAAATAAAGCAAATGGGTGAGAGGTGGAATCTGCAGGTCATAATAAATGCCACCAGTAATGCCAAGGGTGTTAATTAAGGCTTCCCTCACTTCCCAAGTACAGTTCCCAAGGGATAAATTAGAGCTAGTATACCAGAGAAAATGTGAACACCACAGCAATACAAACCACATACATACTGTAAATGGTATGAAACAGAAGACAAAAGCCAAACACTTGAGAAAATACATAAGAAGCCGCCCAGTGCCTGCGCACAGTAAGCGCTCAGAGCTGCTGCCGCTCTCCTTGGTTGGCACAGAGTAACTGATGTTGTACGCCTGGATTATAGCATTTTGCTAGACAGGGTCACTGAGTCCCTCCTGAAATTGTATATGAAAATTTGTATATTTGAATATTTTTCTGAGGCAAATTTTCAAAGGAGTCTACAACTTAAAAAAAATTAACAATTGCTGCTATAGATACCAGTACTGATGAGCAGATAATATTTATGGAAATGTCTCAAAGTTAATGACTGGATGACCACAGGGGAAAACTGCTTCAAGCAGAATACAAAATTTCAGATAGGAGAGTGAGCCAGAGTGAAAATAGTAAGTGAACATAGCTGATCATAAGTTAGGAAGGCAAGCCTTAAATAAATGGTGAATCATTTTAGGATATTATAAAATATAAATAGAAAATTTAGTTTATGTTTTTCTCAGTTTTTAAATTGTAGATCACTAAGAATGACTGATTGAAAATACAGAAAAAGAATATCATGTACAGTGTCAGAATGTGTAGAAATAAATTCCTGGAGTTTTCTTAAGAGTAGAATTCTGTATTCATTCTTACACTCTGAGCAAAGTACAATTAAAACAGCCTGAGATATGTCTGTCCTACATCTGGCCCAATGAAATCACAGTAAACTCATGCCCTTCAAATAATAGGAGAAGAACTTTAAGAACTTTACTGCTGACATGTGAATTACTTTAGAGGCCAACCATAATAACCAAGATGTTTTTTATAGATCAGATGTTAAAAACAACTATTTTAAGCAGGGCGTGGTGGCGCACGCTTGTAATCCCCGCGCTTGGGAGGCGGAGACAGGAGGATTGCTCAGGTTCGAAGCCAGCCTCACTGGCTTAAGAGACCCTATTTCCAAATAAAAATAGGTCTGGAAGTGTAGCCCGGAGGTAGAAGGGCTTCCAGGAACCCCAGTACCACAAAAAAAAAAAAAAAAAAACCTACACACAAAAACGATTTTATACTTACCACTCCTCCTACACATCGGTCTCTATTTCTTTTCATTATGTCTGTGAATTAAAACCAGAAAGACCTTTTAGTAATTAACTAGGTTTTGAAAAATTCTTAAATTCTAAATGAGATTTTAACTCACCTAAAAACTCATCATGTGAGTTCCGACAATGAAGAAACATTGGTAATTTTGTTTGTTCTGACAGTTCAAATTGTTTTTCAAAATATCTGCATAATGCAAAAAATTGCTCATTAAAAGTTTTATTTTATGATAAAGATAATTATGTCTTTTTTTGCTGTTGTTCTAGAGGCTGAGCACAGGGTCATTCTATCTTCAAGGTCTATTTTATTTTTTATTTTGAAACAGGGTCTTGCTAAATTGCTGAGATTGGCCTCGGACCTACAATCCTTATGTCTCAGACTCCCAAGCACTGAGATTACAGACATGTGCTACCATGCCCAGCTTCATTTTTTATTATTACTATTATTAATGTGTGTGTGTGTGTGTGTGTGTGTGTTATTGGGAATGGAACCCAAAGGCATTCTACCTCTGAACTACACCACCAGCCCTATTTTTTATTTTTATTTTGAAACAGAGTCTCATTAAGTTGCATAGAGCCTCACTAAATTGCTGAAGCTGGCCAAGAACTTGTGATCCTCCTGTCTCAGTCTCCCAAGTCCTGGGATTACAGGCATGTGCCACCATGCCCGGCTTCAATTATTTTTAATTAGTGGAATTTTACTCTCTAGAAATAGCACAAAAATAATGAATTCAGATATTAAACACATAAGACTTAGCAGAAGGCTTACATAATAACAACCAACTTCTGCAAAGGGATACTATATTTTCTGAAATTACAAAATTACTTTCAGAAATGTTAATTTTTCCATTATAAGTGCTAAGTAAATAGGTAGCACTTTATTACTGATTCTTAGAAGAGCTACAAGGTTTACATTTAGAGTAATTACAGATGCTCCCCCAAATAATTAGTTTTAGCTAGCTTTCTGATCAAATCCCAGCAGATGAAGCCAACATCCACCCTATATTCTGTGCAATCCAATCCCATAGCACGTGTTCATGGCAGAAAACAAACTGCTGTGGCCCTTTACCTGGAGCCTGCTGAGACCCATCAGCGGAGCCCACTCACTCCTGCAAGGCCAAGCAGAGCTTTGCACTGCTAACTTGTTTCATTTTGCAACCAGTTTTTAATGTGCTGTTACTGTTACTGTCATTGAGAAAATAAGAAGAAAAAGGATCTCCTTAAATACTAAATCCAAGTATTTTCTGTTGCACAAAAGCTGAATCATGCTATTTTTCAAAAGTTTAAAAATAACAAAGAGATGACAGTCCTGAATGTTTTAGGGTACTTTATGGTGGGGTCTGGGCCCATATTGATTGCTAATAAGGGCAGTATTAATTGCTATTAAGAGCAAGTTTTCATAGTAGGCAGAACAGTAAAATCCTTTTTATTTATTGACATCCTAAGCTGTCATCCAATGGCTGCAGCCAGGGTTGACCTTGGTCAATTAAAAGCTGGCTGTTACCCCAGCTGAACACTGAATGTTAAAACACAAACACCTACACTTAGAAAAGGAACTATATAGATTCTCACAATAGTGTAGACTAAAGTTAAAAGATGAAAATGCAAGCTACATTAACCCAATATTAATTACTAATTACACAAAATAGAGCCCAAACTCCACACTTTAAAAGACTATATTCCTGTGTCTTTCTTTTCTTTACTATAAAACAAGTGTTCAACATAATAAGTAACTCTGGCAGACAGAGAAAGAAAATGCTGAAAACTTGCCACAGACACAGGTGGGCTATATATGCTTTGAACTTCAAGGCAGGAATATACCATGTAGCCTCTGACCCTGCCAGCCATTTTCATTCATGATCTAACAAAAATGGCTTACACAGCTGAGACAGCTGGTGGGCCTGCACCTGCATTTGGCTGGGAAAGGAAGACTACTGCTAAGCAGGATGGGAGAAAGGAGATAATGAATTCTTATAAAAAACGTCATGTGTTTAGAGACTTTAGTATCTTAATTTCAGGACACTCCACTGTGTCCCTCTGACGTGGTGCTTTGATTGTTCTGTCACTTCTTTTTACTTTTGTAGTAATCAAACTTTGCTTAAGCTTGCAGCAGTGTAGTTCTGGCTATTTTTTTCTAAACTAGCTCAGAACAAGAACCCATGGCGACACTCAAACCATTACCCTTTAAAAGGTTTGTCCAAATACCACATATCTCATTTAATCCTCAAAAGAACCCTTGGATAGGATGAGAGTTGGCTTTGTTTGTTTTTGTTTTAGTGGTACTGAGAATTGAACCCAGGGGCATTATACCTCTGAGCTATACCCTCAGCCTTGTTCTATTTTGAAACAGGGTCTCAATAAATTGCCGAGGGCCTCATTAGATTGCTGAGCTATCCCTGGAACCTGTGATCCTCCTGTCTCAGCCTCCCAAGTATTGGAACTACAGTACAGGCGTGTGTCACTGTGCCCAGCTTGACAAGAGCTGTTTTTTTTTTTTTTTTTTGTGGTACTGGGGATGAAACCCAGGGGACCTCTACCTCTGGGCTACACTCCCAGATCTATTTTATATTTTTTTATTTGGAGACAGGGTCTCTTAAGCCAGCTGAGGCTGGCTTCAAACCAGCAGGATCCTCCTGTCTCAGCCTCCCAAGCGCAGGGATTACAAGCGTGCACCACCACGCCCGGCTGACAAGAGCTATTTTTAAAGAGGTATAGTACTTTTCCAAGACCACACAAAACATGCAAACTTACAACCAGAATCTCAGTGCTCTAATTCCACATCCTAGCCCAAATGACCAGTAATTGTTACATTTCGAAAAAGCTTCTTCATAGTCCCAGAATAACATGACAATATCTAGAGGATACAGTGTGTGGAGTGTTTTTAGGCCTTTTGTTTTAACAGTTCCTCTTATCCTCATTAATGGTAATGTCAGCTTAAATGAAATCCTGACAAATGGTGACTTATTTAAATGGGTTTAACTCTACGAGGTCTTTTATTTTGGGGAAACAGTTTCTCTGTGTTTAACTTAAGCTTCTTTTGCTATATTTTCCTACACCTTATACCCTGATGTGCAGAACTATTTTTTTGGAGTACCCCTTTGCATTCTTGAAAATGCTGTATTTTTAAATTAGAAATAATCTGATTTAAAATAAATAGTTGCAAAGAAAAAGTCTTCCTAAAATTGGTGGTCTAAATCTTTATTCCCCAATATTTGGGTTTTTAAGTCATCTTTTCATATTTTGCTGGGCCTCGTTAGGTAAAATATATATATACATGTGTATGTATGTATTTTGTGTGTGTGTGTGGGGTGGTACCATGGACTGAAACCAGGTATTCTACTGTTGAGCTACACCCCCAGCTCTATTTTTACTTATTTATTTATTTATTTATTCTTTTTGGTGGTACTGGGGTTCCTGGAAGCCCTTCTACCTCCGGGCTACACTCCCAGACCTGTTTTTACATTTTTTTATTTGGAAACAGGGTCTCCTAAGCCAGCGCGCGCAGCTGGCTTCGAACCTGCGCGATCCTCCTGTCTCTGCCTCCCAAGCGCGGGGATTACAAGTGTGCGCCACCATGCCCGGCTACTTTTTTATTTTTAATTTTAATTTTTTTAAGGTACTGGGGATGGAACCCAGGCACATTCTACCTCTGAGCTATACCCCAAACTCTATTTTTTTTTCCTTTATTTTGAAACAGGGTCTCACTGAGTTGAAAAGGGCCTCACTAAGTAGCTGAGGCTGTCCGCAAACCGTGATCCTCCTGTCTCAGCTTCCCAAATGCTGGGATTACAAGTGTGCACCACCATGCCCAGCTTTATTTTTTATTCTGAAACAGTTCCAAGTTACCACACACTGCTGGCCTTCAACCTGCGATCCTCCTATCTCAGCAATCCAAGTAGTGGGATTACAGGTGTGCTCCTGGCTAAAAATGTTTTAAGTGAACAAAAGGTTGACATTTTACAGTGTAGGAAAAACTAATGACAACTTGGAAGAAGAAAAGACTTTAAGAGTTCCTGCCAGCCACAAGCTCTGTAACTATTGGAGCAGGCCAAGTGTCAGCGTCTGGGTGAGCTCCTTGCCACACACGGCAACTGAGGCGGCAGGTGGTCCTGGAGACCTGCATGAGCAGTACTCACCACCTCTTGCATGCCACTCGCTCATGCTCTTTTCTCCCACACATAAACTCATGGACCAAGCCACGGACTGCGAGTCTAGTGGTTGGTTTAGAAATTAGCTTTGTTTCACAGGTAGGCAAAATTATAATTTATGAAAAGACAGAAGCCCAAACAATGTGCACACAGAATTTTATATCATTTGAGAAAAATAAAGGTCCCTGAGTTCAAGCTAGTCAGATATTATCAGGAAGGCACATGACAAAAAAAAAAAAGTCCTAATGATATAAATTGAGGACAATTGTTGCATAACATCAAATGACTATTGCTTTTAAAAGAAAAAAACCATTATGGTAACTAGAAATAAGGACGTAAATTATTGGGCAAGACTTGGTATCTATTAAGAGACTTCTCTGCCTTACTATGGTTTTTTTTTTTTGAGTTTACAAATGAAAATCATGCTAATATTTGAGTTAGACTTGCTCATTTTTGCAAAGCTGTGATTTGCTTCAGATTATAGTACTGCTTCTCACAGTTCAGGGTCAACACTACGTAAGGACAAGGGCTCGGAAGGCCAGTTCAGAGTGGCAGTTACTTAGCAGGCCCGAGGCAATCCAGAGCTAGTGAGTGATACCCGTATACCTTACGCAGGGTGCTAATCCCTGTTTAAGCTGGCAGATGGCAAGGATGGCCTCAATCTCTCGTCTCTAGGGTCCTCTAAATCCCAAGGAGCATTTTGAAGTCTGGCCTGATGTCTGATTTATTTTTAAAAAGACCTCCACAGTATTAAAATTCTAAAGCCTCAAGAAAAAACCCAGAGCAAATCCCTGCTACCCAAGAGAACAGAGCTCTGACTTGCAACCAGGGAAGAATATAACATACGGTAGAAAAATCGAAAATACAGGGTATGAATCGAAGGATAAACTTCCCATAACCAAACCATGCCTTTGTTATCAGTCTTTGTTTTTCTTACTTGTTCCTTAAAAAATGCTTTTCAAAAACCCTAAACAAAAACTATAGTTAATATTTCCCTTTAGAATGGTAAGATTTCTCTCTTGGCACTGGAGATTGAGCCTATTCTACCTCTGAGCTACACTCCTAGGCCTTTACTTATTTTATTTTGACACAGGGTCTTCTCAAGTTACTGAGGTTGGCCTCAATCCTTGGATCATCCTGTTTCCACCTCAAGCATTGGGATTATAGGTGTGTGCCACCACACTCAGCTTAGAAAGCTAATGTTTGGGGTTTTTTGTTTGGTACTGGGGGTGGAACCGAGAGGCTTTCTACTTCCGGGCTATACTCCCAGACCTATTTTATATTTTATTTGGAAACAGGATCTCACTAAGTTACTGAGAGCCTCACTAAGTAGCCGAGGCTGGCTTCGAACCTGCGCGATCCTCCTGTCTCAGCCTCCCAAGCGCGGGGATTACAAGCGTGTGCCACCATGCCCAGCAGAATGCTAATGTTTATAATAATAATGATGATAAAACAATAGCCATCCTTTATTGAGTACTTACTCTATGCCACTATAAGATTCACCAACCATATGTTAAAAAAGACATATTAAGACATATTATTCTCATATTAAGAATGAGAGAACTGAGATGTCTAGACATTAAATGGCGATTATAAATCACACCCAAAGACCCGCTACTTCTAAAAATCATACTTGTTAACACTGTTTTAGACACTTTACCATTATTTTTCAGATATTACATCTAATATATATTCTTTGATTGTTTTTGTCTTGCCTAATTCAATACAAAAAATCATTTTCTAACTTTTCATTCATCTCATATCTCTTTTTCTTAACTTTTGTTGAGAAAACAATTTTTGTTTGAAAAGAAAAAACAACAACAAATCATACACTAGTTGATGCAGATGGTACAAAAGCGCAGACCAAAATCTAAATTCTTCCCAGAATAAACCTGATAACAAAAGCTGAATTACAGACTTTTTATCCACGCTGCTCTACAGGAATCAGAAAGACCCCTTCCCTCTTCATTAAGCCTTCGCCTGCCATTTCTTAGTTACCTGCCACCTGAGTGCTGTGCTGCGTGCCAAGGGGCCCACAAAATGAGCAGGACTTGCTGTGCCCACTGCACACCCCAGGGCCCTGGTCTGTGGTAGGCGGGGAAGAGCTGACCCAACTTACCTTTAGTATTTAGTACACTGTGATGTGTGCTCAGACAAGTGGCGTGCTGTGTGAACTGGGACAGGAGTTGAATGCTGGCAATACAGGCTTAGGGAAAAAGGGGATGGGTATTTGTTTCCTCAACAATGCAAATGTGATTGTTTCTGCTGTGCCGTTCTTTTAACTACAAAGTCATTTGATATTTTACAATTAAATTTTTTTTCAAAATATCAAATGAAACTACCAGTCTCACCAAAATCCCCATGTACTTTAGTTTGTTCAGGCTTACCCTTTCTCAGAGGCCTAGATCTCATGCTGTTGCCTTAGCACAGACTTCTCTGACTCCCTAGAAAGTCAGCCTTTCCCTCTGATGTCTACTTACCTTCTGACTGCATTTTCAACCCTTTATAATTATATACGTCCTCATTGTCTATAAAGAACCAAGTCTTCTTCTTTGTATCATAATAAGAAGCTACCCAGTAACCACTTAATGGAATTAATGGAGCTCAAACTCCATTACTGATTAACTCACAACTAGCATGTGAGTTAATATTTAAACTATATCCTGCTGTGAGTATTGTTTTAACTTATTTTCAACCTAGGTAACACTGACCCACCAGTGTGAGGATGGGAGATCCAAATAAAAGCCGAGGCAGAGGGCTGTGGGAGTCTTCAAGGCTTGTGAGCTCTGAGCACCTTTAACATGGCTCCCGTCAAAAGGTCCTCACCGTTCCACTCGAACAATGTCCCGTCCCAGAATAAAATATGTTTTTCTTACTTTGGCGACTGATCCTATAATCCCTTTTAATATCCTTTGCCCTTAAGTGATATCCCCCACAGTTGAATTTAATTCTCTGCATTGGAAAGGTTTATGTATTAATGCATTTGTTAAACAAAAATAACAACAAAAAGTCTCTATCACGTAAAACTCAGCTTATTTTTCCCAAATCAAATGACATGGTTAATCAACCAAGGAACTATGTCCCATCTTTTATGAATTCATATGCAAAGTATGCACAGAATTTGTTTTAACTTTTGATATGCATGGAGAACCCCCCCACCAAAACAACCTGATGCTTAATTCAACTACATACTGTATCAACTGATACATTATTTTTAAAAATTACTCTTACAAAATTTCTAAAGTAATTACATTTCCTTACTTGAGCTGAGTGTCTTTGGGACAAAACTGTAGTCGGTCAAAGTCTTTAAAAGATAAAAAAGAAAAATTATTTGGTACATGTACACAGCATGTCAGTTATTATCAGACAAAGCACTCGGCGTGGCTAGGGTGGTACTTACCAAGTCCACACTCCCCTATGGCTACAACTTTCCCCTTGTTGTTCTCAGCAAGACTTAGTAACTCCTTCAAGTAAAGGTCAGGGTTATTCCTTTCAAATTCACCACACCTCGTAGGATGGCATCCAACTGTGCTGAAAAACATAGCTAACACAAAATAATACCTTAGTTATTTTCAAAAAATTTTTCATATTTATATTTAATATTCAAATGTGAGAGGCTATCAAATAATCTCAATTGAGTTTTAACAAAAGCCATAAATGATCCAAAGGGTCAGAAATGCACTGTTAATCATATAAGAACTTGTGAAATAAAGTAGGATATAGATATGAAAATTAACATGTTAATAAAACAAATAATTCAACTCTTTCTAAAGCTTGGTATTTATTGAGCAGTAGAGAATGGAAAGTGAAACAGTTCTTGGAAATGTTATCATCTAGTTTTACCTTTTATATCTACTGTTCATATGACTATCTTAATTAGAACATTTAATATAATAGCTAAATTCCTGTTAAAGTTTAAGAGAGGTGGAAAGGTGGATTTGTAGGGATTTTGTCTTCCTTTCTCTTTCTCTCCTTCCCCTCCCCCCTCTCTCACTCGCTCACTCTCTCTCTCTGTCTCTCTCTCGCGCTGTCTCTTTCTTTCTACCAGAAATTAAACCCAGGGGTATTCTACCTCTGAACTTAAATATCCTCAACCCTTTATTATGTTACTTATTTATTATTAACGTGGTACTAGGGATTAAACCCAGAGCATTCTACTTTTTTCATATTTTTTATTGGTATATCATATTCATATATCATGTTGGGGTAAAAAACTTTTGTGGACATACATGTACACCTCACCCATTTAGCCCCTACCCAATTCCCACCCCATTCCCTCCCCATCCCTCCTTCCCTTGCTTGGGTTAGTGGTTGACTTCGATATGTTTAAGAACATTGTGTGTTTTAGAGAATTTCCTTCTTCCTCCCTCCCATCCCCTTATTTAGATTGTCTTGTTTGCTCCTCTATAGAATTTCCTTTTTCATCTAGAGTTCCTCCTATGACCCATTTCTCCTTAACTTTCACATATTAGGGAAAGCATCTGATTTCTTATTTTTTGTGACTGACTAATCTCATTTAGCATAATGTCCTCCAGTTCCATCCATTTCCCTGAAAATGATGTAATTGAGGTTTTTTTAATGGCTGAGTAAAATTCCAATGTGTACATATCCCTCAGTTTTGTAATCCATTCATCTCTTGATGGACATCTTGGCTGGTTCCATAGTTTAACCATGGTGAATTGTGCAGCTATGAACATAGATACACATACATTAGTTTGGTAGTTTGGTTTACTTTCTTTTGGGTAATATCCAGAAGTGGTATTGCTAGATCAAATGGTAGATTTGTTCCCATTCTTCTGAGGATTCTCCATACTGTTTTCCAAAGTGGTTGCACTAATTTGCAATCCCATCAAAGCAGTGTTTACGGGTCTTGCATTCTACTTTTGAGCATTCTCCCCAGACCTTTTTATTTTTTGTTTTGAAATAGAGTCTCTCTAGGTTGATGAGAGTCTTGTTCCATTGCTGAGTCTGTCCTCAAACTTTTGATCCTCCCTGTCTCAGCCTCCCAAGTACTAGGATTACAGGCATGCACCACCACACCCAGCCTTTTTTTTATATTATTATTTTTGAAACAGGGTATCAATAAGTTCCTATGATGCTCCTGTCTCAGTCTCCCAAGCACTGGGATTACAAGTATGTGCTACCATGCCTGGCTAATAAGAAGTTTAGCTCACTTATTTGGATGCCAGATGACAACTTTAATTGCATGGCATTAAATGATTTCTGAGGGCTGTGACAGGTACCTCCTCTGAACTCATGGGAGAGGTGCAGAGCCTTCCTCAGGCTCACATACAGCTGTCTATCAATGAAAGGAGACACCTTTTAGAGCTCTGAGGACTCAAGGTTCATGCACAGGACTGGAGAAGGCTAATAATGGAAATGGGAGAACTTCTGAAAACAGAGCTGTTTTGTAATAAAAATTATGAAAGAAACTATTCTTATATACACTCCATACTCTGGGAAATTGATTACTTTATGTCATTAACCACTAAGGAAGATAGCCAGTGTATCTTGAAGTGTGCATTTTTAAAAGTTTTTTTTAAATAAAAAAATAGCTTTTAATAAGATTTTGTACCTAAAGGGAACACATCTGTGTTTTGAAAGTTCATGTGGAGTGACTAATTCCTCAGCGTCCAGCACAGGAGGCAGGCAAAAACAAAGTAAACAAATGAGTTCCAGATAAATGAGGTGTTTTGTTTAAACAGGATTCCCTTAAAAATCAATTCAAAACTTTTGAGATTTTAAATAAACATAAAAAATAGGACAAGCCAGATGTAAAGGCACACATTTGTAATCCCAGTACTTGGGAGACTGAGACAGGAGGACAGCAGGTTCATAGCCAGCCTCAGCTACTTAGTGAGGCCCTGTTTCAAAATAAAGAATAAAAAAATAGAGCTGGGGATATAGCTCGGAGGTAGAATGCCCCTGGGTTCCATCCTCAGTACCACAATAAATAAATAAATAAATAAATAAATAAATAAATAAGCAAGCAAGTAAGGAAGCAAGCATGCGTGAGATTTGTCATATTATTATTTGCACTCCTTTTGTGGCCATGCCTTAAGTACTACATGACCACAAAATAAATATTTAATAAATAGATCCTTTTCACTTTTAGAAGAAAAGTGTAAACAAAAAGTAACTCAAATCTTAGAAACACATTACAAAACACAAAACTTACACATCAAAATACTAGAGGTAATTTAACCTCTAAATAAATATGTATCTTAAATCATGTATCTGGATTACTTAATTCTCATTACTGAAATAATAAATACTAAAATAATATTAAAGCAATCTTTGTTAAGCACTACAAGAGGGTTTTATCAAATATCTGACATACTCATTTTGTCATTTTAAGCATGCCTACTGAAACAATCCATTCTCCTACTGTATCTACAGTCAACAATCCATTGTTATACCTGAAGCACTTCTCAGAAAGACTTCTTCAAAATTACTTAATTCATATTTTTTTTGGTAAAATTAATATGAGGATACCATTTGTTTGTGCCAAACTGAGCGCATCTTTACTGTCTTGTAGATCTCCACCTGTAATCATAAACTGAAACAGAAAGAAATGAAGTAAGTGGCCTTAATAGGGCACCCACAAGCTTCCTGGACACGCCTTCCTGCCACTTCTTCACTGCAGGATGCTCTTCCCTCTGACTATCACACACCAGCCCTTCCCTTAAAATTCGGCTGGGAAGATCATCTCTCCACACAGTGCACCTGAGTACACACACAGCCCACAGGAGAATTTGTCACTCCCTCTCTATTGAAATGCAGTTACATGTCTGTCTCTGCTGTTAGACTCCGAGTTCCAGATCTCATGTTAAAAAGGCTGAATAACTAAAAAGGCATGAACTTATTATTGTTAACCTAAGTCAGTAATCATCTAAATCAGTGACTTACGAGTGTTCATTAATACAGCAGTTCTCTGGATGTGGTCCAGGAGGAGGTATAGGAGGTCAAAATTATTTTCATGGCCTGGCGTGGTGGCTTATGCTTGTCATCCTAGTACTTGGGAGGCTGAGATAAGGAGGATCACAGGTTTACAGCCAGCCTCAGCAACTAGGTGTGGCCCTCTGCAACTTAGTGAGACCCTGTTTCCAAATTAAAACAAAACAAAACAAACAAACAGAAAAAAAGGGCTGGAGATATAGCTCAGAGGTAGAATGCCCCTGGGTTCCATCCCTAGTAACAGACACACACAAATTTTTTTCATAATTATACTAAATTTGTTTTTTTCACTCTTGTTCTGTCACAAGTATAGTGAGGTCTTTCAGAGGCTGCTTGATGCATGATAACCCAAGAGACAAACTACGGAAACATGAAACTGCGGCTGTCTTCTGTTAACCCAGCCAGAAGATATCTGAAAGAACATAAAATATTCTCTCAGCTATTTAGCAAGGCTCTTTGCAACTCAGTGAGACCCTGTTTCAAAATAAAGAATCAGTTGGTATGGTGGCGCATGCTTGTAATCTCTGTGCTTGGGAGGCTGAGACAGGAGGATCACGCAGGTTTGAAGCCAGCCGCGCTGGCTTAAGAGAGCCTCTTTCTAAATAAAAATATATAATAGGTCTGGGAGTGTAGCCCAGAGGTAGAAGGGTTCCATCCCCAGTACCACCACCAAAAAAAAAAAAAAAAAAAAAAAAAAAAAGGACAGGGAGTATGCCCCTGGGTTGAATGCCCCTGGGTTCCATCCCTAGACCCGCAAAATAAATAAATAAATAAACAAATAAATAAATAAATAAATAAATATTTTAATTGTTAAGGTTTATTTTGGAAAATACTTATTTTTCATAAAAATTTGTTATTTATACTATATAGTAGTTTACTGTCATATTCTAAAATTAATAAATTATTAAATGTTTTCTGTTTTAATTTCTAATACAGTATATATCAATAGATACAACCCACATAAACAGAAGTTCTTTGGGATCTGGGCACAGTGGCTCAGACCTATCCTAATTAATTCTAATCCCAATACTTGGGAAGCTGAGATAAGCTGATTGCAGGTTTGAGGCCAGCCTCAGCAACTTAGCAAGACCTTGTTTCAAAATAAAAAATAAAGTCGGGCTAGGTTATACCTCAGAGGTAGAATGCCCCTGAGTTCAACCCCAGTTATCCCCCCAAAAAAGCTCTTTGGGGTTCTTCAATAATATTTAAGAATATAAAGAAGTTCTAAGACTAAAAAGTTTAAGACTACTGAGTTAGTATAGTGACAGATTCTGTTTAGGGAATTTAAGGCTCTTGGGAAATGAGCTTTCCTATAAAGACAGTATTAGACTGCATGGTTAGAATACCATCTGTCACCAAGAACCGTGAGTTGACAGTGACTACTGAACAGTGCTATTCAAGGTACACATTCTTCTAAAAGAGCGATTTATGCACATTGATAGATATTGCTAAAATATACTTCAAGAACATCACTAAGCACAATTCATTCAATGAATGAATTCAGAGAATATACACAACAAAGGTGAAATTGCAAATGATAAACATTTTCATAAAGCAATTTAAAGCTCTAATACGATTAGATAAAGAGTATCTATTCAGGAATATATATTAACAATAAATCCTCAACTGCCTGTAGAATACAGGATATAAGATGTTTATAGAAATATTGGAGCCGGGCGTGGTGGTGTATGCTTGTTATCCTCGCGCTTGGGAGGCAGAGACAGGAGGATTGCGCAGGTTCGAAACCAGCTGTGCTGTCTTAAGAGACCCTGTTTCCAAATAAAAAGTATTAAAAAAAATAGGTCTGGGAGTGTAGACCGGAGGAGAAGGGTTTCCAGAAACCCCAGTACCACCAAAAGAAGAAAGAAAGAAAGAAAAAAAGAAAGAAAGAAAGAAAGAAAGAAAGAAAGAAAGAAAGAAAGAAAGGAAGGAAGGTAGGGAAAACTTTATTTTACTTGTTTACTAACATTATCAGAGAGAGAGGGAGGGAGAGGGAGAGTGTGTGTGTGTATGTGTGTGTGTGGTTCTGGGGATTGAAACAGGACTTCGCTAGATTGCTGAGACTCTCACTACACTGCTGAGGCTGTCCTCCAAACTGAGATCTTCCTATTTTAGCCTCCCAAGTAGTGGGGTTACAGGAGTGTGCTACCATGCCTGGCACCTAACTCCTTAAAACCAAACCAGATGCTCATATCTAGTACTTGAATTATGTAAGTTTCTAATCAAGGTTCCTTTTTACTTTACCTATAACTTTTTTCCACAGTAGAAAAAGTAAGGGCAAGACTAGAGGGCATAATTTCCCCTCCTCATGTACAGTGATGGGGATGACATGACATCCACCATACACACAGAAGCTTACTTTATGCCAGGCACAACACCAAAGGCTTAGCACTCATTATTTCATTTAATCCTCATAACAAGCCTGTTAATTAGGTGCTATTACTGATCCCTTTTTAGAGATGAAAAAAAACGAAACTTTGAAAGAGAAAGTATTCCAAGTCATCAAGTTCGGGCTTTATAACTTAGTGTCTTTCATAGGACGTCAAGGGCTGGAACCCAGGTATGTGATGCTTTCTCTGCTTTTAACCATCGCAGTATAACTACAAGCCACTAAATAAAATTCCAACTGGGAATCAGGCTCCGGTAAAAGTCACTTAAGTTCCGTCATCATTCCTGCGTCAGGAGTTTACAGATGTATGTGTGATGAGAACTATTATGACTAAATTACTCATGTTTGACACATGAAAATTTAGAAGCTTGGTATCTCAGAGTTTATAAGAAAGTATCAGATAAAGTGATTTACCAAGCAGAAAATGACCACATAATGAGAAATTCAGGTAACTTTTATTGTCTTATTACTTGTGAGTAATATCTAATACAATTTTAGAGTTGGAGACTGCAGAATCTATTTAATGTAGTGTCATTTTTTATTTTTGGTGGTGCTGGGGATTAAACCCAGGGGAATTCTTCCTCTGAGCTATACCCTCAGCCCAATTTCTCTATTCTTTATTTTGAAACAGGCTCTCACTAAGTTGAGGAGGGCCTCATTAAGTAGCTGAGGCTGGCCATGAACCTGGATCCTCCTGCCTCAGCCTCCCAAGTACTGGGATTACAAACGTGTGCCACCACACATGGCAATGTAGTGTCATTTTTTTGAATTGAGGATATTCATCTTAGAAGGAATTGCTACCAAGTGTCCTAATACCATACTATGGAATTAACCTTATTTCTTATGTGCATGTGTGGGCTAGCTTACTATTTTACTATTTATTTTATTTATATTTTGCATCCTCAGCTCCTGTTGCTTTATTGCTAAACACAAACACACATGCAGACTTTCTAGCTCATAACAGTTCCTTTTTACATCAGGGAATAAAGTTTCTTCTTTAAAACTTCCAAAGATAGCCAGGCGTGGTGGCGCCCACTTGCTATCCCAGTGCTTAGCAGGCTGAGTCAGGAGGACCACACAGGTTCAAAGCCAGCCTCAGCTACTTAGTGAGACCCTGTTTCCAAATAAAGTATAAAATAGGTCTGGGAGTATAGCCCGGAGGTAGAAAAGCACTCGGGTTCCACCCCCAGTACCACAAAAAATAAAAAACAAAGCTTCCAAAGATGCTGTGCATGGTGGTGCACACACTTGTAATCCCAGTACTTGGGAGGCTGAGACAAGAGGATTATAGATTCATAGCCAGGTTCAATGACTTAGTGAGGCCTTCTGCAACTTAGAGGGACCTTGTTTCAAAATAAAGAATAAAAAATAGGTTGGGAGTACCTCGGAGGTTGAATGCCCCTGAGTTCAATCCCCAATCTCTCTCTCTCTCTCTCTCTCTCTCTCTCTCTCTCTCTCTCTCTCTCTCTCTCACACACACACACACACACACACACACACACCCCTCCCAAAGATGCATAGATCAAAGAATTTGACACTGAGCTAATTAATATTAATTTGTGCTGGGCGTGGTGGTACACACTTGTAATCCCAGTACTTGGGAGGCTGAGACAGGAGGATCACGGAGGTTCAAAGCCAGCCTCAGCTACTTATTGAGGCTCTCAGCAACTTAGTGAGACCCTGTTTCCAAATAAAACACAAAATAGGTCTGGGAGTGTAGCCCAAAGGTAGAAAGCCTCTGGGTTCAATCTCCAGCACCACATACACACACACACACACACACACACACACACACACAGTAATAATTTGCCTATAATACTAAAAACTACTATACTATAAACTATCTAAAAATAGTAAGAATTCTGTGAGGCAAGGCCGCTATTGAGGCCTCTGAGGCCGGGATTGGATCCTGCTGAGGGGTTAGGCCGGTCTGGGACCAGCGAGGCTGGGATCGGAGCCTGCCGTGAGGCAAAGACGATGCTGGGGCCTCCGAGGCCGGGATCGGAGCCTGCCGAGGGGTTAGGCCGGCGCTGGGGCCAGCGAGGCCAGGATCGGAGCCTGCCGTGAGGCAAGGCCAGTGCTGGGGCCTCCGAGGCTGGGATCGGAGCCTGCCGAGGGGTCAGGCCTGTGCCAGGGCCAGCGTGGCCGGGATCGGAGCCTTCCGTGAGGCAAGGCCGGTGTTGGGGCCTCCGAGGCTGGGATCAGAGCCAGCTGAGGGGTTAGGCCAGTGTTGGGGCCAGCGAGGCCAGAACCGGGGCCTCCCATGAGGCAAGGCCGCTGCTTGAGCCAGCGAGGTCTGGATCAGTCCACTGGGTAGCCAGGCCACAACTGGGGCCGTCAAGAGTGGGATCGGTATTTGCAACGCGGCATGCACAGAGAAATATTGCAGAAAATTAAAACCAGATGCTTCCCCTAATCAGCAATAACTAGGAGGAAAGGGGCAACAGGAAGTGGTCGAGCTATAGAAAGGGCCCTATAGTGAAGCAATTAAGGTGACCAATCAGAGGGTATGGAATAGGGGAGGATGGAGCTTCTTTAAAATGCAGGAGGTACATAAACATATGTATCAAAGTTAATCACCAAACAAGCATGGGATCGAGGGAGGGGGAGGGAATGGGATGGGGACTGGATGAGGGCTAATTGTATGATGTGTGCTTGTATATCCTCTCAAGTCTTATATTCCAATGTGATGTATGATTACAATGCACCAATAAAAATAAATTTTAAAAAATATAAAATTAAAAAAATTAAAAAAATAAAAATAGTAAGAATTTTTATCACTATAAAAATTTAAGAGAGCTGGGCATCGTGGCACACGACTATAATCCTAGTACTTGGGATGCTGGTTCACAGGCTTCATCTGTCAACTTACAAGATGCTCAGCAACCTAGAAGACCCTATTTCCAAATAAAAAATAAAATAGGTCTGGGGGCATAGTTTGGAGGTAGAATGCCTCTGGGTTCGATACATATAGCGAGCAAACACGCACTCGTGCGCTCGTGTGCACACACACGCACACACATACACACACACACACACACACACACACACACACCCTTATGAACAGTATTTTGATCTTTTATTTCTTTTAGCTTTCTGATATTACATGTAGACAATATATACCCCAAGTGTGCAGAATTGGCTCTATCCTTTTTACTTTTCAGAATTTTAAGTAAATTTTACTTAAAAAATCCTTGAGAATAATAAGAAACAGAAGTTACCTTTTTAACACCAATCTGGACAGCTCTCTCTATTACATCCTGTAGGTCATCTGTACAAGACAAACCATACATTAAGAAAACCTGGTAAATAAAAATAATTCACATATCTAGGCTGTGATTGTAGCTTGGTGGTAGAGTGCTTGCCTAGCATGCAGAGGACCCTGCGTTCAATTCTCATGAGTGCAAAAACTAAAACCAAAACCCAAACACTTATTTATAATTAGTTATCCCTTCTTGAAACAAAAATACAGAGAAATAATCCTATGTACTAAATCAAAGTCAAATCAATACTATTTGAAAAATACTTGTCACATAATAAGATGAGAGCTAACAAAAACCATAACTTGTCACATAAGACCAGAGCTGGCAAAAATCTTAATTAAAAACAAAGAGAAACCACCGAGTGTGGTGTCACATGCTGTATTCCCAGTAGTTGGGAAGCTGAGACAGAAGGATTGCAGGTTCCAAGCCAGCCTCAACAACATAGCAAGGCCCTCAGCAACTCAGTAAGATCATTTCAAAATAAAAAATAAGCCAGGCATGGTGGTGCATGTTTGTAATCCCAGCATTTGAGAGGCTGAGACAGGAGGATCTGGGTTCATGAACAGCTTCAGCCACTTAGTGAGGCCCTTTACAACTCAGTGAGACCTTGTTTCAAAATAAAGAATAAAAAAATAGGGCTAGGAGTGTAGCTCAGAGGTATAATGCTCCTGGGTTCCATCCCCAGCAGCCCCCAAAATAAAAATAAATAAATAAACAAATAACAAAAATGAAAAAAGGCTGGGTATAACTCAAGACATAGAATGCCTGAGTTCATTTCCCCATACCAAAAGGAAGAGAGAGAGAGAGAAAGAGAGAGTTAGAAAACAATATAAGGTAAATTAAGTCACTTTCCTTAATTTGGAATTTTTTGGTGTATATATATATATATATATATATATATATATATATATATATATTTTTTTTTTTTTTATTAAAGTAAATTAAGAAAACAAAGCTGGGAAGGTGGTTCTAGTTGAGCACTTGCTGAGCATGTGTGCGGCCCTCAGTTTAATCTCCATGATCACATACACAAAAAGGCAAACATTAAAGATTGTTTATTTTACTGTGGCTTTCCTGCATATACTTGCAGTGCTTCCCAAATATGATATAACTTTTCTTTATGAATTCCTTTAATGCTCTATGTCTATGATTAACATCCCCACTATGGAAGAATAATTTATATTTTCCCTGATAGTTTTTTTTTTTTACATTTCTATCATACATTGTTAAGTAACAATACATTTTCTTGTAAGATTAGTAAAAGTTATTAATCTCAAGCCAGGCATGGCGGCACACACTTATAATCCCTGCACTTGGGAGGCGGAGACAGGAGCATTGCGCAGGTTTGAAGCCAGCTTCCACAGGCTTAAGAGACCCTGTTTCCAAATAAAAAATATATAAGAGGTCTGGGAGTGTAGACCGGAGGTAGAAGGCCCCTGGATTCCATACCCAGTACCACCACACACACACACAAAAAAAATATACACACACACACACACACACACACACACACACACACATATGTATATGTATGTATATATATTAATCAATAAAAGGCCATAAATAAATGGACTGCAAAATAAAACAATTATGTAATAAAAATCCATTAATTTCTTAATAGCAGAGTAAATGTGATTAGAATTTAGTAACTATTCTTTCTTTTTTTATTTCTTTTTGTGTGTGTGTGTGTGGTACTGGGGTTCCTGGAAGCCCTTCTACCTCTGGGCTACACTCCCAGACCTATTTTTTTATACTTTTTTATTTTTGGAAACAGGGTCTCTTAAGCCAGCACGGCTGGCTTCGAACCTGCTCGATCCTCCTGTCTCTGCCTCCCAAGTGTGGGGATTACAAGCGTGCACCACCACGCCCGGCTAATAACTACTATTTCTAAAGTAGCTACAAAATACTGATTTTAATAGTGGATTATGCTTTTCAGTATCTCCTTAAGGCAGAAAATTTATCTTCATATAGAACTGTTTATCTTAGTAAAAGGAAGATTTACCTTGATGCTTCTGAATCCCCCTATAAATTCCTCTGAACATAGGATCTGTCAAATTGATGCCAATATCTATGGAAAGCAAAAGTAAGATAACCAATTAATCATTGAGTCTTTTTATTAGAAATTTCCTCAAATAAAAGGTCTTCTTACTACACTCATTCACACTCGTTCATTCAAACGATATCCAAGTGTTGGCCACTTGTCAGCTGTCGTGCTGTACTCATGGGATACAAAGATGAATAACACACAATTCCTGTTCTCAAGAAACTCACTGCAGAGTTGGTAAGGCGTAGCCATTAACAGATAGTTATGAAATATGAGAAGTACTGGACCAGGTGCAGTGGTGCATACCTATAATCTTAGCTACTAGGGAGGCCAAGGCAGAGAATTACAAGTATACAGCCAGCCCCGGCAACTCCATGAAACCCTGGCTCGAAATAAAAGTGAAAAGAGACGAGGATGTAGCTCACTGGTAAAGCACCCTGGGTTTAATCCTCCATACAAAAAAATAAATAAATAAATAAAGACGGTAAAGATACCTTTATTGAAGAGGAATTACTCAATGATGGTTTCATAGCAGGGGAGAAAGAGAGCTCAACTCCAAATCCAAGAACAAAACAGGTGGGTATCAGTAGACAGAAAATTACCAAGAAGAAAGAGCAGGGTAATCCAACCTGACAGATCCCTGCTAAGGGATGGGATAGCGAGGGTGAGGGACGAGGAGTTGGTCAGATATCCAGGTGGGGATTTTCACTACACTGACCCAGTGAGTTCTTGCTAAAACTCTAGCCAGTGAGAAAGGCCAGAGTCCAGTGTCAGGACCTAGTCAACAGGCCAGCTCCGGGCAGGCTGACTCAGGTTTCACAAGTGAGAGTCTCTGTCAACAAGCAAAAATGAGAACTTTTCTAAAGAGAAACACATGAGACCAAAAGGTAAGTAAATTTAACAAGTGAACATTTATGACTCTTGTGTAAAAGTGGACTAAAGACTAGCTTTGAGGCTCAGCCTGGGAAGGCCCTCCTTGTTCCTGTCTGAGCCCTACAAAGAATGAGTGCTAAATGGTTCTGCAGGTAGATGGCACTGGGGCCAATTCCAGGTGACTACACTTCCTCTTAGGCTGTCCTCTGAAGGAGTCACTGTACACTTCGACATTTAACTTTGGACTCAGCTACTTCTTGGGCATCAGGATACCCTGCATTGGCTCAGTCACCAGTTTCTTCCCTTTTCTGAGAGAATCTCTTGTGACTTAGCCATTCCCCCTTTTCTTTCTGCTATTGGCTTGTCCCGCGTGTATTCCTTAGTCAGTGATTAGGGTTGTTTCTATCCTTTGATGAACAGGGTACGGCTAACCTCCTAACCTCTTCACCTAAGCCGGAAGGTTTGATGGCAAACATTTTCATTCTGGGACTCTACATTATTGATGTAAGTTTCCTGAAAAGCTATTCTCCTCTTTTCTATACTAAATTGTCTCAGATATAAATCACTTCCTCACCCACCCACCAGCAAACGTCTACAGGATGACTGAATGAGTAAGGGACCAAAGAAAAGTTCAGACTGATTGACTAAAATGTATTCAATCCGTGAGTAAGTTCCAAGTAGGTTAATAGAAGAACTGCAATTATATAGTTAAGAGGGAAAATGGACTTTGAAATTGGAATTTCTGGCATTGAAAAGTATTTGCTAACTGATCTTGGACAGATAATTAGCCCTTGCTGAGCCTCAGTTTTGTTCTGGTAGGATGAGCAAAGAATTTCTCCTGCCAGTGATGTGTTTCAATCCAAAATTGAAGGTGAGAGCATTGTGCAGATCAGAAGCCCTAGAACATGTAATTATTATTATTACTGAGCACAGTACAAAGACTGTAACATGAAGAGGAATTTGAGTCAGCATTAACTGTACTGTCAAACTATCTTAAGTGGTTAATACTCTTAACACAAGAGTACATTATCAAGTAACCAAATGTAGGCCAACTTGTTTTTTATATATTACTCAAGACAGAATCATTAAAATAATGCCAGTCAAAATCCTACTTATTAAATTGTTACAAATAATACCTTTTAAATCAAAACAGTTCCTGTCCAGAAGTTTACTTATAGGCAAGTAAACTCAAAAGTAAACAAATACTATATGTAATTTCTAGCCAATTCTGAGATAGAAATTTAGGTGTTAAAATATAGCTTAAGCCAATCATTGTGGCATACGCATGTAATCCCAGTACTTGGGAGGCTGAGACAGGAAGATCACAAGTTTGCAACTGGCCTCAACTACTTAGTATGGCCCTCTGCAACTTAGTGAGACCCTGTTTCAAAATAAAGTGTAAAAACACAGGGATGAGGGTGTAGTTCGGAGGCAGAATGCTCCTGGGTTCAATTCCCAGTACTGCCAATAAATAAACAACGCTCTAACTGGACAAAGGCTGAGGACCAGAGTGTAAAGACTATTAAACAGCCCATGAAGTATTTTGTAACCTTCCAGTTAACTGTAAGTTTTCTGGAATATAGCAGAACAGGAAATGAGACCTCAACAGAGAGATTATTAATCTTGTGAGGTTAGAAGTTAACATATTTGATTGGACCAAGACCCTTTAGCCCTGATCACAGACCACCTGACTTCCAGGGAGGTTTATGTAAACTGAAACCTAGACAGCAATCACAAATGGGGGAAACACAATCTTGCTCACTATTTCCCAGCCATGAGAGAAGCCCAGCCTCTTTGGAACATACCTATTCCATCTAATTATCTTCTTAGTCTTTGTTTTCTTTTTCTAGCACATCTTCCTTCACCTGGTTCAGAATTCCAAACAAAGGCCAGGCCTCAAGCCCTGTCATTGTTTCTCACCCTCAATATGGCCCACATTCTGCTCTGAGAACGCTTACTTCCACCTTCCACTTTCTAATAAAGCTCTTCCCCCTTTCCAGTACCTGAAACATCCTTGATTTCTTCTCTGCAATAGTATAGAATGCCCTTACAAATTCATGGTACTTCCCAGAAAGGTAAATTCTTGATAGGTTTGAAGGAGTGGAAGAATAATCTCAAAACATGTCCAACTGTTACATTTCCTCATGAAATCACCTGGAGAACTGTAGCTGCAGACGAACCATCTGACCTTTCTTTTCCTAAATGCAGCAAGCTGTAAAGATTGTTTGAGGAGGAGGCTCCTCCCTGGCCCAAGGTAGGAAAACAGTCACCAGACACTGGGAACTGGGGTTGTAATAAATCTGAATTGACTCATTTGGAATAACTCTTATCTTCCACTAGCTTTTGCCCACTCCCTTCCATATATGTCCTCAGGACGGCCCTAGAACTTACTGTACCAGCTCAAAGATTCCTTTGTTCTGTCATTCCTTCACAAATTTATTGTCCTCTGTCTAAAAGTATAAATTCATCTTGTTTGGTCATTTCTTCAGACTGTGCTCTTGTGAAGATGCTCATGTAGTTGTAAATTTTAGTAAACAGTGTATGTTTTTCTTCATTAATCACCCTTGCATTGATTTGATTAGATCCATTCAAAGAGTCCACATGAGAATTAAAGGTGGGATAACCTGCAGGTTCAAGAAGCAACCTTGTTCCTTGCAATTCCTGGGCCAATACATCACTCTTCGAAATGGAGAAGCCATAGGAAAGAAATGGTGATATTCAAACATAGAATCAAGAGAAACAACAGGACCTACTTTCTATTATGGGATGAAAAAGTTAAAAAAAATTGAGAAAGTTAAAAATATATAACTAATGGGAAAAAAAGAATGTATAAAAATGTATAAGAGTGCTGATCCACTAATATTTTTGTTTTTGTTTTCAGAACTGGAGACTGAACCCAGGGCCTCACCATGATAGACAAGCACTCTATCACTGAGCGTAACCCTTATGCCTTTTTATTTCACCCTGGCTGGCCTTAAACTTGTCATCCTCCTGCCTCAGTCTCCCAAGTAGCTGGGATTAAAGGTGTGCTGCTGTGCCTGGTCCCTCATGATTTCAGAAAATTAACTGATGCCACATATAAACAGGTAAATAAAATAGTTAAATAAAAATTACCCCAAATTTCCCAGTGATATTATACTTTTTTTCTTAGACTTCAGGAATCACTTCTGGTGAAGAAATGGAGTTATTAACCACAAGTTCAGTAATTCCTTCAGTTTTAGTTTCTTTTCTCTTTGACAAGTTCAAATACAATTAAACACCTTTCATTTAAGATGGCAAATATGGTAAGCTGTCATTAAAATATATTTTCCTATCTGTCTTACTCTACATATAGAAGTTCCAAAATGTCATTTTTTCCCCCAGTTTATTTCTGGGAGGTGGGATTTTAGGTAACATGTTGCTTTATTTTTCTATAATTTTGAAATTTTTAGTATGTCATTTGTTGAATAATAAAAATCACAATTTTTATAAAAGTACTGTTAAATAAAATCGAGAGGCCATTGTTTTAGAAGGAGCTACTGCCGTAAGTCCCAGCAAACCAGACCAAACCAAAATGGAGTCACTGTAAGAAAACAGCTCCCCCAAACAGACCAGCTTTTCCTAAAAACAGGAAATTCCAGTCAGGGTAATAAGGAAGTTTCCTCTACTTTAACCCTTTCCCAAATGTAACCTGATATTAACCAATCAATCTCTTCTATTGTTTCTATGTTCCCACTATACAAAACTCACTGTTTTGCCACCCCCCTTAGTGGAAGCTCATACTCTATTTGTGGAATGGAAGATGCCTTAATTCATGAATCCAAAAGCCAATTAGACCTATAACCAAACTTGGAAAATGATGTCAAAAACCTCTGGGACCAAAGCCAGGACCTCATGCATGATAGACAAGTATTCTACCACTGGGTTATACCTCAGAGCTGTCTGGCCTTCTTAGTCTTTGTTTTCTTTTCCTAGCACATCTTCCTTCACCTGGTTCAGAATTCCTGAGGGTGAATGAACAGTGTTGGGATAAGACAGATAACCATGCCCTGGCATCCAAATGTGTTTCAGGCCGTGAACGATGAAATATTTTGGAGATGCTTCCTATTCCTACTGAGAGCAAGGCTCATGTAGTTCAGTGTTCGGAACATAAGGAAAAGCTGTCGTCTGCCACTGGAATCACAGAATTGCAGTGGGGAAGAGAACCCGTGTGTGCTGCCCCTCAGCAGGAGGCTGGAATGCACAGGCATATCATATACCACATTCAGGACTCGGGGAACACAGTGTTGGCCTAGTACTATGTTTTGGATCAACTGTCCTCAAAGGCCAGAGTACTCAAGGTTTGTTCCTCCTAGCTGCACTATTGAGAAGTGTTGGAAACTTTTATACAAATAGCTTTGCTTCCCACCTGCCTCCCCTTTACTAGAAACATCCAGTTCTGAAGGGGACACACTTTTTATACAAGTAGAGAATAGGGAAATGTAGAAGCATGACCACCTGGGGAGAGTCAGCTGTTCTAACCCCAAATCTGACTGCTGTCGTAACGCTGGTGTATTTTTTCATGTGGTTGTTCTATATAAAGCTTGTTCTTGGCCCAGTTTTTCCATAGGTGTAATACAGTGCCTTTAAAAGTGTTTTTCATGACTCAGTAAGCTAAGAAATCAATGTAGTGGTTCACAGGCAGTGTTGGGGAGCAAATGCAGGACTTGGCCAGCTCCACCACTAAGCCACATTCCCACCCCTGAGGCAATGCTTCTTAAATGACAAAGAATAAAAGATCAAATGCCAGAGTGATACAAAGAATGTATAGTATGACACAATTTTTGTTTTTATTTAATGTACTGTGTGTGTGTGTGTGTGTGTGTGTGTGTGTGTGTGTGTGTGTTACTTAAGTCGAATCCAGGGGCATTCTACCTCTAATTTACACTCCCTGTCCTATTTTATTTTTTATTTCGAAATAGAGTCTTACTAAATTGCAGAGTGCCTCACTAAGTAGCTGAGGCTGGCCATGAACCTGTGATCTTCCTGCTTCAGGCATGTGCCACCATACTCGACTTTTGTTTTTATTTTTAAAAAGAAAAAAATAACGATGTTTGTGAATGTTTATATGCATCTGTATACATTTATTTAAGAATCAGGGAAGATTATATGCTAAGCTTTTTTGTTTTGTTTTGTTGGTGGTACTGGGGGTGGAACCCAGGGGCTTTCCAACTCCAGGCTGTACTCCCAGACCTATTTTATACTTTATTTGAAAACAGGGTCTCACTAAATTGCTGAGAGCCTCACTAAGTAGCTGAGGCTGGCTTTGAACCTGTGCAATCCTCCTGTCTCAGTCTCCCAAGCGCAGGGATTACAAGCCTGCGCCACCACACCCGGTTTATGCTAAGCTTTTTTTTTTTTTTTTTTTTTGGTGGTGGTACTGGGGTTCCTGGAAGCCCTTCTATCTCTGGACTACACTCCCAGATCCATTTTTACATTTTTATTTGGAAACAGGATCTCCTAAGCCAGGGCTGGCTTCGAACCTGCGTGATCCTCTTGTCTCTGCCTCCTAAGCGCAGGGATTACAAGCGTGCGCCACCACACCCGGCTATGCTAAGCTTTTAACATAGCTACATTAGGAGAGTAGAATTGTGAACTCTAAAGAAAATAATTAATCCATTATTTATTCCAATAAAGTTACCTTTTCTATCTCATTTGGTTCTGATTCCTTTCTCACTTTTCTTAACCATGTTAGCACCAAAGCTACATATATTCTTTTACCTATTCATTCATATTTCCACTGACCAGTACACTAAGTCCCTGAGAAATAAAGATAAATACCAGTATTTAACTTTAAAAGTTTGGTCTAGTGAGAAAGGGAAGTACACAAATATTTAATTATAGAGTTATGAAGTTTGAAAGGATAAGTCAAAAATCAGGCAGCCAGATAGCCAGAGGGCATTATAAGCAGAGGGAACATTTTGGCCCCAAACTGCCATTCTAACACACCTTGTCAAAGGTGAGAACAGTGTAGACAAATTTCTAGAGAGCACACAAAGGATGAGGCCAGCTGGACATGATGGTGCACACTTGTAATCCTGGTATTTGGGAGGCTGAGGCAGGAGGATCACAGGTTTGTAGCCAGCCTCAGCAACTTAGTGAGACCCTTTTCCAAAACAAACAAAAAAACAAACAAACACACAAATGAAAATTAGAACAGGGCTGGGGGTATAGCTCAGAGGTAAATACTCCTGAGTTTAATCCCCAATGCCAAAAAAGGAGGAAGGGGAGAGAGGAGGCAGGACCAAACTGCACAAAAGCTTTGTATGCTTTTAAGACAATTCAGGTATCCTATGGAGTATAACTGAAAGATCTGAAGCCAAATAAAAATTAATTTCTTTTAAGACAGACCACTCAGGCTTGTAATCCTAGGATTTGGGAGGCTTAGCCAGGAGGATCACAGTTCAAGGGTGCTGTGGTGCATGCCTGTAATTCCAGTACTTGGGAGGCTGAAACAGGAGAATCACAGGCTTGAGGGCTGCCTCAGCAACTTAGACCCTCAGCAATTAAGTGAGACCATGATTCAAAATAAAAGATTAAAAAAAAAGAAGCCAGGTGTGGTGGCACACGCTTGTAATTCCAGCATTTGGGAGACTGAGACAGGAGGATCGCAGTTCAAAGACAGCCTCAACTACTTAGGCCCTCTGCAACTCAGTGAGATCCTATTTCAAAATAAAGAATAAAAAAACAGGGCTGGAGGTATAGTTTGAAGGTAGAATGCCCCTGGGTTCCATCCCCTGTATCTCAAGGAAAAATAAATAAAAAAATAACTCAGGGTATAGGTTGGAGTTAGAATGTTCCTGGGTTCCATCCTTGGCACCAAACACAAACTTAAATGAACCTAATCCAAGCAACCTGGGTGGCTCTCCACTTACCGCCAAACCAGCCATGCTTTCAAGTTATATCACTGCCCTAGTTCAAAATGTGAAATGCTTCCCTTATTAAATCTACATAATTGCTATCAGGATTACCTTACTAAAGTGGAGACAGGGCCACCTTTTAAGTAGCTGGAAACTCCACAAAGACAAGGCTCACGCTCATCTTTACCTACTGCCCTATCTCTGAGTACAAGATTCCTGGCACATAGCTGGCACTCACTGATCTACGCGAAAAAATTCGCCCTTTGTGAAAAACCTTCAGTGAAGCTCCACTCTATTCAAAACGAACCTGAGATTCTTGGGTCCCAAGTTACCTTTCCAACCCTAGCTTCCACAATGTCCTTCAGGCTTTCCTACAGGCCTGGTAATAAACATCCATACCCTTTTGGATTCCTGCTCCATTCTCCTTTTCGTCCTACAGATGCTGAGATGAACCACTGTACTTGCCAAGTAGCAGAATTTGGTTTTCTCTGAACTACTTGTGTCTCCCCGTTTATCCATCAGATGGTGATGCTAGTAGTGACAGGACCGGCCTTTTGTGTCCTGTGTTCCTTGGCCAGTGTCAACCCCACTACAGGCACTCGGTAACTGTGATGTGAATGAACGAATGATTTAATTAATTGAGTGAAAGGGTGCTTCGAGGTGGTGGGGTGCACAAGGGACGAAGGGAAATACAGTGATTAGCTTTCCCGGGGGAGGAGGGATTCTTCCATTGTGAGGTGCTGCTAGGCAAGTGCTCTACCACAGAGCTACATCGTCACTCCTCAGACATTTTCTTTCCCCACTTTCTCTCTTTAGCGGCACTGGGAGTCGAACCCAACAACGCTCTGCCAGCGAGCTACACCTCTAACCCCTTTTTATTTTTTTGAGTCCGGTGGTCTCTCTAGGTTGCCCATGCAGGCCTCAAACTTGCGAGTCTCCTGCCTCAGCCTCCGGAGTAGCCAGGATGACAGACGTGTGCTGCCATCACGCCCGGATCTTCATCTTTAATTGATTACAACACACGCGACGAAAGGGGCACAAGTCATAACTGTGCGTCTTGTGAGTTTTCACAAATAAATACACACTCGTAAAACCAGCGCTTAGACCAAGAACAGTCACGTTCACTCCCAGGACCCAAAGGCCTCCCGCATCCTCTTCCATTGCTTTGCCCTTTCAGGCCTCAAAAAGCCCGGAGAGCGCAAGGCCCGAGGCCTCTGGCAGGGCGAGAGCCGCCCGGGGCGGGTCAGAGAGGCTCCCGGACCCGAAAAGCCTCCCCTTACCGATGAACTTGAAGCGGCTCATGCTGGCACCGCAGGCCCCTCCTCGGCGGAAGCGGAAGTGGCCGCCCGCGCTGCTCTTCCGGCAATTAGTCCCGCCCCACCCGGCGGACTTCCGGGCTCCCGGCAGCCCCCGCGGCCGCTGAAGGGGAGCGGGCGGCCATGGCGTTCTCGGCGCCGACGGCCTACCTGACCCACCAGCAGAAGGTGTTGCGGCTTTATAAGCGCGCTCTGCGCCACCTCGAGTCGTGGTGTGTCCACAGGTGGGAAAGGGGCACCGGGCCGGGAGCTGACCCCGGGGCGGAGAAGAGGCCTCGGGCACGGGCGGCTCAAGGACTTTGGGGACGAAGGGGCAGGCGATCTCAACCCCTACGGACCTTGGATCTGGGTTCCAATCCGACTTCACCGCCCAGACTGCTAGATCTTGACGAGGTGCTTCCGTGGTGCGGGCCTCAGTTTTTTGTGCAATAAAACGAACGCAGGGGCTAGCAGGGAGGGTTGCGTGAAGAATAAGTCAGATCGAGGAAAGTGACGAAAGCTGTCATTGGCATGGGTGCAGCGCCCGCCAAATAAGGCTTTCTTTACAGTCTTGTTCCCTAATACTAACAGCCATAGTACGTTTTTTTCTTTAGTCTGTAAACAACTCAAGAGTTAAGATTATTTTAGCCTTATTTTACAGATGACAGATACAGGGAGTAATTTTTTAGGATCAGGTTGGGATTATAATTTACGTGTCTAGCACCAAAGCACCCTCATGCTCTCAACTGCCCATCAGTTCTTTCGACGTCCTTCCGATTACCCTCACATCTTTTTTAGCTCCCACATAATTAATTCTTCTTTCCTCCTTTGTCCATCTGACACTGACTCTTAGAAGATAATTTTAAGACATAAAAGCCGGGCGTGGTGGCGCACGCTTGTAATCCCAGCATTCGGGAGGCTGAGACCAGAGGATCGCAGTTTGCAGACAGCCTCAGCTACTTAGTGAGGCCCTCTGCAACTCAGTGAGACCCTGTTTCCAAACATAAAGAATAAAAATAGGGCAGAGGGTGTAGCTCGGAGGTCAAATGCCCCTGGGTTCCATCCTCAAACCCGCAAAAAAAAAAAAAAAAAAAAAAAAAAAAAAGACATAAAGATTTTCATGAACTAAATAGAAATGCAAGGTAGGGTGGCAACCCAAGCCTCTTCTCTCTTATCAGAATCCTAAAACTTAGTCCCAGGCAAAGGGCTTTCGGGGAAAACCTCTGAAGAATGGGAAACTGAGTAGGCCTGGGAGAGTTGCAGAGGGTATCCTTGAAGCGCAGACTGCATATTTGTGATTATTCTCTTTGCTGAGGCAAAAAGTGGCAAGGTACCATGTTGTATGATTGTTGGTTTCTTCCCTGAGGATTTTATTTTTTTTCCTTTTAATTCATTTGACAGAGTTTGCAACTCAGGTTCTATCCTGGGTTGCCAAGTAAATAAGAGTTAATCCTTTTTTGATCCACAGCAGCTCATGGATTGCAGGTGGGTGGGGGTGGACATGTAAACAAAGAGAGGACAGAATTACCTTGTGAAGGAAGTGAAGACAACAAGAATTCAGGTATTCCTGAATGGCAGCTGGGAATATTAAAGTTTATCGTCATGGAGGAATAATAAAACTAGTTACTATGTGACATTGGCTCATTTCCCCCCCCCTTTTTTGTGGTGCTAGAGATGGGGCACCTTGAGCCTGCTAAGCAAGCATGCTACCACTGAGCTGCACCCCCAGGCCGGGCTAGTGTTTTCTTTGTCCTTACCTGGATTTCTTCCATTTGTCCCATAATACCATTTTCTGTGGCTCCATCCCAGGTTCTCTGTGGGACTGTATATACATTGGACACCTACATCGATGCTGGGACTTGAGTTACCGCCTGTGCTTATTTGTTTTTGAGCTGTATTTCCAGTTGTTTGTTAACATTGTCCTGTTGTTTTCCAAAACTCATCTGGTCTAAATTCTTTAAAACCAAACTCATTTTCTTTTCAATCCCCCATTCTGATTCTCTTTCCAGTTTCTCTGCTTCAGCTAATGGCATTATTAGTAATTCAGTTGCTAAGCTTTAATTGTTCTCAAATATTTCCTTATCTCCTGCCAATAATGTACATACTAATACACCATCTATAATTGGACATAGGTATAAGTTCTGTCTCCCATGTAATGATGTCAGTTACATTATTGAGCAATTGGGATATAACAGGCACTTTGTGAAATGTATTTATATACTTAAGCTCATAGAATTTGCATGACAATCTTGGGAAATGGACAACAGTTAATAACACATGAAGGAAGAACACATATCTGGAGATGTTAAGCAATTTACCCTAGATTACACAGTAGTAGCAGAGCTAAGACTCAGGCCCACTCTCATACCTTGGTGGTTTATTTTTGTTGTTGTTGTTGTTGTTGTTGTTGTTGTTGTTGTTGTTGTTGTTGTTTTGCGGGTCTGGGGATGGAACCCAGGGGCATTCTACCTCCGAGCTACACCCCAGCCCTATTTTTTATTCTTTATTTTGAAGCGGGGTCTCACTTAGTTGCGGAGGGCCTCACTAAGTAGCTGAGGCTGGCCACATACCACAATCCTCTGGTCTCAGCCTCCCGAATGCTGGGATTACAAGTGTGCACCACCACACGCAGCTTCACCTCACTCATCTTTGTATGTTCAGAATTTAGCACAGCCTTATCACAATGTAGGAGATTCAGTAAGTTGTCATTGAATGTTGAAAGATCCTAAGAGGCTATGGCTTTTCTTTTACTAATTGTTTTTTTTTTTTTCTTTCTTTCTTTCTTTGGTTTAAATCATCATTCCTTTTATTGAAGGAAAGAGGAGAAAAATGGCTGGGCCGCATTTAACACAGTGTGTGTGTGTTACTGGGGATTGAATCCAGGGGCATTTTACCTCCAAGCCAGATCCCCAGACCTTTTTAT
This sequence comes from Muscardinus avellanarius, assembly GCF_963383645.1. Classification (NCBI taxonomy): domain Eukaryota; kingdom Metazoa; phylum Chordata; class Mammalia; order Rodentia; family Gliridae; genus Muscardinus; species Muscardinus avellanarius. Next base: position 17,557,997 of record NC_137789.1, on the reverse strand, counting down.
CTTTTGTTTTGAAACAGGGTCTCGCTAGATTGTTGAGAGTGTCATTAAGTTGTTGAGGCTGGTCTTGAACCTGTGGTACTCCTGTCTCAGCCTCCCACGTACAGGATTACAAGCATGTTCCACCATGTCCAGCTAATACAGTATTTTTTTGCTGCTAATGTTTGTAGTGCTGCTGAGGAAGCAGTCATAATGATTTAGCAGCTCCATTATTAGGAATGGAGGAAGTACCAGGAAGTTACACAGCTCGCTCAGTTGACATTAGTGGGAGTGCAGTTCCTGTCAGATTACTGCTCACTTGAGAAGATAACATTTCTCATCTCCAAAATCATTTTGGCTTAAGGGACAAATACCGGTACTTTGCTTGTTTGATGAGAGCCCGGTTTGAAGAACATAGGAATGAAAAGGATATGAGGAAGGCCACCCAGCTGCTGAGGGAGGCGGAAGAAGAATTCTGGTACAACCAACACCCACAGCCATATATCTTCCCTGACTCTCCTGGGGGCACCTCCTATGAGAGATACGAGTGCTACAAGGTACGTGAGGGTGGCAGTGGTGAATGCTTTCTGAGAGGCGGGGCAGCCTTTGTTTTCCCAAACCTCAGCCTTTATACCAGTTTGCCCTTGAGGGGCAGCTAGATTTCTTTCCTGAGAGCTGTCAGATACTTTAAGTGTCCATTTTCTCTCACACATCATTAACACTTTTCTTTCTAAATTGAACTCTTATAGAATACATCTTGCAGTAAACATATTGGCAAAGCAAAGTGCTAAATTACTTGGTTAATAACTAATTTTAAGTCTAAGGCATTCTCTTTTGTCTTTGGTCTCTGCTTGTCCTCTGCCATTTGTTGCTTGGAGTTAGACATAGCATGGTAGTGACAACAGTCTTCAAAATGCACCTCGGTTTACATCCTCTGTCTCCTGAATAGCTCCTGTCAGTGGCACATACATGAGTTCTGTATAATGACACCATGATTTTCTCTCCTGGCAGGTTCCGGAATGGTGCTTAGAGCACTGGCATCCGTCTGAGAAGGCAATGTATCCTGATTACTTTGCCAAGAGAGAGCAGTGGAAGAAACTGCAGAGGGAAAGCTGGGAACGAGAGGTAGGTCTGAGCTGTGACTCACTGGAGCTCTGCCAGCACTTGGACAGTCAAGCTGTGCTCCCACGCCCAGGTCTGGATTACAGGATGATAGTTTCTCTGGCCCCTTGCTTCTCAGAGATACTTCAGTTTCTAAGTGAGCTCAGTTTAACATTAACCATCTTACAAACACGTTGAAATGTGTTCCAGAGTCTTTTTGGCTTTCCTGTTTTCTAATTTTTCTTCTGCCCTCCCCCTTCATCCTTTGCCTGACCCTACTATTCTGTACCCTACTATTCTTTAACCGTCCTCAACCCTAGAGCCATAGGCATTTTTTAGTCCTCTTATGATCAGTTACATTTTTAAAAGTTCAGTCTTGCTATAGTGTGACTGATACATTGGAGAGGGCAAGGGGAGAAAGTAGAGAATCCAGTTTGAGGCCATTGTGGTAGTTTAGTCCTAAGTTGATGGTGCCCAAATAGGAAGGAGATAGACATGCAGGATATCTTTCGGAGGGGTATTAAGGTTGGATGTGGCAAATAGGGGGGGCTCATTGTAGGCTGGAGACTGGCTTCTAGCTTATAAACTTTAACGTCTAGAGCTTGGTGATGGTGTGGGATTGGGGTTCGTGGGGGGCAAGTATCAGGGATAATCTAGCATTTGGTTTTACAAGTGGAGAGTTTGATACTCCTGTCAGACATCAAGTGCAGATATTAGCAGGCAATTGGAGTAGGAATCTGGAGCGCCGAGGAGAGACTTGGTCTAGAAATAGAACTCGCTTGTTCTCAGTTTTAAAGCCATAGGAGTGAATGAGAGCCTTAGGAGGGAGTATAGAGGAAAGGGGAGGGCTACTCTCTCCATTATAACTGGATATAAGGTGTATGTAAAACATTGGAGCTAGAAGTTTTGAAGATACAACTATTGTGAGGTAGCTTCTTGGTGTTTGCTTGCCTGTTTGTTTTCTTAGTGGTACTGGGGATTGAACCCAGGGGCATTCTACCTCTGAGCAACACCCCGAGCCCTATTTTATTATATAAGTTGCAGAGGGCCTCACTAAGTTGCTGAGGCTAGCCACAAACCTGTGATTCGCCTGTCTCAGCCTCCCAAGTACTGGGATTATGTATGCACCACCACATCCAGCTTTATTTATTTTGAAATGGAGTCTACCTGAATTGCTAAGGCTGTTCTTGAACCTGTGATTGTCCTCGGCCTCCTAAGTACTGGGATTATAGGCTTGCACCACCACGTCCAGCTATTAGCTTCTGTTTTTTTAGTGAACCAAGAAGAAACCCAAGGGAAGCATGTGCAGCAGCTTGTGGAAAAGGTGATCTCATGGAGAGAGGACAGGCTGACTGGGGAAATTGGGGTTGCCTAGTGGTGGGAAAAGCTCATTTGAAGCTGAGAGCAGTTACTCGTTCAAGTTTTTATTTTTATTTTTACCTGAATGAGCAATACTAATCTGTCTGGGTATTGACTTAACAGTGGATATAATGGTTTCTTCATTGTCCAGAGAGTTATAAGGAACTTGTATTATTAAAAAGCAAATGAGAAAGCCAGGCGTGGTGGTGCACGCTTATAATCCCAGCATTCAGGAGACTGAGATAGGAGGGGCATGGTTCGCGGACAACCTCAGCTACTTAGGTCCTTTGCAACTCAGTGAGACCCTGTTTCAAAATAAAGAATAAAAAAATAGGGCTGGGTGTGTAGCTCAGAGGTGGAATGCCCCTAGGTTCCATTCCCAGTACCACACACACAAAAAAAAATTTTAATTTTGAATTTTTAAAAATTAAAAAAAAAAAGCCGGGCGTGGTAGCGCACGCTTGCAATCCCAGCATTCGGGAGGCTGAGACCGGAGGATCGCGGTTCACAGACAGCCTCAGCTACTTAGTGAGGCCCTCTGCAACTTAGTGAGACCCTGTTTCAAAATAAAAAGAATAAAAAATAGGGCAGGGGCTGTAGCTCGGAGGTTAAATGCCCTTGGGTTCCGTCACCAGACCCGGAAAAAAAAAATTAAAAAACAGCCGGGCGTGGTGGCACACGCTTGTAATCCCAGCATTCAGGAGGCTGAGACCAGAGGATCACGGTTCGAGGACAGCCTCAGCTACTTAGTGAGGCCCTCTGTAACTCAGTGAGACCTGGTTTCAAATTAAAAGAATAAAAAAATAGGGCAGGGGGCGTGGCTCAGAGGTTGAATGACCCTGGGTTCCATCCCCTGACCCACCAATAAACAAACAAACAAACAAATAAATAAATATTTAAAAAACTTTTTTTTTTTTTTTTGGTGGTACTGGGGTTCCTGGAAGCCCTTCTACCTCCGGGCTACACTCCCAGACCTATTTTTTATACTTTTTTATTTGGAAACAGGGTCTCCTAAGCCAGCGCGCGCGGCTGGCTTCGAACCTGCGCGATCCTCCTGTCTCTGCCTCCCAAGCGCGGGGATTACAAGCGTGCGCCACCACGCCCGGCAGAAAACAAAAATTTTTAAAAAGCAAATGAGAGGCAGACATGATGGCACATGTTTGTAGATCCAGTTCCAACCCCAGTACCCCCCCACCCCCACACACACAGCAAATGAGTGTGATGATGGAATCTATGCTAGGTAAAGGATTAAAGACAGAAGAGGCTGATGCAGAGATGTGTCAGGTTGGGAGGGAGGATCTGTACATTCATAGTCTCTTGGAGTTTCAAGGGACATTTAAGTAAAGGAGCTGGAAGGGCAGGCAGATAATAGTGAGACATCTAAATTCATGATTTTGAGCTGAGCATGGTGGCACACACCTCTAATCCCAGTACCCGGGAGGCTGACACAGGAGGATCACAGGTTCAAGACCAGCCTCAGCCACCTCGCAAGGCCATGTTTCAAAACAAAAAGTAAATAGGATTGGGGTATAGTGCGGAGGTAGAATTCCTGTGAGTTCAATCCCTAGGCCCACAGAGAAACAAAAACAAAAAATAAATTTATAATTTTGGAAATGGTGCTAGTTCTAGAGATAAGGTCCCCAGAATATTGATGATTGATACTTCTACACTTATTTTTCTTTCATGGTATACATGATAAGAAAACAAAGGTGTGGCACAGTTATTCAGCATCATAGAGATCCTCAGACAGAACATCTCAGTCACCAGACCATGTTCAGTTATGTTTATCCGGGCAAGTGTGTACGTTCTATAACTTACTTCACTTGCAAGCATGAAGACCAAGGTAGAGTGGCCAGGGAAACATTTTGTGAGAAATGTCGCAACATTCAAAAACTAGAAGTAGGTTTCTTGATGGTGAGGAGCAGGCTCGCTCTGCAGTTGATCCCTGATGACCTTTCCTCCTCTTGCGGAGCAGTCGTCCTTCCCTTGTTCCACCTCTTTATCACGGAACCAGCACACGTGTGGAGGGAGCTCTGGCTCTTAGGTCTCCTCCTCTGTAGGACAGTGGTCTTGGAGATTGCTAGGACTGGTGGTAGTTGGGCAACATGCAGCAGAACTGAGCCCATTTTTACATGTGATTTCACGTTAACCTCCTGTCCAGGCTGCTATCTGGGGGTTTTACAGTTAACATTCCTAATACATATGAATCGAGGTTTCTTAGTGGTGCTTTTGAAGAGAACTTGGCTTAGACACAGAAATAAATGTTTTTCTGGGTGGAACCTTGGGGACCATGACAAGAGGAACCGGAAAGGTAATTGTCATGTTTTTGCTTGAAAAATAAGAGGAGGGAGGAATGGAGAGTCGTCTGCTTCACTGCTTTAAGACTGGGAAGACTAAAGGGAAAAGCTTTTCTGTGTGAGTAAAACTGTGAGTATGGGAATAATACAGGTATACATTAAAAACTCTTCTCAGAGAGTATGTTGGGACATAACACAGAAAGAAGACTTGCTTCATGCAACAGATGGGCTTTACAGTCGGACCCCTCGGTAACTGCTCCCTCCTTGCACCCTCTAGGTCAAGCAGCTGCAGGAGGAAACCCCACCTGACGGGCCTAAGACTGAAGCTCTGCCTCCTGCCAGAAAGGAAGGCGATTTGCCCCCGCTGTGGTGGCATATTGTGACCAGACCGCGGGAACGGCCCATGTAGGAAGAGGAGAGACGCAGACACCGCACTCTTCATGCTTGCAAGTGAAATAAGTTACAGAACGTACACACTTGCCCGAATAAACGTAACTGAACATGGTCTGGTGACTGAGATGTTCTTCTGTCTGAGGATCTCTGTGATGCCGAGTAACTGTGTCACACCTGTTTTCTTATCATGTGTACCATGAAAGAAAAATAAGTGTAGAAATATTTTTGAGACAGGGTCTCACTGGATTGCCGGCTGCCTCAGCCTCCCGAGTAGCTGGGATTATAGGTGTGTGCCGCTGTACATGGCTGTACTATGTTATTTATAGTGCATTTTCAATACAGAAAAACTTAGCAGTGGAACCAGATAGAAGATTTATTTGGAGGATTTAATTGAAGGCTAATAAATAGGACTTAGGCCAAGAATAGGACTTAAAATAGCATTTTTGGTTTCCTAAGAAATTCTGTGAATGGGATTTTAGTTTTTATGAAAAGGACAACTCTCCCTATAAGTACGGAGTTCATGGCACCCTCTCAGGAGCTGAGTTTTGATGGTTGGAGTGTAAGGGTGCAAATTGGAATGAAACTGATGCTCACTTTAGAGGCCGTTTTCCAGCTGTGACCCCTCTGCAGTAGCTTGGATTATCTGGGGACTCAAAGGCCAGGATATCACAGAACTCTAAGGTGGTGTATGTGCTTTAGAAGTGGTCTCACCAAGTCACTGTGAGCCTCGCTAGGTTGCTGAGCCTGCTTTCAAACCTGCCAGCTTCCTGCCTCAGCCTTCAAGCACTGGGATCACATTTGTGTGCCACCACATTACACATTTTTTTTTAAACAAACAACAAAAATAAGGTAAAGCAAGTTTTAGGATTGTCAACCCAAACTGGCTGCTTTATTTTTGGTAACTTACTGGAACTGATTTCTAGTAATTTAGGCCACTCTTGCTCATAACCATCACAGAAATATTTTGTGAGTTTGCTAAATTAAGCTCAATTTGAGTCTTAGTCCATGTTCTAACATTTGGCTAAGGTCTCAAACTGATTTTTAATAAGACTTGAAATACAGGGCTTTTTTTTCCTAGTGGTTCTTTATTTATAATGTAGGCTGAAGCAATTGTTACAATGTAGAAGGGAGACACATTACACAACTGTTATTTATACAAGTTTAGAACAAAAAACCACACAGGGAGAGGTCAACTCTCAGTACAAACTAGCAACTAAACCACAATAATTTACCTTTAGAAAGGATTTCTTTATTTTTAGCTGTGACACTGCTTTTACAATATGCAAAAACACAAACAGAACTACCCAAGGTGTTTTGTCACATTTTTTTCTACATTGAATTTGGCAACATTTTATATTAAATTTCTTCAGATTATACTAACGTTTAAAAACTAAACAAGTGAAAAGCTGTACCAAGGTACAGTTACATCCATTTATTTTGAAGATTAAAATACCACTTTTATCTATTGTAATTATTACCTTGCGGCAATTTCTGCTTCTGCAAAAACCATCTCAAGCATCATATGCACAATGCATCAGCTACTTTTAGTCATCAAGATTGGTGGGCTAAACCACAGGCACTACTGTTGCTTATAGTCTGTAAAAGGAGCTTGTTTTTCAAAGGAAAATCTTAAGTAGTTGCTAGTAACCATGCCTTTGATTTAAAGCCAACATAAAATGTCTTTGAGCAATCACAGCAGTGTTAAGTGTTAATATATAGAACAATGACTGTACAGGTACGTTACTCTCACATCCAATGTGGTTATGTATTAAAGCATAAGATTATGCAATTGAAGACTAAAGCCAACAGAAATTTGCAGGACGTTTTGGGACCCACCAGGCTCCTCTTCCTTGAGAAAGTATAGTCACAAGTGTGCACTGTCAACTTCCCCACTAAGATACCTTCTTTAAAAAACATAGTTGTCTTCTCCAAATGAGATCCCTTTTAATCTACAAATCTCTGTTGACATCAGGGGATGGGTATTATAACAAATTGAACTTCCACCTAAAAAGGAAAGACATAAGTCCATTCCAAAAAACATTGCCTAGAATACAAAAAAAAGGGGACAGTATAGTGATCTGATTCCCAGTGACAATAAATAAATCCTCCTCTCTTCGATGTTTAGTATGAGCCAATTAACTGCCATTTATTTAAGGAAGATAAGAAAAACAAGCCCCAGATCAGTAAACACAATGGCAAGTTGGTAGACTCCAAGCTGGTTCCCTTGTTAAATCTGCTTGAGTTTTTTTTGTTTTTTGTTTTCTTCAAAGTATTTGGGCTTTTCAATGCACCCAGCCTGCTGGGCACAGTTACGTAAAAGGCATTTGTTCTGTCTAAGAATCCCTGCTATCATCTTAAGTGTTTAAACTGCCTTACCCTTTTGGATGTATTTGCATTCAACGGAAGTGAGTACGATAGACGAGAAACTGAAGTGTGGGGTGGGGGGAGTTCTACGTCTGCCCAGAGGTGGCAACATGCGCGGGAGTGGAGGCGGATGCTGTGTGCAGTCAAGAGGAATCGTGGGAGAAAGGAAGTCCTTAAACACCTTACAGAAACGAACACTGCAGTCCAGTATGGCTTATTCGGATGCATTTACCATGAAGCTACTAGAAATTCAACCTACAAGGCTACTCTTAATGTAACAGGATTGGCTACGTTGACAGTGTGCCCCTCCCACGGCCCTCCCCCCGGTCCCAACACAGTCTACCGTTTCCAGATTTACTTCATTCTGAATATTGCTCATCAATTGTTACTCCTGCTTCTCTCATCCATAGTACATTTAAATGAGGATTTTTACCCCTTTTATTTATACATTAAAATAACAAATTTGCTTCTAAGCTAAATACTACAGTGCATCTACAAAAGCTTGCGGCAGGTAAAGAAAAAGAAGAAAGAAATAGTAATCAAGTATAGTAATCTTTTTCTGAAATTAACTACTTCCTGGTTCCCCTGCCCCACCCCACCCCCTATGCCTTTAAAATTTTACAAAGACTTGTAAAAAAGTTAAATGGAATTTGGCACCTTCAGAAAAATCAAAAGGGAAACTAAGATTAAAATGTGCAGAAAGAAAATCATCAATATTTACAAATTAAAAGATCATATTATGTCAGTTACATGTTGCTTTTAATTCTTATCTAAAGATGTTGAATACTTTCAAAAGAGCTGAATTCTGAGTTGCCTACAAAATTTTTTTGTTTGATTATAGATTGGAATGGATCAAGACAAATTAGGTTTTGTTAATGAAAGAGTTCGTTCCCCGTTCGCAGCATTTCCTGGGAGCCTAAGAGCCTAAGAGAAGCGAGGGGCCGAGCGGTCATTCGTCGTGGTCTTCTTCAGCTTCACGCCCCTTCGGATGGCGTTCAGCATGTCTTCTCCTTGCGGAGCATCTCTCGGGCTCAGGTCTGCAGGGTCACTCTCTGGAATCTGGCCTGGGGAGACCGCGGCACTTGGGGGATCCCTCTCCTGATCTTCGGCCTCGCTTTCTAGAATCACCTGTCTGTGCTCCTCAGGGATACTGGGCTTTGGGCCTGGGAGTGGAGGGTTGACAGAGGCTTGGCCGCTCCACATGGAAGAGGGCATGCTGGTGACACCCGGGGGGCCCTCACCCACAGATGGCGACTCGGGGCTGTGCTCACCCCGCTCCTCTGGCCCATCTGGAGGGGCTGGCAACACACCAGGGAGGTCTGGGACAGTTGGGGTCTTAACGGGGATCACGGGTGTCTTGATGGGGATGGGACCGGCTCCAATGGTCCCCCGGCGGACAGAAGGCTTGGTGGAAGGGGTCCGTCGGATGGTTGCAACCCCTGGGGTGACCATAGCAGGTCCGAGGGTAGTGGGGAGGCCAGCGGTTGAGGCCGGGCGCTTGGCTTGGAACATCCGTCGGTAGGACTGGCTGATGTCACTATTTCTTGGAATGGTGGAGGATTTGTCAAACTCCTGTTGATCTGCCTCCTGGTCACCACTTACGGAGAAATAATCATAATCTGAAACTGAGTATAGGATTTGATTAGACATATCCAAGGCAACAGCTTTGCTTTTCGATTCTTCTGTGCCGGGAGGACAAATGGCACACCAGGCAGGGCGCACACAGTCTTGTCCCAGGCCTTCTCCAGGCTTCTGAAGCACCTTCAGCCTCACGGGGAACTGGCCATCACGGACCTTTGCTCTGTTCTCTGATGTACCCAGGGCACCTAGAACAATGCTGGATGTGGTGGCCTTGCAGGCATGGTTAAATGGGGCAAGGGTGTGAAGGGGCCAGGCTGCAGCCAGAGACCTGCAAGCATGTCTGGAGGGACTGGGGATACAGGAGAAGATAAATCCTACAAATCCTCTGGCCCAGAATTCATTACGAGAAGCCTCAACCAGAATAGCCTTAACCTCTCCCGGATGACTAACAAGTAAGGTGAGAGACAGAAAAAGGAATGGAGCAACTGGCAATGAGCTCCTCAAAACCAAGTACAGAGACAGGTTCCATCCGTGCCGTGCGCTCGCCTCCTCAGAACAGTGGCTCAACAACCCACCTCGGGAGATGCGGGAAGGGACAGCTTAGACTAAACACCTTGAGTAGTGCTTCTGAGTAGCAAAACAGGACAGCTGGGGCCAGGTATGTTAACGGGGTGGGGGATTAGAGGGGCTGTCCTGTTTTTTACAGGATGTTTAGCATTATCCATGGCCTCGTTCACTAGCTGCTAGTAACACCCCTTGAGTTGTTACAACTAAAAATGTCTCCAGACATTGTCACGTGTCCCTTGGGGAACAAAACTGCCTTCGACTGAGAGACTGAGACTGTCCTAAGAGGCTCTGCCCAGTGGTTTACAGATAGCTTTGGGTCAACTGTCACAGATCTGTTCCAGCTCTTAGGCTTTCCTGTTGCCTGGCTGTGCAGGTGGTGGGACGGGGTGAGGAAGGCAAGGTGGAGAGAGGACTTGGCCAGAACAGGTTAGACTAACACAATTGAGGCTTACTCTGCTACTTATTACTTATATGAATTTGGGCACGCTCCTGAGCCTCAGTTTCCACACCTGCAAAATGGGGATAAAAAAAATCCCATACGTGGCTGTGAAAAACAAGTGGAAAAATAAGTGTCCAGTGCTTAGTGCAACGTGTCAAAACAAAAATGAAGCTGTTGTCACGGACGTGTGCCTCAGGTGGGGACAACCATGTACCCCGATGGTGAAAGGTGAGAAACTCCACGAGTTCAGGTCGCTGCTTCTGTGGCAGCTACGTGAGACACAGAGATGCACGTTCCTGGATGATGGGAACCATTCTCCTCCAGGGGTTGTGCTCTGGTTAGAACGGAAGGGCCAGGGTTCTGCCATTTACCTGGTGCTTGGAAAGCCCAAGCACCAGCCCCGCGCCCGTACCTTGGGAAGGGATGGTGTCCTCGGAGCAGCACGGGGTGGTCGTCTGGGTGCTGTAGCCACTGGAGCATTGCAGCGAGTCCCGGCTACTCCTCTGCGTGTCCAGCTGGAGGCCCCGTGACAGGGCAAGCGCCAGCTCCTCGCAAGCCTCCATCTCCTCTCCAGGCTGCGGGGTGGAGGAGAGACAGATAAGCTGCCAGGCCTGGGAACCCCCTGGATGTCCCCAGACATCAGTATCATTCCTGTCCTGCCCTTCTTCCCTGGGCAGCTACTGACTTGCTTGGGTCCCATCAAGGCTGCAGAAAGTTCTACATGTCCGATTCCCACACAAGGCTTCTCCCCCTGGGAATCTCTGTGCTGTGGAGCAGGAGCAGGGAACGGAGCTCAGTTCTCCTGCTTCAAGGCTGCCTGGGCCTCGTTGCTGGCCAGCATCTGGCCGCCAGTCAGGCCTAAATGGACCCAACCAGCAACAGAGAACGAGCACATTACCCTGGTGGCAGCCGACACGGTCATGCTCCTCGGTCTCTGAGCCTCCTCTGCAGCTGCGGGTGGGACTCCTCCAGGAGCAGGCCCGCCCCCACTGGGGTCCGGCTCACGCTTCTCTTTGCGACGCTGTAGGGTGTTCACCAGAGGCTGGTCGTAGGGTCCTGGCTTGGCCCAGTCCTGAGCAGAACAAGCGCGGTCAGGAACCAGGGCCGCCGCCCTGCGTGGAGGGTCAGCCACCCACTAGCCGCTGCCCAGAAGCTGGTCCTCAGCAGGAAGCTTGGGCTGGGCTGCCCACGGCCCCTTTGCATCCCCCCACCCAGCTCTAAAAGGGAAGAGTGGAATGCCCTTTGGGGGGCCCCCTGGGTACTTCCCTTTCCTTTATCTCTGCCCAAAGAGTAAAAACTCTCAACAGCCAGGCAGGTAGCAGGGGACTCAGTTAACAGCCACCTAATGAGTAGCCAGTCTACGCTAAGGCACCAGCCAGGGAGAGCCATCATCAGAAAGCAGGCTGTCCCTTTGGTCTCCAAGAAACAACTGTCCTTGAGCAACCGGAATGACTTTGCTTACGTGGAGTGGCCACTAGGGGGCACTAGAGCAACGTCAGCCTCTCTCCCTATGGCCTCTGGAAAAGTAAACCTCAGAGAGCAAGTCTAGTGGCCTCAGAGACAGGAAGGAGGCTCCCAGGCTCAGTAGAAAGGGTGTGAGGAGTCTGAGGGGTCCACATCACCTGAAAGGGTTGAAGTCAAAACCAGCCCCAAATGCTGACAGCCTAGGGGCTGACTTTGCAAATGAGGGTCCTCCTTCCAAGGAAAGCAAATTATCCTCCTGGAGCATCAACTGAACTTGCTAGGAGCTACTTTAAAACTTTACTTGTATAGTAAAACAAACAGGTTTTTACTATAAAGACACTGGAACTAGAATTAAAGTCTTTGTGTGCTTTTAAGATAAAACATGATGACCCAGAACATATTTTGGACTGTGGTTCTGTTCCCATGTCTTAGCAGGAAACTCATTAGGGGAAAAGTCGAGGCACATGGCCAAGGACAGTACAGACTCTCTGGTCAACTGATGCCTGCAGGTGGCCCCCAGAAGGGACCAAACCCAGCAAAGTCCATCCTGATGCAGCGCTGGGCCTTTCCATCTGGAATTGGCGCTCCCTGCAATGCACAGCGGTCTCCTGTCTACCAGGGTTAACTGGGGCTCCCTAAAAGATGACATCGTTGTCTGCTCTCTAAGGAAGTTGCTCTCTTGGAACTGCTGGCTGCTGTCTTCATCCCCCACCCACCCACCCAACTGGGAATCTCCTGAGGGAGAGGCGTTATGGGGAAGAAGGCAGACTGTGAAAGGAGGGGACAGGGAGAATCAGGAGAGGTGGTGGAACAGAAGAGGGGTGAGCACAGAGGCGATGGGGGGAGGGCGGGGGAGACACAAACCTTCCAGCTAGGGATCTGAGATGACGGGAACATGCCAGGCCCAATGGTGTAATAATGAGCGTAGTCTGGAAGGTGGACAGAGGTGACCCGCGGGAGCAGGCGGGAGGCAGGCAGGCAATGAGGGAAAGGGCCTGCGCCCACGGGCCCCACATGGGACTCACTTGATAAATTATAGTGAGAAAACCCGTTAGACAACTGGAAATGAAACAAACAAAAAAGGGGGAAGAAAAGGAAAAAATTAATATAACAGGATGAGTGTGGGCATCCAAGATGGCACTGACCTTCCGGAGCAGGACAACCTGAATGCTTACAAACCAAACAAACGCTGGCACGTGACGCAAGAGAGAAGAGGCGGGTGCCAATAACGCCCCGTGCCTGGACACCACAAGAGTGTCCAGTCAGGGAACGGTCCACCTGCCTCTTAGACCACACTGGAAACTGGTCGGTGTGGTGTCCTTAATTGACAGTGTTCTCGTTAGCTTTGGATCATTTAACTAATGGAAGCAGAATTTCACGGTGATAAGGATCTGCTTATCTTGTTATGCAACATTTTAAAGATCCGAAGCGTCCTGGTTCATTCTAGGTTTCCCGAAATCATCCCACTGTTCAGGAGCAGATTAATCTGCTCCTGAACAGTGGGGGTCACAAACTAAACAGTGGGGGTCGCAAACTAAAAGGCAGATGAGGTGAGATGTCACGTCCAATGGTCTTGTGGGGTGCTTGGGAAGGGAAGGGGGAGGATGGACAAACACACGACACCTGTTCAGGGAAGAGCCTTCACGCCTCCCACTTCTTCATACCCCTCTTCTCCCTCGGGATGCCCGTAGAGCCACTGCACAGCAGCCACGGGCCCCAAGAAAAAGCCCTCAGCCGGGTCCCACCCTCTGCTCCCAGGAGGGGCCCGCTGTTGGTGCGCATTCTGAGTGTCCAGGTGCTAGGGCCCCCGTGGCCGTGTGAGCAGCAGGCAGGGTGGGGCGGGGGGAGCGAGTGCTGCACCGCAGCCCAGCCGGTCACCTTCTCTGTGGACGCCCAGGCGCCCATGGTGGAGCCTGAGCTGACTGAGGTGGGGGAGCTGCACTCGCTCACTGACTGGCAGGTTTCGGAGGCTTCAGAGGAGGCTGAGCTGGACGAGTTCTGCAGCAGGAGGGGGGACCACACGAGGGGACCGACAAACCAAAGCACACGCACCAAAAATAATAATAAATAAAAGCAAAAGAACAGGGGCAGGGAAGGCAGAGGGAGGGAGAGAGAGACACGTACATAGAAGAGGGAAGAATGAGAGAAGCAGAGGGTTAGGGTTACTTTTTCCCCAAAGTTGCATCCACACAGAAGTTTCAAGCCCTTGAAGAGAAGCACGAGGCCCAGCAAGCTCAACACCCGCTAAACGCTGGCACCTGAGGGCCGGGATCGCTGTGTGTGCCTGGCACGGGAGCACCTGCCGAGGCGCCCGGCCCCCAGCACTGCGGCGCTCTCTTGGGCTTTGTTCATGTGTCACATGCCCAGGTCCCAGGGAGGCCCTGACTCTCTCTCCAGTGCTGTATTTATTGCACAAGGCTGACCTCCAGCTTGGGCATTTGCTACATGTCTACCAGGACAGCTCTAATTTCTAACCTCTTCCTTGATCAAAATGAAGCCTCTGGATCCATGAAGGGTGGCCGCCAACTACTTGAGGTGTCTGCCTGGAGATTGATTTGGGGTTTGGGGCAGTGAAGCCCTGTGATCAGCGAGATGTGTCCAGTGGCCACTGGAGAGCAGGCTGAAGCCTCTGAGAGGTCGGATCAGGACAAGAGTTCTTGACTCCGATCTGGACTAAACCCCTGCAGGCGCATGCTCCCAGGGTGGTGTCCTAACGGTCTATCTTACGGTCTGTGCCTGCTAAGTTCACCATTACCCCTGCAGTTTCTAGTCCTGGGCCTGGCAGTGTGGCAGGGGCTCAAAAAACTCTGAATGGATGAGCAACATGGCCATCCCCATGAGCTGGGTCCCCCAGGTACTGCCTTGGCCACCCCGGTATCTGCTCCAAGGTTTTCACTGCAACCTCTGACTTAACCTCCCCATTTGTTTAAATAAGCCCGACCCTTCTGTACTGCAGTTTCCCTGGAAATGCTCCTGTCTCGCCATCCAGGAGGCCAAATGCATGCCTCTTTCACCAAGTGAAGACAGAAAGGTCCTGCGAAGGGACAAAGGTTTGGCTTTCCCGTCCTGCAAGGACAAGGAACCAATAAGACATCTGACTGTGCGAGGCTCAGTGGAGACAAAGCAGTGCAGCCACACCAGGGAGACGGCGGCCTACAGGTACCCTGAGCTCTGTGTCTGTCATCAGCCCAGATCCCTCATTCGAGGGCTGGGACTTAACTTCTCCTCATTGAGGAACCATGGACATCATGATCTCTAAACCTCACTTAAAAAAAATTTTTTTAGGGCCGGGCGTGGTGGCGCACGCTTGTAATCCCTGCGCTTGGGAGGCGGAGACAGGAGGATCGCGTAGGTTCGAAGCCAGCCGTGCTGGCTTATTACGAGACCCTGTTTCAAAAAAAAAAAAAAAAAAGGTCTGGGAGTGTAGCCCGGAGGTAGATGGGCTTCCAGAAACCCCAGTACCACCAAAAAAAAAAAAAAAAAAAAAAATTTTAATTTTTCAGTATTAGGGATTGAACCCAGGGACACTCTATGCCCTGGAGCGATGCCCCAGCTCTTTTCATTATTTACTTTTTAAACAGGACCTCACTAAGTTGCTGGGGGTCTTGCACAGTTGCTATGGCTACACTGTAACTCGTGACCCTCTCGTTTCAGCCTCCCAAGCACTAGGATTACAGGCATGCAGCACTATGCCCGGCTTAAATCTCACTTTTTATCTTTAGAAGGGGACTGATGCCATCTAACTAACAGAGATTAAATGAGCTTGTTGGAAGAGTACTTAACCAATTATAAATAAATGTCAAGGATCATAACCTCCCAGGACTGTTTATTATGGTTCCTCTAATTCAAGGTGTTCAGCTTTAAAAAAAACACAACAACCCAGGACTTGGGCTGACTTCTGCTCATTTCCCCCTCAGAGCCTCTTCCCTCGGCATAAACAGCCTTGGGCAGCCCACTCGGGCACTTGTGGGCTAGGCTTGATTTGGGAGGAGGGGGAGGACAGCGAAGGCTTCCGAGCTGGAACTGGCCCCCGGCCTACCTGCTACTGCGTGGGGATGGGAGGGCGCCTGCTCCTTTACCCATGTTCCTTTCTTCCCGCCCTGACTGAAGGTGGAGTCACGGCCCTAGGGAGGTGGTACCTCTGGCTGCTGTGATTTGCAGTTTCTTTAAATTTAGCCTCCACCTTTTTTGTTGTCGTTACAAGCACCCTTCATAAAAGCACCCTGGAATTGCTAGCCAAGCTGATGTTGGGTACAGACTTTCGGATTTTGGAAAACCCTAGCTTGTCACTTTCTGCGTTCCCCCCAACACTGCTGGAAGTAAAAACAGTGCTTTGCCCCCTTCCTTCCACACGCATCTTGGACAGGAAGGCCGGAGCACAGGCCTTGTCTTTTTCAGGAAGGGATGTCAGTGCTGTGTAAATCGTCAGTCCGTTCAAAGCAAACACACAATTATACTGCACACGGGGGAGGAACTGCAAGACCGGCCCCTGAACGTTCACACTCTGCCTGTGAGGGGAGCAGGCGTGGTTTAGTGAAGCACACAGCCGTGGTCAGGGGGACACTACAGGGCAAGCCCAAGCCCCTCGACTGGGACAAGCACAGTAAACCCCAAGCTGCAACACTTAGCTCTGAGCACTTTTGTGGAAAGCTGGGTCTATATACAAGGAAGAGAGATAGCCACAGTCCCCCAGATGACTGGAAAAATGCTCCAGAGACCTGAGCCGTGGGGCTCCGGGCCACCAGGGTCATGTTAGCAATGCAGAGCCCCCCAGCTCCCCAGAAGGTGGTGCTGGGGACAGGCTGGTGGCAGTGTCTCCTGGCATTCTGTCCATTTGCTGCTTACTAAGCATGAAGCCAGAGGCGGTGAGTGGGAGACATAAACCGAAGGCGCATGTGCAGGGCATCCCACGCCTGCCGGCTCCTACCTTTGGCTGCAGCAGGAACACCGGGCTGAGCTGGGGAGGGCCGGCACCATCAACCCTAACTGTGAATGAAGAGCCCGCCTCCCTCCTCCCAGGAGCAGAAATATCTACAGAGCATTATCTACAGGGACCCTGAAGACAGGTCATCCTTAGACACAAATTGACAGAGGGAACCTGACAACGCCCAGGAAGGGCGTCTGACCACCCTTCACCGTGGATCTTGCTGTGCAGGAAGACCTGAGACAGGGTGTAGGAGGTGTCGCCCCTGCACCAGGGCCCACTGGTCATGGCGTCACACTCGCTGGACACCTCAGAGGCTCCCGTGCATGGACAAGCCTCCTTTGGGCTGTCTCCTTCCGTGTGAGAGCGCCCAGAGGGAAGTGCCAACTTACCCGCCCTGTGGAGGCAGGCTCCCCACCCACTGTACGTGGTCCCTTCCTTGGGGAACAGCACCCCGAGACATGAGGATTAAACCAAAGGTTTCAAGTCAGGGGCCTGTCCAAGCCAAGGGCCTCTGTCCACGGTGGCCAGGGCGGCTGGGTGTGCCGGCTGCTCCTCGGTCAAGGGCACCCTTACCTGGTTGGCGGCCTCTGGCGGCATGGGGGAGGGCGACTTGGACTGGAAGGCGTCCTGGGATATGAATCCTGAGTCGTGAGAGGACACGCTGGACAGCCTCACGGGTGCCTGCTGGGCCAGGTTGGAGCTGCGGTAGCGGTAATGAGAGCTGGGGGAATGCGAGTGCGAGCCGCTGGACCGGGAGTCGCTGCTGTTGACGCTGTTCAGGCTGCTGTGGGGTGAGCAGAGGGCGGCGGGCATGGGGGGCAGAGAGAGGGCGTGTGAACAGGAGGAGGGCCACAGACAGCAGCGGGCAGAGCATGCGGCCCAACCTAGGAGCGGAGCGCTCTGCCCAGAGAAGCAGCACAGACGCTGAGACATGTTTTCATGGAGATTTCACACCAAAGCATTAGACTGGTAAACAAAAAGGTTCTTTCAGGTGAGCAGGGGGAGCCAGGACCCGTGTCTCTGATGGTGCATGCCATCTAAGCCCAAAGCTAGAGGACTGCATTCCACTCCCAGTCATAAGTCATGTGCTCTCAGCCGGGCGGCGTGGTGGCACATGCCTGCAATCCCAGCACCTGAGAGGCCGAGACAGAAGGATCACAGGTTCGAGGGCAGCCTCAGAAACTTAGTGAAACCCTGTTTCAAAATAAAAAATAGAGAAGCCGGGCGTGGTGGCACGCGCTTGTAATCCCAGCATTCAGGAGGCTGAGACTGGAGGATCGCGGTTCGCGGACAGCCTCAGCTACTTAGTGAGGCCCTCCGCAACTCAGTGAGACCCGGATTCAAAATAAAGAATAAAAAATAGGGCAGGGGTTGTAGCTCGGAGGTAGAATGCCCCTGGGTTCCATCCCTAGGCCCGCAAAATAAATAAATAAAAATAAAAAATAGAAAGGGCTCAGGGTATAGGTCAGAGGCAGAATGCCCCTGGGTTTAACAGAAGGAAGGAAAGGTTGTCTGCTCTGTATGTATAATAACTCAAGTTATGAAAAACCTAAAGCTGTGCAGAGTCCCGTGGTTCAAACAAGCATAGCTGAAACATAAAGGGCAGCCAGAAGTGTGTGAGCGATGAGCTGAGCGAGCCAGCCTGGGATCAGGGAGTCTGCGGTTTCTGTGCCCAACACCGTGAGAGATTCTGTTTTGCACACCTGGCAGCTAGTGGGATAGGCATGGTGCGTCTCTCTTGTGCTGAGGATTTCATCATAAAAATATTGAGACAGACCCCGGGGAGCGTGCTGGAAGGAACCCTGGCCAGGAATAAACACTATGACATTTGCCTTTCTCCCAAATTGGCCAGAAGAGGGCATTTGGGGACTTAAGATTGTCCCAGAGGCTCTGCTCCAGCGAGCATTCTCCCCCAGCAAGCTCATGTCAATGCAACATGATTTTCTATTCAAAGTAAGACTATAAGAAAGTTATTGCACAACTTGTTTTACATTAATCAGAGTTTTTTTTAGCTATTAAAAAAAACCCCTAGCTTTCCCTCTTCCCAATACATACACAGCTACACACAGACCCCATGAAAAATGACAAGAAACCAACCAACACCTTCGGGACAGAGTCAGGATGTACACTCTTGACCTAAACTGCCTGCTAAGTGTAAACTGTGCAGGTTTCAGTGTGAAACAAAAAACCCGCCTGGAGGTGCGGAGACGTTTCCATACACACTGATGGAGCAGACCCAACCTCTCCCTGCCTCTCAATGCTAATTCACAGGGAATGGACATTCGTTTAGCTTTGCAAAGTCAAATAAAATGAGCAGCAGCAGGTGTAGTATACCAAGAAAGGTACATGATGGATGATGATGTTTCCATCTTTCATAAAGCAAATAATCGAGCCCGGTCAGCAAGCCAAGAACGGCAGCCTACCAGAACTGCTAGACAACAGTTCTGCAGATGGAAGAACTCTTGCAGATGAGTCTTGGTTTCAGGAGGCAAGAGCACGAGTTAGCTGAGCAGTGGTGATGGTGGCAGCTGACAGAGGAAGAACTCCATGTGCTTTACGAAGCCCCGAGACAAGAGTGTGGGGCAAATAAGGGCGTATGGCATTGTACTTCTTCAATTTTTCTGAGGTTTCATTACTGACGTCCAATTAATTCAGAACCCAAGGGTGAGACCAAAACATGACCATTCTTTCAACTGATCATCTCACCACTTCCTGTTTAAAATGAGCCATCTCAGAGATCACAAAACAAACCAAACTAGCTCTATGAGCATAAGGCATTAGCGTGAAGCATTAGCATAAACATTAGCGTGAACATTTGCATAAACATTAGCATAAAGAAAAATGACTTGGCCCCCAAAGCCAAAGTAGAGCCTGGCTTCACTCACCTGCAGACGCTTGACTTTCTGGACATGGTGGTGCTGGGGGAAGAGGGTGGTGTCTGATATGACCAGTTGTAATCAGAACCTTTCAAGTCCAGAATCACCTGCGGGAACAGAGCCAGCTGGGTAAGCTAGGTGCCCAGGCAGCCACCATAACACCAAAATGCTGTCCTCATTCACGACAGGGGGGATTAAAAAAAGAGAATGTTTAAGAGCCACACTACCAATTCATCAATGCCACAATCCTTTTTCTGACATAAGCAAAACTGAATTAATAGGGGAGGGAGAGAAATAAAAGAAAGCCATGAAGGCAAAAGAGACAGAATAACAGTAACCAATTAACAACTGATGAGAGCCATTGAATCCCAAGGCTAGAATTTGCGGGACTTTCACCTCATGCTACTATAAAGACAATAACGATTTCCGGACTTGTTGAACTCACATTTTACCCACTTGATAGTCAAGAGTCACTTGTGCCTTATTTGCTCAGGATTAGGAACTCAAAACCCTACAGAGTCAAGAGTAAGCCAATCCTTCCATAATTATTTCTGCATCCATCTCCCCTGCTTGACAAAATGCCACTGGAGTGTGAGGCCCACCTTTTGCTTACCTAAGAGGTGCTCCTCAAATGTCTACTTTGTGAGCGAGAGCAGGCTCTGGTCTACTAAAAGCAATTTCATAGAGTAGAAAACTCAAGCTTCCAAATGTGTCTTCGGAGCTGACTTTCCAAAGGGTGGTAAGAACTGTATGTAAAGGGCTAAAGCCAGCTAGTGATTCGTCAATTGTTCCCCAAATATGTTTCTTCCCACTTGATGCGGTATTAATGTCACAAGCACCCAATGAATAAAATGCATAAAAAGGGTCATCTTGTCTAAGAAAAGAGAGACCCAAGCATGACTTAGAGCAGGAGAAATGGAGAATGGTGAGCCATGACATCCCAGTTACACCACTGTCATGAGAATTTGTTCCTAGAGGGTAGGAACATTGTGGCTAAGAGCACAGGTTCTGGTACTCGGCCACTTGGTTCAAATCCCAGTCCCACCAATAGGTGAACCTGGTTCAATGTCTTCAACTCTCAGTGCCTTGCTGACCTTCTTAAAATGGGTACAACAGTGAAAGTGAGCTGGGGAAGTCTACGTGCTGATCTCGGGACAGCGCCTGACACAATCAAGGTGCTATCTAGTGGGGGGTTATCATGACTGCTGTACTGATGTGTCTGTCATGTGTATAGGACATGACAAAATAAGAATATGACAGGACGCGATGAATGCCACAAAGAACACGGGGGACCTGAACTTCTGTCTCTTCGGTCTGTTTCCATGTGCGTAACCCGGGCTCCTACCTGCTCACTTGAAGAGGGCAGTTTGTGAGGGTCCATAGTCAGGCTCTTTAGATCTTCTGATATGGTCTGAAGGTGGGTAATCTCCCCCAGCATCGAGATTTCTTCTTCCTAAAGAAAAATAATTCATCCCATACTAGTATCATGGATGGTTCACTTTATCATCTTACAACTGCTTTTATTTGGGTCATGGAATAATCAGCCTTCTGACTGTTCAGGAAAGGCACCCCCATTGGCATGGTAAGTCTCTGCTGAAGACTTTACAAGCCTTTTCTTTTGAGATAAGAAAAGAAATGTGCCACCACCATGGAGTGACCTGTGTGTCAGGGAACAGTGGGGCATACACATGTGGACCTCCCGCAGTGCTCTGAGGGCCAGCCTGGGTATTCCCTGGGATCCTATGTCACAGCCCCTTTTGGAAGCGGGGGAGGCTGAGACAGGAAGACCACAGGTTCAAGGCCAGTCTGGACAACTCAGTGAGACCCTGTCTCAAAATAAAAAATAAAATAGCACTGGGGTACATGTAAACAGTTAGAACACCCCTGGGTTCAATCCTCAATACCTACCACACATGCAAAGTACACTGCTTGGCTTTAATGACTGGCATGACTTGGAGATATTTGGGTTTAGATCTTTGTAGCAATACACATGTAATCAACAGAGGTTAATGATCTCTTCTTTCTTGTTTTTAATCCCCCCACTACTTTAATCAATGGCAAGTTAAATGGTAGCAGAGGAATGAAAATATTCTATTCACTTCCTCAAAGTGCCCTGCTGGGACTATGAGCCCAGGCATGAGTGATCCAAGGAGAAGTCCTACGTTCAGGGAAACAGCTCAAATCAGGGCATTTTGCTAGGGCTGGGAGAAGTGCTCTGGCATCATCTTACTGGCTTCAAGAGCCCCTGCTGCAGAAAGATTCAATTATGGCATATAAGTGATGTGGTGGTGCACGCTTGTAATCCCAGCATTTGGGAGGCTGAGACAGGAGGATGGCTATTCGCAGACAGCCTCAGCTACCGAGTGAGGTCCTTGGCAACTCAGTGAGACCCTGTCTCAGAATTTAAAAAAAAAGTAGCTCAGAGATAGAATGCCCCTGGGTTCCGTCTCTGGTACCACACACTCACACAAAAAAAAAAAAAAAAAAAAAAAAAAAGAAAAAAGAAAAAAGAAAAAAGAAAAAAAGAAAAAGAAAAGTAAGCCTGGACCTCCTCACAGTGCTCTAAGGGCCAGTCTGGATATTCCCGTGGAATCCTACAGCACATTGGGGATTTTCCTATCTTAATCCAAGTATTCAGCTTAGCCAGCAGGTCTCAAAAATCACCTGTAGACTTCTTCAGAACAGAGAGCTGGGTCCCCATCCCCAGAGTTCTGGATTCAGTGGGTCTGGGTTGGACTTGAGAATTTCTATTTCTAGCCAGTTCCCAGGTGGTGTTGCTGGCCTGGGGACTCCTCTTGGAGAAGCACTCCCCTAGGCCTTCCTGAGTGGAGCATAGAAAGAAGGGTGCAAAGAGGAACACCTGATGCTGAGGACTATGGCCAAGGAGGGGGCCACACAGTCATCAGGACCAGCACTTGCAGAAAATCACTGGTCTTTAGATATGATTCTACCACTGTGGTTGTCGACATGCAACAGATTCTCAGGAGCTCAATGTTGTATGCATAAATAAACAAGGAAAGCCCTCTCCTCCCTGGCAGTTCAAGCCTTCTAGAGCTTTCCATCCACTTACAATCACTGGCCGCAGCATAGAGATGAAGGTGCAGAATCGGCCGCGCTCTTCGATCAAAGCCTTGCGAACTGCCTGCTTTTCTGTTTCTTCCAACAAGAGATACTTATCGTTGACATCCTGGAGAGCGCTGTCCAACTGAGGCTGGATATCACCTCTCCCTGCAAACAAAGCAAAGCCCCAAACGTGGCTAGCTGAAACATCAGCTCTGGAATACATACACTCCCTCCCTGGGGTCCTTGATGAAGTAGAAACCATAGTTTTCCAAGACTTGAAAATTATTTATACCCTAGGAAGACTGAAGGTGGCTGTTTTTCTAGGACCAGCCACTCCAGATGTCCAGTGCCTGAAGGACACATTGACCTGGTTTATTCAGGTTAAGAATGGCCTGGGATGACTCAAGATGGCCCCTGTTGCCTTGTGCAACCCCATAGAGTTTTTTGCCAGTAAAAGCCCAGGACACACAGGACATCCTGAAGAGACTTGGGATGGACAAACAAGGTAAGGACTTGTGCATGTTTCCAAAGACAGGCATGAGCTGGCTTTTCTGGGTCAACCTCACTCAAAGAGCCCTTGTTTGGGCAAAAGTTTCTATCCCTGAAGACAAAGGTAGCCAGTATCGGCCCTGCTGGCTCTGGGCCCTGGGAATCCTTGGCAAGTAGTTCAACTCCCTACTGGAGGGTCCGGAGTGCTCTTCCTGTAAACAAGCCCAGGAACAGAAAGAACTACAGTCGTTCTGTGCTGGTGAAAACCTCCAAGTGAAGTCTACACTGAGCTGGGCCATGATCTTGACTCATCCGGCCCTGTCCACAATGCCCAGGAACTCAGAGGCAGCCATTTTCAGAGTTTCAGGCAGGGTGCTAGCCTTTCCGACAACTCCAGAACAGGAGCAGCAAACTGTATAAACAAAGTTTCATCGGAACATAGCAGGTCCGTTCATTTACAGACTGTCTATACCTCCTCCGGCTGCCATGGTGGAATGGAGTATTGTGACATAGACTTGGATGGCCCATTACCAAAATATTTGCAGAAAAAATTCGCTGTACTAAAAGACAAACATGTGCAAGCAGGCCCTGGGTCTGAGGGAGCAGCTACTGACAGCCTGATCCCCAGATGGGGACACCGAGGTGACAGAGGAGAGACCAAATCTTGGGCTTTCACCCTGGGCTTTGCATGCAAGGATTTCCCTTTTCACCCAAGCAGAGATCACACACACACACACACACACACACACTGGGGATAGAACCCAGGAGCCTTCTGCCACTGGGCTACACTCCCAGACCTATTTTGCTTTACTTTTTTATTTGGAAACAGGATCTTACAAAGTTGCAGAGGTTCTCACTAAGTAGCTGAGGCTGCCTTTGAACCTGCAATCCTCCTGTCTCAGCCTCCCAGGTACTGGGGTTACAAGCATGCGCCACCACACACACCCGGATCCAAGCAGAGAATTTCTAAGGTCCTCAGGGTACAATTTTGGCAAGATTAGCCCCTGGGACCATACTGTGTGTGTATATAGCAAGCACTCAATCAAGGTCAGTTCTAGAGAAGAGGAGGACTCCGAGGGGCAGGTAGAGAGCCCCCACGACCCCAGTCCCTAGGCTCGAGCCCTCCCCTCTGCCCCGATGCTCAACCCAGTGAGGAAGTCCTGCGCTTTGGCAGGCGCAGCCGGACCAGCTACCATCCTTTCCCTTAAGAACAGCACAGGAAACACCAAACGTGCTACACCATTTGGGTTGAAGAAAGATAGAAACAGTCACAGAGAGCTGTCCTGCATGCAACAATAGATTCCACATTTCCTCTCATAAGCTGAGGAGAGAGATTAATTTGAAGCAAGAGAGGGCTGGGTTTAAAGAATGTCCCAACAGCAAAAGTAGTCTTGTTTTAGCATGTGGGGAAATTAAATTAGCACAGAATGGGAAAAGTAAATGTTGTCAAAGATCACCCTTGATAGAGTGCACGCAACGCTATACACGTCTATCTAATTCATGAGTTTAACTAAAAACTATAAAAGGATGATGTATATAATCTATGGATTCTAAGGCCAGAGAGGGATTTTATCCAATAGTTACATTATAAAAGAAATTTGCAAGGGGCTGGGGTGTAGCTCAGTGACGGAGCAATTACCTAGCATACGTGATGGCCTGGGTTCAATCCCCAGCATAAAAAAGAAGAAGAAGAAAGGAAGGAGAAAGGGGGAGGGAAGAGAGCACTCTTCCACTCAGTCACCATCTTACCTTTCCTCCTGAAGGACGAGGGGGAAGCCAACCCTGCTCTTTCACCTGGCCACCTGAGCTGTTGGTTCATAGTGAACAAAAAATCCCACTGCCCTGCTCTCCAGCTCTCTCCAGGGACTTGCCAGGGGGCAAACGCTCCCTCTCTGGACATCTACCCCATGGCCATGAGCTCACAGAGGGAAAGCTGGGTACCACCAGGGCTAGGAAAACTGTGAGTTTTCTCTTCTGTGTTAAAATGCTGGTTGGTGCAACTGAGTCCACGCACAAACCCCACTGGTGGCGAGGCGCTGGAAAACCACTTGCCCTTTCCTACAACCTATAATGACAGCTGGCTAATCACAGGCCTTGCTGGGTGAGGCTGCGCAGCTCAGAGCCCCGAGGCTGCTTCATTTAAGCCTCTCTTCTGTTTGCAATGCTGGGTGTTGAACCCAGGGCCTGGAGTATGCAAGGCAGGGACTCTACCACTGAGCTATATCCACAACCCTCTTTCAACCTCTTCTATGCTGTTCTAATAGCAAACCAGGAAGGCTTGCAGACCAAGTCAGAATGTTCTTAGTTTTAGTGGAGGAATGTGTAGGGAGAGGGGATACAGCAGATTAAAATGCATGTTTGACCAAACCTGCTTGGATATGCTTTCATTAGGGAAGCAATACACACACACACACACACACACACACACACACACACACACACACACACACACACATATATATGTTACGTTCTGGGGATGGAACCCAGGATCATTCTACCTCCAAGCTATACCCCAGCTCTTTTTATTTTTTATTTTGAAACAGTTGCCAAGGGTCTCACTAAATTGCTGAGGTTGGACTTGAACCCCAAATCCTCCTGTTTCAGCCTCCCAAGTACTAGGATCACAGGTATGCGCCACCACGCCCAGAGCGGAAGCAGTATATTTTAACAGACTACAGGAAATTGGAAGAATCTGCATCTTTACTTCCATTCACAGATTATAAGGCATTGTCTAATTGTAATAATAGATTTTTAAAATGTATTTACAAAGCGAAATGTGCTAATTTGATAAATGTAAATTTAAATTATTTGATAATTACAGCAAAATAATTTTAAATATTTACCACATTATGATGAAAACTTTTGAATTATGGCATAGTAAAATAAATATAATATAATCTGTAATAATTGCTTTAATTATGATTATGGTGAGAACATTACCATTTAGGATACATAATAAAGTAAAAGCACAATAATTATTTTTTAAGTTCGCTAACACAACATATAATTACATTTACAAAACAAACTGTGAAAATAATTACTTTGGGTTCCAGTTGCATGTACTGACTTTAAGATACAAGAATCTTTGAGATCCATAACTTCTAAGTTGTATTTTTTTAATTTAATATAGCTATCCCTCAATATCCTTGGAGAAGTGGTTCAAAGACCCCAAGGATATCAAAATCCTTGGATGCTCAAGTCTCCCACATAAAATAGTGGATTTTCACCCGATGATGATTTTCATGTCATCTCTCATATCATTTCCTACACATCCTCCCACATATTTGTTATGTTGCACAAGCTGGTCTCCAACTTCTGAGGTCAAGTGATGCTCCTGCCTCAGACTCCTGGGTAGCTGGGGCTATCAGTGCACAATGCCATGCCTGGCCTTTCCCATTTACTTTACATCACCTCTAGATTACTTAAAATATTTAACACAATATAAATGTTAAATAGTTGTGATACTGTGTTGTTTAAAATATAATAAGAAAAAAGTCTGCACATGTTCAGTATGGATGTAATTTTTTTAAGTATTTTTCATCTGTTTGATTCAATCTGTGGATTTGGAACCTATAAATACAGAGGGCCAATCTGCAAAAGCCCATCCCTTTCCCTCTGGTGGGCACTGTTAGGAGAGCCAGTGCTGTGTCCTCAAGCACAGGACCGGGCCATCCTTCTGCCACATGGTCACCGCTGCTTCCTCCACCTTGATGGTCCATCCTGATCTCGCACGCCGACAGCTATACTGGCTCCTAAAGCATCACTCCACCTGCATTCAGACGAGCTCTCCTACAACACCTTTGAATTACTTTCAAAATGCAAAAAGCTCCTTTCACAAGCTCCCCATCACTCTTGGGAAAAGTGCAATGTCCCCAACACAGACTACCTTAAAAGACAGGCACTGGTCACTGCCTGGTCACCTTGCAGCCTCCGCCTCCTTGGGCCACGCCCTCTCTTCCTTTCCCTCTCTTCATTTCTTTTTCTGGGGTCTGGGCACCATCCCATCTTCACACACACACACACACACACACACACACACACACACACACACATTCACTCACTCACACACACACTCCCCCTCCTTCCACCTGCCTTCCATCTGCGCATCCTTTGGGTCTCAATGAATTCTCATCTTCCAGGGACACCCTTTTGGAACTCTCCCCTCATCGGGACTCTTACTGGCTCCCAGAAGTTCCTCACAGCATCTTTGATGGCACTGTCCCATTTTCAGTTTCACTCAAGTTTCGCTGGTTATGTGTTCAGTGTCAGTGTCCTGGCTGATCACAAAGCCCCACGAGGGCGGAAGCCACGTGTGTTCTTGCCAGTCCTGCATCTCCTCACCCGAAACAGGTGCTGGAGACGGCAGGTTCCCAAGTATCTACAGATGACTGAGGTGCTGATATAAACCCGACGGGAGTTGGCTCACCGGCTTCCACCATCATACCCTTAAATGGCCTCAGAACCTGCAAATTCCAGGACCCACAAGCTGCCAGAAAAAGAGTGGGCGGGCTTGGATGCCTCAGAAGGGCTTTCCAGACAAAATTCCTGACCAAAGAATTGCATTTGGCATATATAAAATCTAAGTCCTCCTCAACCTGGAGACTTTTTTTCCACCATCAGTTTCCAGGTCTTGATTTTGTCACGTGGGGGAATTCTGGTGAGCAGCATCCAGGGGCCTTACTGACCCCTAGGGGAGTCGTGTGGTCATTCTCTTTGCAGCAGTGTGAATGAGCAACATGTCATGGGCCACGGCAGCTCCCCAGAAGGAAAGAAAGCTCCTTTTAATTAAGTAGAGAGAGTTTGTAAAGCTTTCTGGAAAGAAGTGAAGATCCGATTTCAACTTCCCAACATTTACACTTTATTTTCCTTCATCTTTGCATAAATATTCAAATCAGGAATTAATACCTTTTTGTTGTGGTACTGGGGATGGAATCCAGGGGCATTCGACCTCTGAGCTATGCCCCCAGCCCTGTTTTTTTATTCCTTATTTTGAAACAGGGTCTCACTAAGATGTGGAGGGCCACATAAGTTGCTGATGCCGGCCTCAAACCTGTGATCCTCCTGTCTCAGCTTCCCAAGAACTGGGATTACAATCGTGCGCCACCACGCCTGGCTAATATCATTTTTGATGGGGAAACTGAGACTGAGGAGGACATAATGGCTTGCCCACGGCTGCGATTACCAGCACTGAGCTAGTAATGGGTCAGCCTGAATCCTACCCCAGATCCTTCTCAGTCAGAAGCCCACATTCATTACAGTTCCTGATCACAGCAAACACAAACACTGGCACTAAGACACAAGGAGCCTGGCATGCTTCCTCATTTCAGGCCGATCGAACAGCCAGGCAAGGGCTGGGCCGCAGCTCAGTGGGACAGCGTTTGTCTAGTCTATACAAAGCTCCAGTACTGAGGGAAAAGAAAGTCAGTCCAGTGTTATTGCTATCATCTGGAACCACCCAGTCTCCACAAACACACTCTGCAGCCCACATGGCGAGCTTCCTGGCTGATCAGAGGCCCTTCTCAGGCAAAGGGCTTTCCACATGGAAGAACCACCCCAGCACACGCTGGCCCAAGACTGCCGTCAGGAGTTAGCAAAAGAGCCAGACACTTCTCTTTCTTCCCAGGCAGAGGGGGAAGCCGTTACAACTCTGCAAAATGACTTCCATCTGTCCCCAAGAAGCATACGGATGACGCGCTTCCTTCAGAGGTGCCCACTCTTTCATATATTTACACCTCGCAGATCAGAACGTGTCTTACAACCAGTGCTGTGGCAGAGTTTAATGGGCAGGCCTCCTTCCCTCTTATGAGTAGACCAGAAAGTAATGGTGCATCTAAAAGTGGATGGCATCCCAGCATCAGTGAAATGTGAGATATAAATGCTGAAATGTGGGATATACACGCTGAAATACTGGGTATAAATACTGAAGTAGATGCCAGGTGACACTGGAGATTAGAGTTGAGAATAAAGAATCCCCTCTCCCATCAAAAAAAGGAAGCTGTCCTTATCATCCCTAAGCAAGTAATCCTCTTCCCTTTAAAACCCTCCAGCAGGTTTGATTTAAAAAAAAAAAAAAAAAAGCAAGCAGAAATCAAAGAAGAGATCAATTTGAGCAGATAAGAATGGATGCTTTCAGCCTTAATCAACCTTTCTTTCTTTCTTTCTTTCTTTCTTTCTTTCTTTCTTTCTTTCTTTCTTTCTAATGTGGTACTGGGGATGGAACCCAGGGGCATTCTACCTCCACGCCACACCCCCAGCCCTAATTTTTATTCTTTATTTTGGAACAGGGTCTTACTGAGTTGCAGAGGGCCTCATTAAGTAGCCGAGGCTGTCCTCGAACCACAGTCCTCCTGTCTCAGCCTCCCGAATGCTGGGATTACAAGCATGCACCACCATACCCGGCTTCAGCCTTAAAATTTCTAAACAAATTCACTTTCTGTTATTTTTCCAACCTACCATGCCTCAGGTTCCCTTTACCTGTGAGAGATAAATACTAATGGTACCTAGCTCACACGGTTGATGTGAAAGCAAATAAACCAACCCACACGAAACATTTAGAACAGCGCCCGGCCCGGGCGAGCAGTCAGCAAGGGCCGCTGCGTCCGTCACCGCTGCATTCCTGGAATCATCCTAACGTCCATCGTAGTGGAGGAGAGCAGGCAGGGCAGGATGGGATTTTTAAAAAGCAAGTGTTTAAGATTATCTTTGATGCAATTTAGTGCAAAGATCCCCTAATTCTTTCACTAAAGGTGGGAGTTTCATTACGGGGATTCTTTGCTGGTCCCTGGATACTAAGGTTTGACCATGTCCCAGAGTTCATATGGTAATAGAGCTGGAGGTGGAGTCTTTGAGTGGTAATTAGTATGAGATGAGGCCATGAGAATGAGGCCCTCATGGTTTCGTAAGGAGAGACCTGAGCTGGCCTGCTTGCCGTGTGATGCCCTCTGCCATGTTGTGATGCAGCAGGAAGGCCCTCACCAGAGGCTGGCACCATGCTCTTGGACCTCCCAGACTCCAGAATTGTACACCAAATAAACCTCTTTTCTTCATAAAGTACCTGGTTTTAGGTTTTCAGTTACAGTAACTGAAAACAGACTAAGATATGAGGCGATCAGTTATTAAGGCAAAGGATAAGAAAATATGGTACAGAGAGCACCTAGAAAACATTCCATGATGACTTGCTGCATGTCAATGTCTTAAGCAGGCAGCTTCCTATCCCCAAAATGTTTTCTCTTAAAGAAATACTTTACCATGCGCCACTGGATTGCTAGATCCAGAAACCTGCCATCACCTTCAACTCCTTAGTTTACTCACATTCCTCCTGAATAACTCTTGGATCCATCCATCTCTCTCCATCCCTTTCAGCTTTCCTAAGCCTGAGCCACCATCATCTCATGTCAAAACAAAAGCATCCAGTTACTAACGAGGCCTCCAGCTGGGCCACAGTCTAACCCAAATATACCTTGTTATGGTGGAATGTGCTAGAAGCTAAGATGCCTTAAGGGCTCCACCAGAGTTCTGAAAATGAGGTATTTGACATGATATGTAAAGCCAAAAATCTGGTCCCTACTCAGCTCTCCAGACTCCCCTGTACCCAGTCCTACACCTGTGGGGAGAAACACCTCCCACCTATTTAAGGTCTCAAAACCCCACATACTCTCCTGTTTCCCCTCAGCATGGGAAAAGCATGTCCTTCCTAGTGAGTCCAGTTTCTAGGCTGGGTTGGCATCCTTCCCTTTAGCATCCAACACCCCGTCCCCACCCTCCATTAAAGAAATCATCTAGGTAGTGCATACCTGTAATCCCAGTACTTGGGAGGCGGAGACAGGAGGATAGCAGGTTTGAGGCCAGTCTCAGTGACTTATTAGCAAGACCCTGGCTAACGCAGCAAGATCCTGTTTCAAACTAAAATAGGGCTGGGTATGCAGCTCAGAGGTAGAATGCCCCTGGGTTCAATCATCAAACTCTAGAGGAAACTGCCTAATTATTTATAGCCATTATTGAGAGCCCAGAAAAACATGCCACTTTGGTAGGCTGAGTGGCCTCAAAACCTCTCACCATCCCCCAACCCTCCTGTCTCATACAGCTCACTCTCCTCTGATGCAAATTGTAGAAACTAGAATCCTTTTTCCTAAGGTGGGTCATAGAAACCAGCACCTTTTTTCTCCAAAGGAACTCTAAAACCTCAAAATATCACTCTAATCTTCCCCTTTCTTTCTGTCTCAGAGCCAGCCACAAACAAACTCTCCAATCTGCCCTTATCTGGTGGTGAGTTATAAGACCCTCACTCCAGTTATAAGACCAAGGGTCCACGTTTGGGAAAAAGTTAAGACAGAATAGGAGAAATGAAATCTAGGTAGAAAAGAGACAAAGGAAGGAAAAGGAGACTGTAACTTTCACCTAAAAGCCTTATGCTATACAGTTCCTGGGACATTTTTTTCTGTAAGCCAGTCTTTCTCCCAGGCCAGCCATTCCCAAATTCCTGAGAAATCTACAAATCTTAAAGTTACTAAAAATTCACCCACAATCTTAAAGTTACTAGAAATTCACTCATAAAAATTGTCCTTTGCAATGTACGAATACATGTATTTTTTGGAATAGATTAAGCAAAGGGAGATATATATTTTGAGAAACTTATAGGGCACATTCCAAATGTTGTTTCTGGAGCAGATAATGGAGACAACGTTAACCTAAAGATCATGAGAACAGCCAGACCACCACAAACCCATCGTGTGATGGCCAGATTAATGTGGGACCTGCATACCTTCCCAGGCCCACCCCTCACCCATGCTTGCTTATTTATTTATTTATTTATTTATTTATTTATTTATTTATTGTACTGGGGTTCCTGGAAGCCCTTCTAACTCCAGGCTACACTCCCACGGGCTACACTCCCAGACCTATTTTTTAACTTTATGCGGAAACAGGGTCTCTTAAGCCAGCGAGGCTGACTCCGAACGAGCGCAATCCTCCTGTCTCCGCCTCCCAAGCGCGGGGATTACAAGCGTGCACCACCACGCCGGGCGTACCCATGTTCCTTTAAAAGAAGAGCCCAAGACCCAAGAGTGCATCTCAGACTCAAGCTAGCCGGCCCTCCCTCTCTCCTTTCGAGTGTGTAGTCCTTGCTTCTCTGAATAAACCTCTGCTGCGCCTTTATTTGACACGTCTGCAGATTCTCTTCTGTGACATGTGTTGAGGACCCCTCTTGGGTCCCCCTCAGATCCCTGCAGTGAGAGAAGGAATGTCACAGAGGCCAAGAAGAACCTGAGCAGCCACGCCTTGCAGGGCCTCCGCTCGGTCCATGCCCTTTTGTCTAATCACATTTCTAAACAGGGGCCCCCGCTCCACCAAACCAAAGCATAAAAGAGTTTCCTCTGTTCTTTGGGTTTCATTCTGAAGGCTCGGTGTCACGCAGAACTCTGGTTGAATCAGCCTGCTGTACTTTTCTCTTGTGGGCCTGTCTTTTGTCATGGGTGGGGAGTTGCTGTGACCTTTAGTATGGGGAGGAAAGACTTTGCCTTCTCCAGCCACATCTGTGAACTCCAGGAGGGTGAGGCCAGGTGTCTACACTGTTCCATGCTCCGCATTCTGCACAAGACACTGACACCTAGCAGGCACTAATCCTATATTTGGTGAATGAAACAGAGATGGACACCAGCTCCAGCTTCCGGCCACACCGGTTTTTTATTTTTATTATTTTTTGGTGGTACTGGGGGTGGAACCCAGGGGCTTTCTACCTCTGGGCTATACTCCCAGACCTTTTTTATATTTTATTTGGAAACAGGGTCTCGCTAAGTTGCTGAAAGCCTCACTAAATAGCCGAGGCTGGCTTCGAACCCGTGCGATCCTCCTGTCTCAGCCTCCCAAGCGCGGGGATTACAAGCGTGCGCCACCACGCCCGGCCACACAGGTTTTTTGTTTGTTTGTTTCTTAGACATGACTTCCTTTTCCTAGAATGCTCACCTCACATCCCACCCACCCCTCCCTCTGCTCAATTCCACCTTCAAGAGCCTGCTTAGGCACTGCCTCCTCCTGGACCTTCATTCTCTGTACACCCACATCACTTTCTTCACAATGAACCGGACCACTGATGTCACAGATGTCTGTAAGATGTTCAGCTGCTGTAGGATATAATTTATTTGGTCTTTGCCCTAGTTCCTAACACAAAACTTCAAAAGCCCTCAGAGTTTTCCAGAAAAACCAACCACTGGATTAGAAAGTTAGAACTTCCAACCCCAACCCCTGACCGCTAGGGAGGAGGAAGGGGCTAGAGATTGAGTTCAATCCTCAGTGGCCATTATCTCCTCCATCTCACCTATAGAATGAAGCTGTCACAAAATAACCCCAGATCGCAAGGATCGGGGAGCATCCTTTGGTAAACATACGGAGGCTCTGAGGGGGTGGGATGCCTGGAGAGGGCGTAAAGTTCCCCACCCGCCTTGCCACCTGTGTATCTTTTCATCTGGGCTGTTCCTTCTTCGGCCTCCTAGTAAACAGATTGTCCTAAATACACTGCTTTCCTGGGTCCTGCGAGTTGATCTGGGGAATGATCAAGCCTGGTGGGGGCTGGGGGTCTTAGGAAAGCTCATATTTGTGATTGTCTAGGCAGAAGTGTGGGGAGCCTGGGGACCCCACTTGTGGCTGGTAACTTCCGTGAGGAGAGTCTTGTGGGACTGAGCTCTGCCTCACGGGGTCTGCATTAACTCTGGACCATTGGTATCAAAACTGAACTTAACTGTAGGATGTCACCAGGCTGGTGTTAGAGAATTGAAGTCACCACGCAGACAAGACATTTAAGTTATAGCATAGATGTTTTCACCAGCCCGGGGACAACTAGAGGGCAGAGACTACAAGCTTCCGGTGCAGCTAACAGAATCCAGTGCAGAGGAGGCCCCTCAGCCATGTTTTCTCACTGAATGAGGTGAGTGGTGAAGGAAGGCTTGCTCGTTTTCCAGACTCAACTGCAGGTGGCACGGAGAATGGCGCCATCTGTGCATGAGCGAGCCCTGGAGAACTGTGACTGGCGTATGGTTGTGATTCAAGGGACAGCAGCTACTCCCCGCCCTGCCCCTCAGCCACGCTTTGCACTCTCTGAGCACTATTCTCTAAGAAAATGAAGTCATCTCACGAGGGAGGACTCGGTATGTAAAGCAAGCCGTCCTTCCAACTCAACACGCAGCCCTCAGAGCCCGGGTGCCCACAGTCCACGGCAGTCTCTGTGCACACGGGCATCTGGAGACCAGAGTCGCAGGCCAGGTACTCAAGGAGCTGTCCGCCTGAGGCTCCGCCAGAGAACAGCTCTGTGAAGCCATGAGGTGGGATAGGAGACATAAAAGTAAGAGGAGACAAGCAGGGAAGGAAGGAGAAGCTGTAGCTTTAAAACAAAAAATCAAAAACTCCATCATGATCCTCATCACATCCTACAGGGTCTGTGTTTCCTTAGGCAAACATCCCCCGAAGGCCTTCACCTTTAACCCTAAAGGCTTAAAATACAGTCTTCTCCACCAAAAATTTCAAAGATGTCTGGTAAGCAAAGGATCAGTAAGGAAGGCTGGACACTGGGTCACGCTCAGGAGCCACCTACCCACCACCCATTAATTGGATGTTGGAAACCCGAGGATCCTGAGAAACCACCAGACCTTATCCCTGCCGTGCCGCTACCCACCCCCTCACGGGGCCTTCTAAAAAAGTAACTGTACAGACCCCAAGGGCCTCTCTCACACCTGAGGGGGCCCATGCTCTCCCTTGCACATGTATCCCCCACTTTCCTAACTAAATCTCTGTGTCTGACCAGCTCATGCTGAAATTCTTTGCCTCTACAAAAACCAAAGCCCCGGCTGGTCTTGAATTGCATTTCCCTTCCCCAAACCTGAGAACTCCTCGGCACCCTCAGTGAAACTTAATGAAGAGACCTCACAGTAGGAGGTCGCTAGCACTGCTTATAGGGACCTGGCATCCTGGGATTTGAGGAAGATCTATTAGCCCAAAGAAGAGTGCCAAATACATATGATATATAATTATTATAATATATAATCATACTATGGACAATGGTATAACATATAACGATTACAATATATAATTATATCATGTAATAGCATATAATACATAATTACATAATAGCACATACTATATTGTACATTACAATTATGTTATATAATATATAATTATATATAATGTATTTTTATTATTTTTTACTCTTTTTTGTGTGGTAATGGAGGTTGAACACAGGGGCACCCTATCTCCAAGCTATACCTCCAACCCTTTTTTTTTTTTTTTTTTTTTTTGGTGGTACTGGGGTTCCTGGAAGCCCTTCTACTTCCGGGCTACACTCCCAGACCTATTTTTACATTTTTATTTGGAAACAGGATCTCCTAAGCCAGCGCCCGCGGCTGGCTTCGAACCTGCGTGATCCTCCTGTCTCTGCCTCCCAAGCGCGGGGATTACAAGCGTGCGCCACCACGCCCGGCTTTATTTATTTATTTATTTTTAATTTTGGAACAGGTGTCCCTAGGTTGATGAGTCTCACAACTTGCGGAGGCTGTCCTCAAACCTGCGATCCCTCTGTCTCAGCCTCCCAAGTACTGGAATGACAGGCATGCGCCACTTGTTCCTTCTAAACCAGAACTTTTTTTTTTCCTTTTGTTGAAGCTGAGGATCAAACCCAGAGCCTGACACAAGCTAGGCAAGTGCTCTACCAATCAGCCCAGCCTTTTCCCAAGAACATTCTACCTATCATAAAACTCTGTTAAGATATGCACGTCTAGGTTCAAGAGTGACTTAAAGTTTGATTGAAAAAACTCGGGAGCTCTTCAGATCATACAGCTTTCCCTGTGTCTTTATGCCACAGTGGCTGCTATTGACGTGCCCTGGACTACAGCTCGGCCCCGTGAACCTGCCCTAGCAAGACAGGGAACTAAAGGGTGTTGCAGAGACGTCTCTTCGACTCAGATGAGCAGAATCTTTGAAGTTACAAAGCCCAGAGACTGTGAAGCTTCTTCATTCATTCCAAACCTACATTCCATCTTTTCAAACAAAGCGCTCTGTTGACCCCACAGACTCTCAATGCCAGGCTCTCGATAAAGGGTCTTGCGAAATGTGGGAGTCAAGAGACTGTCCTCCAAAGGCCCATATGGTATTTTTCCACGTATATAAAATGTGCAGAAGAGGCGAATCCGAAGGCAGGGCACGGGTAAGTGGTGTGAGGGCCAAGGGCGGGAGGGAGTCGTGGTGGGGACTGGCTACACATCAGGCGTGGGCTATCTTCAGGGGATGATGAAAATGTCCTTAAGTTAGATAGTGGTGGTGGATGTGCAACACTGTGAATGTATAAAAGCCATTGAACACAATTTAAAATGGTTAAAAATGGGAAATACCAGCAAAGCTTGAATGGAAAGATAGGGGAGGAGGAAGACTGAACTTGATTAATAAGGGTCTACATCCAAATATGTATAAAATTATGAATATGGCATGGTTACCCTGGACAATCATTGGTGGGAGGAGGGAAGGGAAAACAGGGGCGGGGGGAGAGGGCACCAAGTATAGTTTAAATGTATACCATTTACGTTCAATAAAAAATTTTAAAAAAATAAATATTTTAAAAAATTTAAAAAATGGTTAAAAAGACAAATTTTACGAGCTGGGTGTGGTGGCGCATGCTAGTAATCCCAGCATTTGGGAGGCTGAGACAGGAGGATCGTGGTTCGCATACAGCCTCAGCTACTTAGCGAGGCCCTCTGCAACTCAGTAAGACCTTGTTTCAAAATAAAGAGTAAAAAATAGGGCTGGGGGTGTAGCTTACAGGTAGAATGCCCCTAGGTTCTACCCCAGTACCGCAAAAAAAAAAAAGACAAACTTTATGTTATGTGAGTTTTACTGCAATACACAAACAACGTGGCTATGTCTTACCTTCCCTCCAAAGGCTTACTAAAGCTAGTCGAGCGGTTTCAAGAACTGGAAAGGATCACGCATAGAAAGTGGGGACCGACTAGCCCAGCAACACCACAGGGGACATGGAAGAAGAACCATGTCCCTCCTAGCAGGGCCATCCTGGTCCCTCCCCGTCTCAGGATGCCTGGGCGGACTGGGTTGTTGTGGATGACATAGTCCAATTCAAAGGCCTCCTGGGAGCTGGCAGTAAAATGCTCAGAGAACAGCTGGGCACACTCAGGCAAGACAGTCACGCAGACGCCTCACAGACGGACAAGACTCCAAAGCGACCTGCAGTTCAGTAGCACAACCATCCAGGGTGAGGGTCACACTCAACCAAGAGGATCATTCTGAGGATCGAACTTAAAGATCTGATGCCTCTGAAACGGGACATTTCACAAACTCCAAACTCTGCTGAAATAAGAAATACTTCTGATATTTCTTTTTTCTTCTTCTTCTTTTTTTTTTTTTTGCAGCACTGGGGATGGAACCCAGGAGCATTCTACCTCTGAGCTACATCCCCAGCTCTATTTTTTATTCTTTTACTTTGAAGCAGGGTCTCACTGAGTTGCAAAGGGCCTCACTAAGTAGCCCTTGAACTGCGATCCTCTGTCTCAGCCTCCCCAATACTGGGATTACAAGCATACCTCACTACGCCCGGCTTATGAAATACTTCTAATATTTTAAAAATGAATTATTGGTTTTCAAAGGAACTATATGGTCCCAGGTGGATAGAGGTGTATATCTGTGTGTATATATATAAAATACACATATGTTATGTGATATATATATATATTTCTTTGTAGTACTGGGGATTAAACCCCAGGGCGTTCTACCTCTGAGTTACACCTCCAGCCCTATTTTATTTTCATTTTGAAACAAGGTCTTGCTAAGTGGCTGAGGCCTCTTGTCGTAGCCTCCCAAATTCTGGGATTATAGGTCTGTACCACCATACCCAGCTCAAAGGTAGATATTTTGAAGCTTAATTTAACGAAATCTGATTTGGGAGTTCTTCTGAGGACTTGTTTAGCAGCACTCTTTATATTTCATTTGTGGGTACAGACACATATATACTTAAGTATATGTGTATGTAGATATAAAGACACTGCTTTTCTATAGAAAAGAAGGTTTAAATCACTCAGTATTTCTTTTTCCATGAGTTTAATTCTTAATTATGAAGATGCAACAGCTCATAGAATGTGGTGCTAACACTCTGAACGGCCAAACATCCAAGAGAGAAAATGATTAAAAGACACACACACATGATTTTCTTAAAGTTATAATAAATTAAGTAGGTACAATCGATTGTTCTGAGCTAGCAGGAAAACTTGGGCATCTAGCAAGTTGCAAGGTTTGAACAACCAACAGAAAGCCCACAGCAAGGACCACACCGTGACCAGCCACCAGAGATCGGATGTGTAGACTTACCCAGAATGTCCACTGGCAGGTGCACACGGTGGGAGAGTGCAGGATACACAATTGACAAAAAGGAAAACAACAGAGTCAAACTGGTATCCCAGCAGCGGCCGCTTACCTCTCACTCCCATGCGGGCCAACCCACGACTTACTGCTGCACTTGATATCCTGGTGACCACATCACCGATGGCTGCCCACCAAGCCCTGTCCTGCCCACATCACCGATGGCTGCCCGCCAAGCCCCGTCCCGCCTGGCCAACGTGCTTCCTTCTCACACGATATCCCTACTAGTAAGTGTCACCGCAAGGGAATGAGGATTTTATAAAGTGAAATGAAGACTAGATACCCAGAAGAGACCAATTTACATGTCTTACAAGAAAACCTTTCGAGTATAGTTTATCATAACTTGAAAAATATCTGAGGAATCTTAGGTAGCAAAGTTTAAAGTGGAATAAAGATTAAAAAAAAACTCTAAAATTTTAACCCATTTTGTCCCATTGTCCCAGATACAGAACACCTATCAAGACTTAAATATAGTGTATAATCTATAATAAAATATAAATGTATTATATCTTTGATATGTTGATTATATTATTAATTAGCATGATAATATGGAATCTATGAATTCCAATCTATTTCTAAATACCTGTGTCGATCTCACTGAAATAATCATAGAATTGAAAACTTAAGACTTGATGAAATATATTATAATGAAAAATGCCTTGCTGGTATGGAACTCTGCGAGTCTATTTATTACATATATTACACTGCCTTTGCAGACTCTAACAAAAAATGATGGATTCAAGTATTTAAATAGTTAACATATAATCATTCTAGTTCTAGATAAACTCTCTGATAAACTTTTAGTGATTACAGATCAAAACAGAATTTACTATTAGCTCTTTAATCTTTATTTTTTATATTTTTTTCAGTGCTGAGGATCAAACCCAGGGCATTATACAAGCTGGATAACCACTCCACCTCTGAGCTACATTGCCAGCTCACTTTTTTCTTTTATTATTATTCTTTGGTGCTGGTGATTGAACCCAGGAGCATTCTACCTCTGAGCTACACCTCTAGCCCTTTTCATTATTTACTTTGAAACAGGGTTTCACCAAGTGGCTAAGGCTGGCCTCCAGACTGCAATCCTCTTGTCTCAGCCTACCAACTACTAGGATCGGAGGCCTACGCCAACCACACCCGGCTCCACTTTATAAGTTTAATCATCTGAGAGTTAGTTAAATGAGAAATAAAGCTGCTGAGGTCATAGATTAAGGTCGCAAAAGTAGGTAAGCAACTTAAGGCGTCTTCCCTTTCTGATCCTCTCTCACCTGCCCAGCTGGGAACCTCCCGGGGGCCTGAAGGGAAGCTGCTGACTCCACGCAGAGGACTCCAGGGACAGCACTGGGATCCTGGGGTGGGGGCAGCTCTAACCCCCCAGTTTAACTTTCTGTTGTGGGTGGGGCCTCCCTCGCCTGTGCACATAGCTGGCTCCACCCTATCCCCCGGACCCTGGGCACTCGACCAGAACTTCCTGAAGGTGGGGTCTCCCTGCCTCCTATATACCCCCCATGGGCATCCAACAAGCCTGCTTTCCCAAAGGACATGCACATGATCCACTGCTGCCACACGCCCCCAGCTACTTCAAAATGATTTGGGGATAGAACCCAACAAAAGCTAAGCCATTTAAGGTTTCTCAATGAAAATATTTAAATCTCTTCATATTACAAAGTCCCATTCTCGATAGTAAAGAGAGTCACAGAATGTGATAAAAGGTAATATTTACAGAGAAAGAAGAAAAGTAAATGTGTTTCTCACAAAGATCGCACTGATAGGATGTGTCTACCCATGTCAAGGAAGGTGCTAGCCACGGGGACACGCACAAGGGCACGTGAAATATCCAAATGGCGAGTCAGAAGAGTTTCTAGATTAGAGGTCACAGTTTGTGAAAATGGTAGAGCAGAAAACTGCCTGATAGTTTCCTGGAAACATATTAAAAAGAGAGTGATTATTTGGCTGCATCAATCAGATTCAGTTCTATCGGGACACACACAAAAATGTACCGAACGCCCTCATCCACCCGAACACACTAACACTTGATAAGCCCAGAGTCCAGGAATCTGCTCCTTCAAGGGCGTGAACCAGGTACCTGGAGAGGTTTTCTAGCACCTAGGAAACTTCAGCTAAGCAACTCCCAAGCAACCAAAAGTCTTCAGGTGTCTTCTGGCCCTTCAATCGTGGTGTTTCATCCTATTCTCAGGTAATACGGATGCAAGGAGAATACTCCACAAGAGTCTGATCAGAATGATGATTCTGGTACATTCTAGAAAGTTCCATTCACCCCAGAAAATGCAAATATGAGCATCTGG
This sequence comes from Muscardinus avellanarius, assembly GCF_963383645.1. Lineage (NCBI taxonomy): Eukaryota > Metazoa > Chordata > Mammalia > Rodentia > Gliridae > Muscardinus > Muscardinus avellanarius. Next base: position 17,517,393 of record NC_137789.1, on the reverse strand, counting down.
CCAAAAAATTCACTGATATATTTTAAAAAAAACTATAAAGGAAAGAAATAGGAGCTATTAGAGTTTGGATATAAAACACCCCCCAAAAGCTCATGTGTTGTCAAGGCAGCTAGGTTCGGAGGTGGGAGTGGTGGGAAGAAGCGGGTCACTGGGGCCATGGCCTTGGGGGCGGTATCTATCTCTGCCCCTACCCCTCTCTCATTCTTGGCCAACATAAGTAAGAGTGGCTTTTCATCCACCAGGCCCTAAAGCCATGCTACTGAGCCCTGGAGCTGGCCAGCCATGGTCTGAAAGCTTTGAAGTCTCTAAAACTATGAGCCAGCCAGGTGTGGTGCCACACGCTTGTAATCCCAACATCTGGGAGGCTGAGACAGGAGGATTGCAGTTCTCAGCTAGCCTCAGCTACTTAGCGAGGCCCTTTGCAACTCAGTGAGACCCTGTTTCATAATAAAGAATAAAAAATAGGGCCAGAAGTGTAGCTCAGAGGTAGAATGCCCCTGGGTTCTATCCCCATACCTCAAAAAATAAATTAATTAATAAAACTCTGAGCCAATAACTCTTTCCTCCTCTAAATTGTGCTTGTCAGGTATTTTGGTCACAGTAACAAAAAGCTGACTGCAACAGGAGCCCAACATGGTGGCACATGCCTGTAATCCCAGCCATTTGGGTGGCTGAGTCAGGAGGATATCAAGTTCAAGTCCAACATGGATAACAGTGAGACCCTGTCTCAAAATAAAAATAAAAAATTAAAGCCGGGTGTGGTGGCGCACGCTTATAATCCCAGCATTTGGTAGGCTGAGACAGAAAGGATTGCAGCTTGGCAGCCAGCTTCAGCTACTTAGTGAGGCCCTCTGCAACTTAGTGAGACCATGTTTCAAAATAAAGAATAAAAAATCGGACTGGGGATGTAGCTTGGAGGTTGAATGCCCCTGGGTTCCACCCCCAGTACCACAATAAATACATAAATATTTTAATTAAATAAAAAAGAAATAAAAACCATTTTCTGATTGTTCCTTGAAATCACTACAAAACCACCCAGAACATTGCAAGCTACTGATCTGACTTGATCTTGTAGACATGAGTCCACAACTGAAAATGGACATGGCTCCTGCGGTGGCTGGAGGTATGACCGGGGCTAGTATAGTCATTTCAGAAGCCCCTGACCACAGCCTCCAATTTCAGCCTCAGGCCCATGGACCCCACGAAACCTCACAACTTGATGCCAATTATTCCCAAGTCCCAACGCGGGACGCGTTTCATGTCGCGTGCAGCCCGGTGTCCTTTGAGTCCTGAATCTTCCTATCCGGTCTCAATAGGCATCTTATCCTCAAGGCAGCCTGAGCCCGTGCTAGGCGGCTCCCCTCGCCAGAAGCTTCCTTTTATGTTGCACTGTGATCAGCCTATCGGGCTTCACCCAGAGGTCCAAATTCTGCTAATTGGACAATGTCCGTGACTCGAGTGACAGCAAGGACCCTTTCAGCTTTCATGAAAAACTTAGATAAAAGAATTATCACAGCGACCAGGACTTAAGGGCCTCTGAGAAGAGAACTCTGGGAGAACTAGGAGAAAACAGCCGCTTTTTCTTATCTCATCCTTCTCACCAAACTCCCAAACCTTTCCTAATCCTAAGCATCTTTGCTGGACCATCTCTCCACACCTGTTAATCCCTCCTATCTCAAAGCAGCCAAGCTGTCAGTGAGGTGGACCAGCCTGCTCTTCACACAGTCTCAGATGTGATGGAATACGGTAGCAATTTTACTTATCTTTGGACATTTATCTTTGGATTCACTCAGATATTACTGGCTGCAAACACTATTCCTTGTCAAACGTGAGCTCCCAGGTGCCCTCATTTGACAGAATGTAAATCTGAGACACACCAGACCAGAAAAAGCATATCCTGAAGAGACTGTTGGAGCCAAGAAGGACAGGAAATCTGATTATGGGTGAAAATCCTGCTGCTTTTACCTTGAAATGGACAGGTGGTTTTTTTTTTTTTTGTTTTTTTTTTTTGAGAATTGAGAGAAAAGAGGACTTTTGATTTTATTTATTCTTTTATTTTTCTGTGGTACCAGGGATTGAACCCAGAGGCATTTTACCTCCATTCCTTTTCATATTTTTTGTTTTAAAACAGGGTCTCACTAGGTTGCCGAGAATCTTGCTACATTGCTGAGACTATCCTCAAACCTGCCATCCTCCTGTCACTGCTTCCCCAAAACTGGGATTACAGGCATGCGCCATCACACCCGGCCGAGGTTACTGTTTTCAATTGTTAAAGCTTAAAAACTTTGTCCAGCCATCACCCCCCCACACCCTTACCAACACCCTCCACCATTCCATGTCCCCACATGTATTTTCTTCTAATTCCACAGGAGAACTGCTGGTTTAGGGCAAAAAAAATGATAGGGAAGCTCTCTACCTAAAAATGTTGCTGTTCCAAGTTAACACTGAACACCAAGCTCGGAGCAGCCTGGAGGAAGATCCCAACTTTTATCAGTCAGGATGTGGTGGAAGGAACATTACTTTCTCTAGCTCCAGAGAAAGTTCCTCTCTTTTAGGTCTTAATAAGATGACACGAACGTTTACAAAGCAGAGGGGCCAGAGTGTGCTCTTCAAACCCCCACCTATTCTGGAGAAGCCAGAAGGTGGGCCACAGGTGTGATGATTCACAGGTTTGACAGCAATGAACAGAAAGGAGGAAAGTCTCGCACCCACCCCGGTTCCCTGAGTGGTGAATTCCCAAGCACCGTCCTCAGGAACACCACGAAAGGTCCCCCTACACTGCGGTGGCTCGCAAGCAGCCGTCTTTAACACGCTCTCACAAGACTTAATAAAGGGTTCTCGAGATTATAAACTAAAAAAAAAAAAAAAAAAAAAACAGAGGAGAAAAGGACATAATTTCTGTCATAACTACTACAGAACACGTGCATAAAGCCTTCTTTGCACTATCCCAAGGCTTCTAAGAAATGTACAGGTTTCATTACAAAGCACAGCAGGCCTGGAAAGTGTCCGATTTGGGAGACAAGAGGTGAAGGAAAGAACAAGTCAGCTGGTAGTCGCAAGGCTTCAAATTAAGCGTACTCTGCCCAGCTCGCACTTTAACGCTGGGGCTTTCTGTCTGCTCCTCTCGTTTCTCCAAGGCCATTGTATGGAAGGAGGTCTATGCGGAGGACCTCCCGCTTTAAAGACAAATCTAGAACCATTCGGTTTTCCCCCGCCCCAAATAACAGTGTCAGTGGCAGGATTTGGGGAATTACCTTTTTTGGCTTTCTTCTGCAATTTCAGTGTATCTGAAGACTTCTTTTTTATTTCTTGGCGAGCTTTTTTATATTCTAAGAGAAAGCAGAACACGGAATAATTTTACCACTTTGTTCAACAGAAAATATTTGAGGAACGGCCATTATCTTCATCCCACGAAGCATAAACTCTCACAGGCACTAGACAGCCTCACCGAAATACACGATGATAAAAATCTCACAGCCACATTTCACAACCAAAGGGCTATTAACATGAAAAACAAAAAGTCCACTGTGGTCTCTCCCTGTCGTGCCAGCTTTGAGCAAAGACGTCACCTGGGAATATTTTAATAAAAACAAAAAGGATTTGCAATTTCTCTGCTCGAGCACTGAGCATCAGGAAAGATTTTCAGTATTACCTAGGTGCCCAAGGCACACATAGAGTCCTGGGACCCATTTGTTGAAGGTATACACAAAACCAGGGCCAGAACAGTTCTCCTAAATTCTAGCTCTGTCCCTGTCCTTTCCCTGGGTCCCAATCCCACTGCCAGATCCGACCCTCCACCCCTGGCCCCAGAAGCCTGTGTGGGGTGGACTGAGGTCTGTGGTCGGATTCTCTGACATCCCTCTACCTTCTCTGCCTCTCCGAATGGCTTTCTCTCTCCCTGCCTCAAACTCAGTGTTAGGAGACCACGTCCATCCATCAGGAGCCCCTTCAAAGCAGCCCCTCATTTTCCAGTTCCTGCACCAAAGTGGAGCTCCTCTACCTTCAGCTTCTGCGGTACTTGGTACCTCTCCCGCACCCCATCTTGAGTCCTGCCCTATGGTTCTCTGCTCCTCCCCCAGGGGCACAGAAGCCCCTTGGCCTGGGGGGTGCCTAAGATGATAGGCACAGAGTGCCTATCTTGTGCTGCTGCCGGGGACCTGCTCCCCGAGTTACGGCTAAGGCTGAACACAAAAGATGGAAGAAGCACCCCCTCATGAAGCCTGCACCCCACGACCTGCCGAGACAGAGGCCGCCTAGCAGGGGTGCAGGTGTGATGAGGACTCTCAACTCACACTCAGGCTGGAGTCCCATCTCAGTTTCTGGGTGTGAACCCCTCAGAGAAAACGGAGAGGCGTTTCTCTGGGTGCACCTGGGATTCACTGGGGGCGGGGGGAGAGGTCAGTTTAAATCCAGGAGACCTTGTTTTACTGGACTAGTAGAGATCAAGCCCAGCTCTTGAAGAGCCCTGTCGCCTTCTCCCCTCAGAAAAATCTCCTCAGAAAAATCTCTTAAACAAGCTTCACGTGCCGGGCGTGGTGGCACACGCTTTTAATCCCAGCATTCAGGAGGTTGAGACTGGAGGATCGCTGTTCGCGGACAGCCTCAGCTACTTAGTGAGGCCCTCTGCAACTTAGTGAGATCTTGTTTCAAAATAAAGAATAAAAAATAGGGCAGGGGGTGTAGCTCGGAAGTCAAATGTTCCTGAGTTCCATCCCCAGACCCGGGGGGAAAAAAAAAAAGCTTCACACAACCAATTTTGAAGTGTTTGATATAAAATCAGCTGTACAATACTATAAAGTAGGCATATTTAATAAAGAAGTAACATGAACAAAGTTAGGTAGGATTAATATAAACTGTCACTCCTTCCCCATCTTAAAAAAAAAAAACCTTCTAGATGTTTCTGTTTTCTTTTAGGTAATCGAAGGAAGATAAGACAATACAGGACTGATCGACACACAGTGGGACCATAAATCCTCTGACTTTAAATGTCTCCCTAACAATAAGTGACTATATCAAACATAGGAGCTAGGTCCCAGATGGGGGTAGTCCTTCAAGAAGGAAATTCTTTTAAAAATGGCTTTTAGAAGAAAGAGAAGATTCAGGATGCCATTTTTCCCTTTTAAAGATGAGTTATAACTTTAAAATTAGGGGCACGGGAAGTAAAGGATTTTTATATGAACCTTTTATACACTGGCTAAATATCTAGCCACTGTTACCCACACTTCTGAAATCTCCGCATACACAAGCCACCGCCATTCCTCTATCATCATAACAGTTTGCTGACGTTCTTGGTGAGGCTGGTCCCCAGTGACAACGAAGGCAAGACCACCGGAGCCTCTCGTCTTGATGACAAGGTTGTACAGAACGTGCACGGAAAATCGAGATCAACTCATTTCTTTTCATGGCCCCCAGTAAGTGCACAGAAGAGAACGCAGGATGAAGTCAGCAGCTCTCGGAGCATGAAGGAATGAAAGGCCGACTTATTTTGCATGAATATACACCTCTCTCATAGTTAGCGACAGCTTTCTGAGGGTACACAGCATGCTTCATTATATAGCCAGAAATATAAAATAAACCATCTCCATGGCTACACACAGGAGCCACCAACAGTGGTTCATCAAATTCCCAGAGCAACGGCTGGGTCCCCACCGTAGCCCTTATTTTAGATCCTTGGCCTTGTCCAGGGGCTAACTTGTTTTCCTGTATTAGTAGATACCACACTTGTCCTTCTATAACCCTCTAACACTTAGCATGTAAAGTCATCTGAGTGACCTCATCAAGGGAAGACACCCAATGGCACTGTGCTGGTGGCAGAGTTTTGGGGCATGAGACACTGCCCAGCAACTGATGGCCTGAATAGTTGGTGGCACTGCGATCAACTGAATTAGAAGTGAATTATAGTGGCAGGTTTAAACGTCAAACATTCATACGTAAGACATGGTAGAACATTTTGAAAGTCAGGATTCTGTGATACAAGCTTACCTTGGGTCACCTGCCCAAATCTAGCCGTTCCCTTTGTGTATTATATTGAGTGAGATGTGTCTTTGTGAACTGGTTTAGTTAACTGTTAGGGACCTGGATGGTACGAGAAGGAACTAGGTGTGCTCCACAGAGGAAACGGCATCGGTGCTCTGTCCGATGATGGTGTTTTGTGTCCTCTCTGCACGGGCCACCAAGACCGTCCCCTTTGCCCTGTACCTTTCGCGTGGTCCTTATCCAGCTGGTTGGCCACTTTCTTCCATTCTTCCATCTGCTCTTGCAGTGGGTTTATCAGGCAGTCAATTAAAGCACTTTGGTTAAAGAAAGAGAAAGAAAGAAAAGGAGAAATTAAACGCACACATTCTGTTGTCAAGACTTCCACTGGGTTGTCAAAACAAACCGAAATCACAATTCCTCGAAGGGAGCTAAGGCGGCCTGGAAGCTGAAGATGTTCATTCAGAAGGCTGCGGAATCAGCCTTGCCATCAGCCTGCTGTGCTGTGAGTATGAGACGCTGTAAACGTGGCTGGGTGGAGGGACCCCTCTTCTCATTTCCCCAGCTAGATTTCCGTGCTCTGGTTAACAAGCCAAGGTGCAGAAACACTGGAGCTGCCCCTCGGGACACACAACAGAACCTACCAAGAGGCCGACACTTGGGCCTCACACCATCCCTCCTAAAAGCTTTGAGGGTGGCGGCCAAACAGTGTTGTTGTTGTTGTTGTTGTTGTTGTTGTTGTTGTTGTTGTTATTTTATTACTATTATTTTAAGTACTGGCAAGTGAACCTAGGGTATTCTACCTCTGAGCTCCACTCCTAGCCCTTTTTTTGTTGTTGTTTTGAAACAAGGTCTCACTAGGTTGCTGAGAGTCTCATTATACTACTGAGGCTGTCCTTGAACCTGCAATCCTCCTATCTCAGCCTCTCAAGTGCTAGAATTACAGGTATATACCACCATGCCCAGCTACATTATTATTTTTTTATTTTATTTATTTTATTTTTTTGGTGGTACTGGGGTTCCTGGAAGCGCGTCTACCTCCGGGCTACACTCCCAGACCTATTTTTACATTTTTATTTGGAAACAGGGTCTCCTAAGCCAGCGCACGCAGCTGGCTTCGAACCTGCGTGATCCTCCTGTCTCTGCCTCCCAAGCGCGGGGATTACAAGCATGTGCCACCACGGCCCGGCCATTATTGTTTTTTTAAAGACCCAATAGTCCTGATGTGCATTCAAGATTGTGAGTCATGAGAGTGCCCTGATCGTGCACAGCCTGGAGAAAGAAAAGGCTGAAGAGATCCAGAAAGTTCTCAAGCTGCACCATTGACTTCCGGGTCATCGAGGTGGGCAGGTGTCTCCCTGTGGACCACTCTAGTGTTTGCATGTTCACAAACAGAAACGAGAGACCCTGCTGCCATCGTGCTAATCTGCTTGGGGGGGTGGGATTCATTTCCAATTGAACACTGCTGACTCCAAGTCCCCAGGCTAGCCATTTCGAATGCCTGGTGGCCAGGCAGGAGGTTGGCAGGGTAGAGGACTTTAGGAGCTACCACTCCCCTCTCGGTGGGTCTAGAGAAAGCACGGGCCTGGGTGACAGGGCAGCGGGGAACATGTGACTCCCCAGCTAGCACCACACTCCACTCCAGGACACTCCTGCGAGGTGGGCCGGGGGGGTCTGGGCAGGATGCAGAGGTGGGAAGGTAGGTGCGGGCTACCTGGGCAGGGACCTGGCTAGCGGCACACCACTGCACCCCAAGAGCCTGGACCAGGGCCTGGCAAGCAGCAGGTGCCCAACAGATGCACATTCCATGAAGGAGCAGAGCCGGTGAAGGACAGGATTTGGGGATTTAAGTGCTGCGGGGAGACAGTGCCGCTCACGGTGAAGAATGCCATGAGTCCCAGCCTCCTTAACCTGAAATCAGCAAAGGCACTTTGGATCCAAGCGAAACATGCTCCTCACCTGGAAAACTGCCTCAGCTTGGCTTCTATGCTTCTGTGCCTCATGCACATCCTGGTGAGGGCCGAGCCAATCTCCCTGGTGCCACCTGAAATGACAAGAGGAAACGTTGAGGGCCGAGGGCAAGTAGGGAGCCCCGGGGTCTTTGAAATTTATAAAACAAGTCAGATTTCACCATGTTATAAACCCCAAGCCACTGATTTCTAAACCTATCATGCACGTGTATGTGCAGGTACAAGTACTCATATGTAAATATATTGATGGACAGTGACATGTTTCTCTATCATCAAAACTAGGGTCACGTAGCCGGGCGTGGTGGCGCACACTTGTAATCCCCATGCCTGGGAGGCAGAGACAGGAGGATCACGCAGGTTCGAAGCCCCTCATTGGCTTAAGAGACTCTGTTTCCAAATAAAAAATATAAAATGGGTCCGGGAGTGTATCCCAGAGGTAGAAGGGTTCCATCCCCAGTCTCACCCCCCAAAAAACAAAACAAAACAAAAACCCTAGGGTCGCTTTATACAAAATACTGTCTGATATTTTATACTCTGTTGGATTTTTTTGTATTGCTGATTGTGATTCAGAAATCAACTTCACAATCTATTAATAGAACCTAGAGTTTTATTTATTTATGTATTTATTTATGTATTTATGTATTTATGTATGTATGTATGTATGTATGTATGTATTTATTTATTTATGTATTTATTTATTTATTTATTTATTTGCAGGTCTGGAGATGGAACCCAAGGGCATTCAACCTCCGAGCTACACCCCTGCCCTATTTTTTTATTCTTTATTTTGAAACCGGGTCTCACTAAGTTGCAGAGGGCCTCACTAAGTAGCTGAGGCCGTCCATGAACAGCAATCCTCCAGTCTCAGCCTCCCAAATGCTGGGATTAAAAGCGTGCGCCACCATGCCCGGCTTGGACCTAGATTTTTAAAAATTACTTCTCACAAGCCCAGTACAGTGATGTGCACCTGTAATTCTAGTAATTGGGAGGCCAATATAGGAAGATAGCAGGTTCAAGGCCGGTTTCAATGAGATTGTGTTTCAATTTTCTTTTTTTTTTTAATTTTTAAAGGCCTGGGGATGTAACTTAGAGGTAGAATACCTGTGTTCAATCTCCAGTAAAACACACACACACACACACACACACACACACACACAAACTTCTCATAGAAGATAATCAAAACAGTAGTAGCTGAAGTTCAAGGGGAATCTAGAGATTTTTTTCCTCCTCATTTCTGGCCAAATAATACTTTTAGCATCATTGCTATTATTATTATTTTGGTACTAGGGGTTGTACCTCCAAACTACACCCTCAGCCCTACCTTTCTGTTGTTGTTATTGTTTGGAAAGAGTCTCACTAGATTGTTGAGTCCTCAAACCTCTGATTCTCCCACCTTAGCCTCTCAAGTCCTAGGATTATAAGCGCGTGCCACCATGCCCAGCTCCGTAACATTATTTAGAACAGCTTAGAGGGTAACTCCCTTTAATTATTTCAAGATACATTTTCTTTTTTTTTGTGTGTGTGTGTGGTACTGGGGGTAGAGCCCAGAGGCTTTCTACCTCCAGGCTATACTCCCAGACCTATTTTATACTTTATTTGGAAAGAGGGTCTCACTAAGTTGCTGAGAGCCTCACTAAGTAGCTGAGGCTGGCTTCGAACCCGTGTGATCCTCCTGTCTCAGCCTCCCAAACACGGGGATTACAAGCGTGCGCCACCACGCCCGGCTTAAGATACATTTTCTAATATGCAAGCAATTCAGAGGATAGCAGCCCAAAGTCAAATGAGACAGCAGAACATTTTTAATGGGTCTGGGTGGCAGAGTTGACGGAAGTCCTCAGCTCAGCAAATGTGGAGGAAGTTTCCCCCCCCCCCCCGGCTGGATTCCCGAGATCCCGTCGGTTTCCCCTTCAGGTACACCCCTCTCTAGGACCATTCCTGAAGTTCTGTCCTTCCCCTCACCAAAGAACAGTACCTGAATCGGCACTTGCTGGGGCGTGGGGGCACTGAACTGCAACCTCGGGTGGTAAGCGCGCACTGAACACGGGCAGGAGGGATTATAAATGTTAGGAAAACACGGGCGCTTGTGAACCTGGGGAAGTGTCGGGCAACGCGCTATTTTTAATAGTAAAAGCCTTCAAGGGAAAGCCACAGAAATGTATGGCAAGTTTAACCAAGTCAACAGGGAAAAATACCCTCTCTTATTGGCACACAGGACATTATTATTATAGGTTATATTTTGCTCTATCCTCTCTTCTGGAAATATACTGCTTTAGTTCTACCCATTTTATTCTGATTCTGCAAAACTAACTAAAGAAACTAAGGTTTTCTTCCTTTCTTCATTTCTTTCTTCTTTCATAGCACTAGAGATTGAAACCAGAGACATTCTACCTCTGAGCTATACCTTAACCCTATTTTATTATTTATTTTGCAACAGGCTCTCACTAAGTTGAGGAGGGCCTCACTAAATTGCTGAGGCTGGCCATAAACCGGCTGTCCTCTTGTCCCAGCCTCCCAAGTACTAGGATTACAAAAGCACGCACCACCACGCCCAACTAAACATGTTAAAAGGTTTCTAAGTCAAATCAACAACAGAGCATATCTTAACTGTTAATATTTCTATGTTTTATTTTAACCTGCAAAGAGAAACTTTCTCAGGGCAACTTTTCCTATTCTGATAAAACAGGGAGTATAGCCCGAAGGTAGAAAGCCTCTGGGTTCCACCCCCATTACCACCACCAAAAAAAAAAAAAGTGGACAAGAAGTAGATGTCCCCCGAGGCTGACTTTTTAAGTGTCCAGAGGTCTTTTTAAAATGTTTTCCTTTGCTCCTTGGCACCTATACCCAAGGTGCTTGAAATGGGCAGCGTCACATCTACGCAGTCACGCTGCTCTGCCAGAGAGCCAGTAGAGGGCGCTATCCCCACACGCTCTACCCTCCGGCTGGGCTATCTCCAGCTTCTCAGTGCTTTTATTGCTTGTTTATAAGCAAGGATGAGAATCACTTTATCCCCAGGGAAATATCTCCTATTTTTCCTGGGCGTTCATTTGATTAAAAGTTAATAACCTGGCCACACAAGGAAATTGGCACACTCATTTACCGCTGGTGTAGACTAATACTGTCCTGGAGGAAAATTTGGTAGCATCCATCAAGAAACGCCTTAAAAATATGCACTCTCTGACCCACCGACTCTAATCCTAGAAATTTAACCTGAGAAAATAATTTGGAATGAGAGCAAATCCTTACCTGTGAGGATACTCGTCAAAACGTTGTTTACAACATCAAAGAACTGAAAACCAAATCCCATTATCGGGATGCAGTTGAATAGCCCACGGTACACAGCCACAGACGAAGTGGCACAGAGTCATCTAAAATGCTGGGGACTGCGGGCGTGGCGCACCTCGTCATCCCAGCATTCCGGAGGCTGAGGCCGGAGGACCAGAGGTTCACAGCCAGCCTCAGCTACTTAGTGAGGCCCTCCGCAACTCAGTGAGAGCCTGTTTCAAATTAAAGAATAAAAAATAGAGCTGGGGCTGTAGCTCGGGGGTAAAATGACCCTGGGTTCAGTCCCCAGTACCACACAAAAAAAAATTGAATTAAATTAAAAATTTAAAAGCTGGAGAACAATGTTCACAAACAGGAAAAGATATGCCACTTCTGTGGTATTTAGGTCATCGGGGTACTGATCTAAGTACCTTCCATATGGTCACCCATCTGAGCCTTACAATCCTTCCATTTGCATTAGAACTACTGCCTTTTTTTTTTTTTTTTTCGGTACAGGGAATGGAAACCAGGGGTATTCTACCTCCGAGCTCTACCCCTAGCCCTACTTTTTTTATTCTTTCTATTTTGAAACAGGGTCTCACTTGAGTTGCAAAGGGCCTCACTAAGTAGCTGAGGCTGTCAGAGAACCCGGATCCTCCTGTCTCGGCCTCCCGAATGCTGAGATTACAAGTGTGCGCCACCACGCCCGGCTTGCCATGCCCATTTTATAGGCAGGCCAAGTGCTTCTAGGGATTTGCCCAAGGTTACTGGTTAATAAAGGAGATTCAACCAGACCAAGTCTCTAGAACTGTTACCTTTATCTACTCAGCCACAAAGGAGATGGGAAGGGGCAGAGACACGAGCTGAGAATAAGAATAGAATATACCAAACCTGTTCATTTACAGGCTCGTCTGGGTCTTAGAGATTTTTACAGCCAGCTCTCAAATTCTGGTTCTTGAGCCTAAAAGTCTAATTGGTGCCACAGGACTGGGTTCCACCCTGGCTAAGACACTTCAAAGAGCTGCTCGGCAGGAGCTAATAATGCCCACATTTCCTCAGGACAGAATCGGGAGGCTGGAAGAGCCCACCTTCCAGGCCAGTCTCTTCATTCCATTTCTCTGCCCCTTTCTTTCAATTACCTTCCCAGATTTGTTCTACAGATTTATCTCAACCTCAGGAAAGTGCAAGGCTTTCCAGAAATAGCTGAACTCTGGGACAATAGCAAGCGGTTGCTGAACATTAATGAATGTCCTGCCACCAGGCTTCTGCAGAACATGAAGCCTTATAGAAGAGAAAAAGTAAAGTGCCACAGAGAAAGCTTCCCAACAGCAGGGTCTCTGTCCGACTGGCACGAGGCAGGAGGCAGATGACATCTTCTGAGGACCCCGGGCCCAGCGTCAGAATCTCTGCTGATCTCAGCAGCAGCGGGTACCCTAAAAATAGGCCTCTCTGTGTAAGTGCTTAATGGCATTCCATGCCCTCCCTGACCCTTGCTAGAACTTAAATATATATATCAGCAGATTTGAATCAGAGGAAACTGACTAGAGCTACAAAGATAGAGAAGACATCTGGAAGGAGTCCAAGTTGACTTTGAGGAGCTTTCTGGAGCCAAAAGGCTGGTTGCGACCCTGGCCACTTGTGAGTGAGGACAGGATCTTATTAATTTCTGAATTCCGGGGACCCAGCACTGGTGTTGAATGAAGGAACCAACATTTACCATTTTGAGAATAGACCAGCAGGCTGGTCCGACCTGGAGGCTGGAGGGATTGGTTTGTCTTGCCTTTATTCTGTAAGTATTTCGTGTACCTCTGATGGACACACTGTAAAAAGTTCAAAATAAATATGAGATGCTTGACCCTAGAAGAGGTCTCTATGTGGAACCAAGGTCAGCCTAGGGAAATGGTGTGTATTAGTTTCCTGTGGCTGCTATAACAAATCACCACATTCTTAGTGACTCAAAACAACACAGATTTAATATCCTACAGTTCCAGAAGCCAGAAGTCCAAAATAGGCCTCAGTGGGCTAAAATCAAGGTGTCAGCAAAGATGGTTTCTTCTGGGAGCTGTATGGAGCGACTCTGTTCCTCGCTCTGTCTAGCCTTTAGAGGCTTCCTGCATTCCTTGGCTCATGGCCCCTTTCTCCATCTTTAGGATAGAGGCATATCATCACTCTTCTCTGACCCTGCTTTTGTCCTTATATCTTCTCTCTTTGACTCTAATTTCTGCCTCCTCCCCTTTTTGAGGGGTAGTGGTGGTATTGGTACTAGGGATTAAACCCAAGGGCACTCTATCACTGAACTGCACTCCCAGCCCTTCTTTATTTTTATTTTGAAACAGGGTCTCACTAAGTTACTGTGTGCTGGCCACGGTGTCCAGCTTGCTGAGTTACTGGTGTGTGCCACCATGCCTGGCTCCCTGCCTCCTTCTTAGAAGAAGCCTTGTTATACTGGATCCTGGATCGTCCAGGATAATCTCACTGTTTCAAGATCCTTAACAGAGGTTTTCACCGATATGATTCATAAGGCAACATATTCATGGATTGGGACAGGGCTGGGGAGCATTATTCAGCCTACTAAAGAGGAATAGAAGTTGTGAATTTGGAGTGTACGGAGGGGTCCTGTGGTTGACTGTGCTCAGATAATGCTGATTCCATGCCTGTTGGCTGTGGCTGATTCAAGGATGGGAAGAAGACATGGAGGCAGCAGGAGGAGAGGAGGCTGCTGCAGCTCCTCATCTTAGGAGAAACACAGCAAAGAGCCCCGCAGGACACAAGCAAGTGGGGTCCTGGGCCACCGTAGCACACCATCTTTATGGCTTTGGGGACACCTGTCTCCCAACTACAAAAGAACCTGAGCCCGGGGAAGCTCTCTGCCACCTTCCCTCTGAGCCTCGAGAGCCTGTTTTGCAAGAGCATAGTATATTTCCTTCTTTTTAAAGTCATTTTGATTTGATTCCATTTCTTGCTGGTAGAAAGGAGAAGAGGAAAGGAAGCAATGCCCTCTCTTGCTTCCTCCCAGAAACAGGAATCAACCCGTTGCTAAAAGAACTGCAAGTCGGTCATTTCGTGCTACTGCTTAAGGAAGCACAAATACTTTGTGGCCAACATCTTAACTGTTTTTAATGTGGTACATGTCAGAACTTTCTCCTATAACAAGCAAAATTTATATATACATATATAACATATATATATTAACTTTTATTTTACATATATATAATACACACACACACACACACAACAAAACCAGTTAATGATATAAATGGGATGGCCTGCAAAGGAGATATTTGGCAGAAATTAAAAAGAAAAAAAATCTCAGGTGCTGAACTACTGACATGTGAATGCCAGGCAACCCTATGTGCATGAGACTCCTACAAATGCCACGAGTACTTACTGAGTATTAGATTAGCTTCCTAGGGCTGTGCAAAAAAACAAACCCAAAGGGCATTCAAAACAACCAAAAGGTATTCCTCCCAGTTCCAGAAGCTCAGCTCTAAGCTGAGGAGTGAGTGGGCCAAGCTACCCTTGAAACAAGAGATAAAACAAGCCCCTGTGGGGCTCAGTTGTCTCTCCAAAGGGTCATATTGCTGGATGCTAACTAAGCTCAGACGGCGCTGGACAGGAGAGTACCTGTCAGGGGGAGCCCCTCCTTGCTCCTCCTTGCCCCTCCTGCACGGGTGGCTCTAGCAACCTCTGGCTCCAGATGTGCTCCATGCGCGCCTCTGTGGTCACGTGGCCATCTGCTCATGTCCCATGTTTTCCATAGGAAAGCATTCTGCTGTGTATCTATGTCCAGCCTTAGGATGCACCTGACCCACCTCCTCCCACTGCCGACCTTCACAAAGACCTTGGATCTCATTAGGGACTTGGCATCAGGACTTCACCATATCTTTTGGGGATGCACAACGCAGTCCATAATGAATATCTACCATGCAACAGGGACTAACATGATATCAAAGACAACAGCAACAAGTGCTTAGCCCCAGAGGGGCTCATGGACTGTCTGGAGAGATGTGTAACAGGACACTGGGAACACAATCCTTACTGCAACCCCGGAAGGCAGGTATTACCACTGCACTTCATAAATGAAAACCACCCATGCTCACTCAGCAGGGCGCCCGACTTGATACCAGTGCTCTGGCAGCAGTGAGGCCGAGGTCCAAGCTCCGCTTTGATTGACACAAAGGGCTCCCTCCCCCTGTAACAAGCTGGACACATTCCCAATGGAGGACAAAGAGGCGCATTAATGTCACCAACAGAATCTACATTGATTTTGGGGAGGACGGGGAGGGAATAAAGAAAGCAAGGGCCATTGAGCCACTGTTCTCCCCGAAGCCCACTGCCCTGCTCTCCAAGGTGCCTCCTTTGCAGGCAGCTTCGACCTCCCCACAAAGCAGGGGACTAATGGGCGGGCAGTCCATCAGGCTCCTCTAATACCCTACCGCATGGGCAGGTGGCAGGCGAGGCCCGAGCCATTCTATGGCTGCTCCTGCCTAGAAGCAAGGGCTGGAGGGGGCAAAACTGGAACTCCTTCAGAGGAAAGAGATAAAACAAGCCCATGTGGGGCTCAGTTGTCTCTCCAAAGGGTCATATTGCTGGATGCTAACTAGGCTCAGACAATGCTGGACAGGAGAGTACTCTCGGGTACTCTGGGGCGGGCAGGACGGCCCAGGGCAGGGCTGGCCATCCCAGGCAGAGTCTCTCCACCTTGGCTCTGCTGACATTTTGGACTGATCGTTCTTTGTTGTTGAGAATGATCATTTTATGCCTTGGGTGTTGTAGATGCTATATAGAATCCCTGGCCCTACAGACTAGGGGTTGGTAACAACCCCACCGCACAGCAACCCCACAATGGCCCAAGGCATCACATGTCCCCTGAGGGTAAAATGTGTAAAGGCACTGGCCTGAGGAACCTGTCCTCTTCCCATAGGGAGGGGTTGCTGGCGCTGGCCTGGCCTGGGGAGCGCTGGGCTCAGCTCTGCAGCAGCACCCCCAGAAACGCTCATCATAGAAGCCACGTAAGCTACTGAGTCTGCAGCCTCCCCCAGCCTCCCAAGCACAGAGGCAATAGGCATCTCACGTTGCTATAATGAAGAAAACATCCTCCGTGCCATTAAAGACACATTAATTTAAAAAGACACACTGACATTCCACACAAAGTCAACAGGCACCGGCTCCCTCCCCTCAGCCTTAGGGACACATTAATTCTACAGCAGACAGCTCTGTTCAAGTCCAAAATACTGGAAATATCCAAATGACCATGGAGGGGGGCCTGAGAGCCCATAACAGGCAGGATGTTGGGAGCAGGGTCTCCCCCCGAGGCTTGGAAGAGACCCCGGACACAAAATGGAAGCCATGCAGACTTAACCCTGAGGCCTCCTCACCCCTCACTGCAGACGGGGCCAGTGGGGGTATGTGCTCCAAGGCCATGCACCTGGTGAAGCAGGTGATACCACATACTGGCTACAAGCTGAAAAGATCGAAGAGTGTAAATATACGATTCCTAGAAACATAACCACTACATGCCCAGATACACTCAATATGGCCGTAGGGCCCTTGTGACAGAGTTTACTAGGAATATTTTCCAAAATCTGTTTTGTCCACACCAAACAGTTACCTGTTGAGGGAAGTAATCCCCCTTTTGCCTACTGACCTTCAGAAGAGTATGGGGCCCTGGGGAGCTGTATCCCCTGTCTAGCCACACTCTTGGATACCATGCAAACCCACAGTTTTGGTAGTATCAAGATTTTTTTTTTCCCGGCCCTGGGGATGGAACCCAGAGGAGTTCTGCATCGGAGCTACACCCCCAGCCCTATCTTTTATTCTTTACTTTGAAACAGGGTCTCACTGAGTTGCAAAGGGCCTCACTAAGTAGCTGAGGCTGTCCGCAAACTGCGATCCCTCTGTCTCAGCCTCCCAAATGCTGGGATTACAAGCATGCGCCACCACATCTGGCTTTAATGGCAATTTTTTTTTTAAAGGTGGTTTTTATGCTCTTTTTAAACATCCCACTTTGTAGAAAGAAATCTTGATTTCTCACACCCATATCCTAAAGACTTATATGCCTTATCATTAAATAACTTAATGATAGTTGTATAACTGGCATATTTACAGGTTTGGGACCACATGTGACCAACTCCTGCTGAAACCTACAACTGAGTGGGAGAAGTGTGGACAGGCTAGAGAAGCCCATGAGCTACTGAAGTCAGGGACGCTGTATCTTACAGAGAAAATAAGGAGTGCTGGCTCTTTCAGGGGCCCAAGTAAGGAGACCTGATGTAGCAATAATCAGTCAAGTCCAGGCAGGCGGAGGCCAGGGAATTAGTTCTGGCCAGGCTGAAGTGTGCGTCTGTTAGGATGTGCCAGCCTCATATAATCACCCTCTCCTCCCACATCTACTATCACCCCTCTCGGAGGAGCTGGAAAATCAGTACCTGGGAGGCCAACGACCATGCAAAGGGTGGCTTCCATGAAAACCAGAAGCTGGAAGAAGCAGTTGGGCCTGCCTGCCTGCCTAGGAAGGTTCCTCTCATAATGACAGCCACGCAGCTACAGAGTGACCATTTGCCAGGGCTCAAAGCTGTAGCACTGATGAAAGGTTCATGGTCAACCAACTCCGCAGAGCCTGAAGTCCCCTGTCCATGCCTCCAGGCCCAAGATCTCCCTTGCCTGCTAAGCTTTCTATTGTGAAGCTCCAAAGAGTTGCTTCCTCCCAGCCAAGAAGGAAAGAGGAGCTTCTATTGGATCCGGTGCTTGGGATGCCCATGGGATTCTCAGGGCCGTTTCAGGCCATTTCTGCAATGGTCTGGTTGGTTGTAATACTTTGATTTCAATACCCAATGGAATGGTGTGTGTGTGTGTGTGTGTGTGTGTGTGTGTGTGTGTGTGTGTGTCCCTCCTTCCCTCCCTCCTAAGTCTGCTCTCAGAGAGCCCCGGTCTTGACATGTCAGGTGTCTTTTCACCTTGACAGAGGGCTGGCAGACGGCCCGGGCACCACGTCACGCGAGTTGCCTCTGCGAGCATCAGCTGCCGCTCTGGCTGGGTGGAGGGGGCGTGGCTGGGCCACCATCTGCTGCCCCGGGGGGACGCCTGGGGGCCAGCACACGTCACGGCTCCTGTGCACACATGCAGGAGAGTGAGTGGCAGGCCCAATCCGACCGTGAAGCTGGGCGTCCTCCTCCCACAATCTCCCCAATCCGTTTCAGGATCCTTTGCATTTACAATGTCAAAGGGCAGTGAACAGTCCCTGAAAAGGAGACTAAAGGGGTCTGCAACATGGTGTGGGCGTGAGCCCGGACTCTGACGGTGAAAAGGAGGGCACTTGGTTCTTAGCCTGGGAAAGTGCAACCATGGCTCTCTAGCTAACCAAGACCACACTTCACTCCAAGACGTAGTTAAAGGGGCAAAGTCCACAGGACACAGGTGGGCGGCTATAGCAGGACCCAGCGATAGACTGGTAAGGGGGCAGCCAGACCTCATCCAGGGGTGGGCTCGCCTTCCCGAGGCTCTGCGAGGCGGCGCCCGGATGACCTGCGGCTGGACAGGACAACCCCTCTGGCTGGCAGCCAAGATACCGGAGTAGAGACAAGACGGACTTCCTACACTCAACCAGGAGCTAGGAAATGCCACCGGGGGCTCATCCCTGTGCTGTGAAGAGCCAGTGCCTGCCCTCTGTTCAAACAAAGTTTCATCTGTGAAAACTGCAAAAGATGGGTTTCATAATAACCCTGCAGCCACAAAGTGCCTTGGAACACTCACGGAGTCACACTCTGCCCTGGCTGGCAGGCCGCTTCTGGGGCGCTCTCGGAGGACACCCTAGCTGCAAAGCCCCTCCGCAGGGAACTCCTCCCAGTTCTTCACTGCCAGTGGGGGTGGGGGAGTCATTTTCATTAAAGGTCAAAGAGAGCACTCGAGGATAGGATATCAGGAACAGTGAATTAACAAACTATGCTTTTGCTGGCTTCGTCAACATTTTATATTTTATTCTTGGGCACAGGGAGACAACTAGGAGAAAGTGGTATCGTTTGTGTGTTACATTTGTTTATGGGAAGGTGACGGAGAGAAGGGGAAACAGCCAATTGCTGGGAGAGAGAGAGAGAGAGAGAGAGAGAGAGAGAGAGAGTGTGTGTGTGTGTGTGTGTGTGTGTGTGTTACTGGGGATTGAACCCAGGGGCATTCTACCTCCAAACTATACCCCAGCCTCCTGATTTTTGTTTTATTTGGAAACAAGGTCCCACTAAGTCGCTGAGTGTGGTCTTGAACCTGTGCTCCTCCTGTCTCAGCCTCCCAAGTACTGGGATTACAAGCATGCACCGCCACGCCTGACTTTGGTTGCTGGTATTTCATGTTCTTATATAGCCTGTGTGCCACTGACCTTAGACCTGGCTCTGCTCTTCTCTCTAAACAGAGACAGCGGGCACCCAGACATCACTGATCAGCACCTAAAGTCCATGTCAGCCCCTGCAAATGGCTCCCAAACGGTCCTGACGCTTGTAGGTGCCATGTAGGTCACCTGCGTGCTCTCGCAACCAACGTACCCTCCGATGTTAAGGGCGCGAACAGACAAGAAACACGTGCGGTACTTTAAGCCACACCAAGAGGTCCCCTGGGCCCCAAAGTGAAAACCTTTAACAAAGATTTTCAACAATAAACCCACAGCCCCCCACAAAGGAAGTGCAACTTCCCTCCGACCCAGTGGCAATCCTGACCACCCGTTTCCACCTTCAAGAAAAGCCACGTGGAATTTCCTGTTCAAAAGCGGTTTGTAGCCGGGCGTGGTGGCGCACGCTTGTAATCCCCGCGCTTGGGAGGCAGAGACAGGAGGATCGCGCAGGTTCGAAGCCAGCCGCGCGTGCTGGTTTAGGAGACCCTGTTTCCAAATAAAAGAGTATAAAAAATAGGTCTGGGAGTGTAGCCCAGAGGTAGAAGGGCTTCCAGGAACCCCAGTACCACCAAAAAAAAAAAAAAAAAAAAAAAAGCGGTTTGTATTCAGTACTTTTGTGGGCTCGGGCACTATCTGCGGGCTGCCAATGCCAGCCAGTGCCCGGATTGGGGCGGGGGGGACAGCACACACCTCTGAAGGCTCCTCGGTGCCCACGTGTGCCTGGAAGATCCCGCACGCTGAGACTGGATGACAGCCTCTCCATCAGTCCCCCACTTCTCGGTCTCTCCCACTTTACGACTTTTCAAAAAGCAGGGGAAACAAAACCACACACAATCCCACCACCATCTGGCGGCTGCGGGCCGGCAAGCGCGAGATCCTGGCAGGCACAGTCCTGGCAGCCATGAAAACCAATATTCCTCTTTCTTTGTTGCTGTTTAAAAGCAATGCTAGAATGATCATGCGGAAACACAGAAACACGGCCACGCTCATGCCGTGGGAAGCCATTCCGATGGGGATGCCTCCCACCCCGGTGCCCGGTGGACCGGTGCCAGCTGCAGAGCCCAAGGGGGCGTCACCCGGGAGGCACCGGCTGGCTCCAAGCACCTGCCACGGTCGACTCTCACCGTCGCCGTTGGCCTCTGCCACAAGGACACAGAAGGATCCTCCCGTCAGAGCCAGGCCCGAGCGACTCGGGGCACCAGCTCGTGCCAGCAAGGCAGATGTGGCCTGATGCATAAGCCACATGTCCTTTTATTTATTTTTCACAAAAATTAACTATCGGGTTGATGCACTGCTCATAGGAGCCGGCTCTGGGCATCATCTCCCCGGCAGCCTTCAAACATATCAAATAATCTCTATCTAGAAAGTGGACTGGTGAGAGAGGAATCAGAACAGGGGAGTCTGTGTTTTAGGGATCAGCGTGAGCGCCCATCACATACATCCCCATTGCCACCCCACAGAGGGGGCCCCTCATGCTGGGCCGTGTCCTTTACCTGCGGATGACCACACTTCCTTGGAACCTCTAATATCCAGAACCGGTGTGATAGGCTGAGGGACTACTTTGTTTTTATAAGGGGTCTGCACATCCCTGAACTATGCAGAACATATGGACTTTATCACCTCTCAGGAAGCTGTCTCACCACTTTACTTTCCAAATTATAGGAGCAGCTACTGTTTACTGCGTGTTGGTAATACGGCCAGCAGGAAACCCTCATTAGACACCTCCTATCAGGATCATCATGAGGTAGGTCTCGTTAGCCTCCTCTTACAAATGGGGACAAAGCAGGCTCAGAGAGGTTAAGTAACCTTCCCAAGGTCACGGGGAACTCGGGACTGGCATCCCCAGCTGAGTCCATAGTTAGGACTTCTCATCGTTCATTCTTGGGGACATCTCGCTGTTGCCAATACACACCGCTGATAGACATCTCTGGCAGAGGAGGAGGTCCCACAGCCAAGTGAAAACAAGAATCCTTCTACTTGAACATCTGCTTCCTTGCTGGACCACGTACAGGCTGCTGGTCCGTGGCCAAGGCCCTGTGCTCAGGGTGGGCCTGCCTTGTCCGGCCTCAGTATGAGTCACCTCCTGCCAGCAAGCGCTCATGTCTTATAATAGCTCTGGCTGCAGTAGATGCTCAACAAACATACCCAAGTGGGAACCGGCGGCATGGAGAGCTTTGACACCTGCTCTCCCTCAGTTCTCTAAGCGCCTCCCCTCCTCCCATATACCCCGAGTTCTAAAGGAACAGTGGCTGGAATAAAGCCAGAACCCCGCCAGAGTCCCCCAACATGCAGCCGGAGGGATGAGGCTCGGTTCTGCAGTTGCTCTCCTGGCCACACCATCAGGATCATTAAGACCAACCAGATCCCGCCTTCTCCTCTTGCTGCCTTTTCAGTTTCTCCCGGAAGCTACTCCGTCCCCACATGGTCCCTGAATGAAGGTCCAGACGGCCTTGGATCTAGCAGAACTGAGACAGCCACTGAACCTCCGACCCTGAAGCAGCCAAGAGGAGACTGTAGGACCACCAGAGGAAGTAGTTGGGGGGCTCAGGCCAGGAAAAAGCAGCCCCCATAGAACCCCGGTTGGTGTCCTTGGGTCCCCACAAGCAGGCCACCCAGCCCTCCCTCTCCATCTGTTTAATGCAAGGGAGCACGCCAACTTTAGTTTCTAGTTTCCAAGGTCAAGTGGCAGATCCAAGAACAAGTCTCAGAATCTTTGCAATTCTCTTTACTGCTCAGGTGCTCACGGTCCTTTGCATTGGGATAGAATTATTTCAAGTCTGGTAAAAATGAACCCGGCTTAACAGCTATTACATATCTCTAAAGAAAAGGGGGTGGGGGTGATTATTACTTAAAAACGTAATTTGTTCAGTAAATAAGATATCACAAAGGCTTGAGGCAGATCCATAGAGGCTGGGATAATACATAGAGGCCACGGTGGTTAGAGGCCACCTCTGTAAGCATAAGATAAAATGTGCGTCCCGGAAGCCCTCTTTCAGTTCTGCCCACTTTCCATGTAAATGGGACACAATTAGAGCATCCAGGTGACCCTCAGAGGTTAAGCTAAGATTCCCCTGAGAGCGGTCACACACTGATGAAAACTCTTCTCCAGGAGGTAATCCATAGGGCCTCTTCCCCATCCTGTCCTTCCTCCTGAACCCTTCCCCTTCCACCCACCCCTGCAGATGTAAATAAGGAAAATAACTATCAGTGAGAGATTTAAAGCCATGATGCTGGGCCATCAATTAAACCCAGCAGGAAGCTGCCAGAAGGGGACGGGCTGGGGGAGGAGCTGACAGCCTGTCCCCAGGGTGAGCAGCAGAGCTGGAGCCTGGGTAGGGAAATGGCCTCCCCTGCTCCGTCAAGGTCACTCCCCAACCCCAGAGGGACAGTTCATCTGACTTATTGCTACTGCCTGGAGTGTGTAGCGATTGCCAACAGCTGTTCATTCAGTGGGCCCTGGCAAGTCTTCCCTCTGCCCTGGGGAATGATTAGGGTCATAATTCTCAACTCTTAAGGCCTAGTCAAAAGCTATTTGCTTGTTTGTTCGGATGAGTTATTCACAAACCAAAGCAGGGAAGGCAAATGGATTTCATCTCGTGGGCTAATTATGATCAGGTGGCAATGGATATCTGGAGCGTCGTGTGGCGGGTTCTGTGGCCGGCTCTGGGTTGGATCAAGAACAGAGAACCTCAAAGGCCAACAAGAATACAGAAGCCCTGCAGGGATGCATCCCGTTTTTTGCTATCCTGGCCCTTCGGCACCCAACAAGCACTTAAGATACAACTTCTCCAACTCTAATGTGCAGAAGGATCACACAGGATTATGCTAAAATGCAGATCCTAATTCTGAAGGTCAAGAGCGAACTGGAAATCCTGCATTTCTAAGAAGCTCCCAGATAATGGCTTGCTGTTAGACCACCCACCACTCCTTGAGTGGAAGGTGCTAGGAGTGGATATACTTTCCCAGCTCCCTGAGAACACCACCACACAGAGACCTTCCAGATGAAATCCAGGTGACCAGATGTCCCAGACTTGGAGGAGCGTCACAGGAAACGTGACTCTGTCCTGTGGCACCCCCAAAAGACTGCAGCTCACCTGACCTGAGTCGCTCCATCCCAAACCACTCTCGCTTTACGCAGATGCTCGTTCCCCAGCAAGGAGTGAAATGACAACTCTGCTGTAGGGAAGAAGAGGAGTTCGGCAGCATCAGATACTGTCAGAGGGCAAAATGGCTGGGTAAAAAAATAAGCAAGGGACAGAAAGGGTCCCCTGGTGCCCACTGGCCTCTGTCTTCCCCATGCCTGGGATGTTTCAGTAGCCTTCAGAGTGACACAGAGTGAGCTTTTCTCCATCAGCACTTGTGAGTAGGGTGGAATGGAGGAAGGGAAGAGAGGCATGACCAAGGAGCCTCCCTTCCCACCGCAGCAGTGTGCTTGTCCTGACATCCTAGGCTTACTGCTCCGGGCGCTCGAGTCTACCATACAGTGTGGACAGCAACTATATTCAAGCTGTCCCTGGATCCCCAGTGTCTAGCAAGGTGCCTGGCCCAGAACAAGGCTCAGTAGGGAGTGGCAAAGAAAAGGAGAAACGAAGGTTTAAAAAAAGTTGGACAATATCTTATGTTGGAAAAGACACTTCTAACATTTCAGAGCTCCCTGGAGAGGGCAATGAAAGGTTCTTTATATATGTTAGATTCATTCTGGATCCCTTTTGCCTGGTAGTGGGAAAAAAAAAACCAGGCTGAAGCTCTGGGAGCCCTGCCTGGTTTCAGGTTCGAGATTATCAAGAGAAAGCGTATCTAACCGCTCATCTACTTAAGGATATTTAAATCAATACTCAACTGTCCTGCCTTTCAAATAAAACCCAATACCCAAGTACCTACTATGTGCAAGGTACTATTAACAATAGGATAACGGTCCTTCTCCTGTGTAAGAACATGCAAAAAAAGAAAGGAAAAAAGAAAAAGAAAAAGAAAACAAAGAATCTAGTGTTTTTAAGATGTGGGGCTGACACCGATCCCCAAGGATGGAACAGGACCATTAAAATGTTCCCCATAGTCAGAGCATATATTTTTTTTTTGAGAAGATAATTACTAACAATCTCAGGAAGCGTCGGGTCCCCTTCTAAGCTATTAGAAAAGCCTTCGCAGGAGCAGATCTGTTGCCATGACAACAATCACTTGGCGGAGGATAAAGAAGGACGAGGGACGTACCAAATGGTCTTCTCCACACTAAGCCCCGAGATTTGCTAAAGCCACTTTTGGAAGAACCTTCAGCATCTAGGAGCTGGAGGATCTAAAAGCTGAGTGAGACCTGAAGGATAACCTAGTTTACCATGATGTCAGAGTTTCTTCCTTATCGTCCCTGCCACATGGTCTCCTAGCTCCAGCCCAAGACCTTGCTTACTTCCAGGCTCAGAGGCCAGGAGGCCCCCAGGACGCCGGAGTGGATGAGCAGAGGGAGGCAAGGGAGCGAGGCCTTGGTTGAAGACCTCCCCTTTCTCTGAGCAGGAGCATTAGACCTGCCATGAGCATCATGGAGCTAGACAAAGCAGAAACGGGGGACAGCAGGCAGCTTCTCCCACATCTCAAACACACCACTGCTTTCTGATTCCCGCCATTCAAGGCCACCTGGAAACTCCTGCTTGTCAAGACTCCTGTAAATAGAAACAGCACCCAGGGCTGTGGTGGAATTCGGTGAGCCAAGTGGAGGCTGCACGGGACCCAAGCGCAGGCCCATGTGCTTTACACAGAGCACGCAGGCACGCGGGCCGGCCCCACAGAGAGCGCCGCTGCAGGTGGCTTCTCTCGGGGCCCTGCCCATCAAATGTCTTTTGAGACAAATACATGGGGATTCTCAGGTAACTCCAAGGACATATGTGTGCAGACCAAAACTGGGGAGAAAGAGACAGGAATGGGCAGTGGGATTGTTGGGTGAGGAATTTGTGTTTGTTTTGTTTTGTAGTACCGGGGATTGAACCCAGGGGAATTCTACCTTTGAGCTATACCCCCAACCCTGTTTGATTTTTTACTTTGAAAGACAGTCTCGCTAGGTTGATGAGAGTCTTATTACTTGTTGAAGCTGTCTTTGAACCTGGAAAGTTCTAGAGCTCTGTGGCACAACATAGTATATTATACTGACTGTACCTGTTCTAAAAATGGTTACTTCAGCAAATCTGATACTGTGTGCACTCTATCACAGTTAAAGTTTTAAACCCCCCCCCCCAATCTTAGTAACTTCATCACAGCTTGGGTCTGTACTCTGGTTCTAAAGGATAAAGTGTGTGTGTGTGTGTGTGTGTGTGTGTGTGTGTGTGTGTGTGTAAGAATAAGTGTGTGTCCTCTTCCCCAGCCTGGTCACCCCAAAGGCCCTAGGACCTGTCACCAAGGGTCACGGGGGCACCGCTGACCGGTCCTTCTGGGCCCTTGACCTTCGGGTTGTCCTAGCCACCTCAGCATCTCTCCCCACTTAGCCACCAACAGAGATGGCAGCACCTCAGGGCTCCAGCACACAAATGATCTGTCCTGGTGTCAAAAACACTAGGAGACGCACACAACCCTGGGACAGAGGAGTGAATCCCGGCAGATGCTGCGCTCCGGTGCCCCGGCAAGCCGCTGGCGTGAGACCACAGCTCGGCATCTTCCAATGTTGTTTTTGCTGCTGCCTCTGCAGCTGCTGCTAGTGTGCCTGGTTCAGGCAGGAAACACACCCACTGGCTCTACTTTATTGCTTGAGCTCAGCCCACCAATATGCTTCAGTGTGTTCTGACATCCTGCCCTTGGCTAGATGATGGACTCCATCCCCATATGTCAGCGCCAGGCACAGGAGATACAAAAGCCAAAGCCACCATCCCTGCTCTCTGAGCCCATGGGCTCCCTGGAGAGTCAGATACATAAGCCAGTCGACACCCTGCAGTGTCACAGAGAACACAGGACCCTCTGGGCTCTCTAACATCCTTTTGCAATTTTTCTTTCTGAGTCTGATTTCTGCTGCTGCTTAGAACCTCGCCTGATAGCATTAGGGACAGTATTAAGCCTTCTCAATTCACTTCTTGAGCAACGATGCACTTAGCTGTTGAAAAGAAATCTTGATTGCTTTGTCATTTCAAATTTTGAAATCCTTTACAAGAACAGGGATCGATTCACAAACAATCAGATTAACTAGCAGAAATCCACACCTAAGGACCAGTATTTCAGCCGACCTCTGGCCTGCTGCAAATCCTCCTGTTTTCCCAATCAGGATTATGTAAGCGGTAAACCAACAGCTGGAAAAGCTCTCTGGTGAGGAGCTAGGGCACACAGTGTCTGCCTCTGCCACACACGAGCGGGTCAGACTCCAAGTGCACGCCTAATGTCCTTCCCAGAAACCATTCCGAGAATACCGGGGGCAAGAAAATGATTTTGAGGCTGGCTGGCGTTTCTTTCTTTACTATCCAGTGAAGGAAGCCAGGAGCTGCTGCCCAGGGGCAGGTCCACGCCTCCTGCTTCCATGTCTAACAAATCAAGCATTTCCAAAGAGCTGGCTGGGTCTAGGGGTCCCCACTCAGGCTGCGAGCAGACATTAAGGCCCAATGGCCATCGCCATCTTACCCCATTCACCTGAATTTTCCTTAATTTTCATTTAGCTCTTTCATTTCTTATGGGAGAACCGCGGCAGCTGGGAGAGTTCTTGAAAAGTCATCTGGTCCCTCAGAAGGGACCTCACCTAATCCAAGTTCTCAAAAGAGCAATGTTGGAAGCAACAAAGCTTATTTTGATTTGAGATGTTTTATAGAGACAAGATGAGTGTGCAAGGGGCTCTTGAAGACTGGTTCTCCATCCCTACCTCAACCCTCTGGGCACTCCAAGAACTCACCCACAACCATGCCTGTCATCAGAGCCGGCTGGAGGTGCAGAGACGCTGAGATGTAAGGAGCCCCGTGGTGAAATTCACCACCACGCTTCACACACGTCACCCACAGAAAATTGCGCTAGATAATCTATATACTTTTGGGGGGGGGTCTGGGGATGGAGCCCAGGGGCATTTGACCTCCAAGCTACACCCTCTGTCCTATTTTTTAGTCTTTATTTTGAAACAGGGTTTCACTGAGCTGCAGAGGGCCTCACTAAGCTGAGACTGTCCACGAACCGAGATCCTCTGGTTTCAGCCTACCAAATGCTGGGATTACAAGCGTGGGCCACCACGCCTGGCTATATACCTTTTGTGTGTGTGTGTGGGGGGGGGGGGTACTGCAGATGGAACTCAGGGAGGGGCATTCTACCTCTGAGCTATATCCCCAAGCCCTCCTTTTTATTCTTTATTTTGAAACAAGGTCTCACTAAGTTGCAGAAGGCCTCACTAAGTAACCGAGGCTGTCTGCGAACCCAGATCCTTCTGTCTCAGCCTCCCAAATGCTGGGATTACAAGCGTGTACCACTATACCCAGTTTATATACCTTTTTATGTAAATTTTTTTCTTCGCAGTACTGGTAATTGAACCCAGGGGTTCTCCACCACTGAGCTATACCCCAAGTCTTTTTCATTTTGAGACAAGAGTCTTGCTAAATTGCTCGGGCTGGCCTTGGACTTGCAATCCTCCTGCCTTAGCCTCTTGGTGGCTGGGATTAGAGCCGTATGCCAATGCACCTGGCTATGTATTTTTTCCTGATGTCCATGAATGTTCCCATTTGGGGCGAGCAAGTGAGGCACAGAGACTGTAGTGTCTTCAAAGAGGGGGCCTTTGGGCCTCATCTTGCCCTTACTCTATTTGGGGAGATCCTTTATGTGAGCTCTAATCTTCTTGTCTTTGGTAAAGTATTATATAAAAGCACTCCAAGACAGACTGCTACTTAAACTCTTTCTAAAACAACATTTTCAATATTCTTAAATTGTCTTTGGGCAGAGAGGGTAAATAACCGGCTCTAGGTCACACCACTAACATGCGAAGGACCTGCCTGGGCTTAGACAGTTCCAGGCATCTGCAAAGCTAGTGTGCCACGCACCAGATGCCACAGCGTCTCCAACCTACGCCCCTGAGGCAGCTGCCCAGATCCCCATGAAAACCGAGGAGGACTAGCCACCCCTTCCACGTACCAATTTTTCAGAAGCAAACAGACAAATTCCCAAAACACACCCCCCTACTTCACATCATATCTGGCCCTCGTCCATGCCCAGAGTAAGCGTCTGCCGCATGGGTCCACAGGATCACAAGGCAGATTGGCAGTGATAACGTCATCAGGGCCTCTGCCCCAGTTTTTTCATAATCCACAGTCGACTAAATGAGCGTGTGCGCAGCTGGCAGAGCAGGTTGGGGGACCCATGGCTGAAGCCACGCTCCCTTCTACACACTGTGACCGTGACCAGTGTGAAGGACGGCAAAGAGGACCGAGAGTCCAGGGCCATTCCTTTCCAGCCAAAGTGACTCAGAGCTTGGGGCTCCCAGCTCGTGCTTTCCCCACGATGGCAGCTCTTCATGACAGTGTAACCCGCGGATGCAAGGATAAGACTGGGTGGGGGGGCAAGCATGAGAAGCAGCCACTAACAAGGATGCTGAAATACGAGTCTGAGCAACTGAGGCGAACAGACGTGACGCGTCTCAGACTTAATGCCGCCCGCAATATCATTACAGTCACAGAATGGTAACATCTTAGGGTCCGATGGCTGCAAGATCTGAGGATTATGGGCTCTGTGCCAAATGATTTGGACAGATGTTTGCTAAGTTTGCTTTTCTCAACCTGCCTTGTGCATGGTTAACAGGAGGTAATTAATATTCATGCTGGGAGGATTTCACCTGAATTTCCTGGTGTCATCGTCTATGAAAACTTAACAGACAGTAAGGCAGAGGTGTGAATGTTCTCTTGAACTGACACTTGAGTGTCTTGGCGGGAAATGAAACTGTCACAAATTGCCAACACACGTGGTCGGGTGGCAGGTGTCCCAGAAGCTCCCAGGCACTCGTTCTCCTTCCCATTCGCCTCTGGGAGTCTCTACATGTTCCCACCACTGCCCCTCACTGGCTCCCAGACTCTGCACTGCCTCGTCTGGGTGTCACCTAGGCGGAGCAGAGTGCTGAGCTCTGCCTCCTCTCTGCTTAAGCCCAATCCCTCGGCCCCATCACCACCGTCACAGTCTCAAAACTAAGCCTCTCACAGGTCCGGCTTCCCATCCCTAGCACAGCGCCTGGCATGGAGCAGCTCTTGGAAAATATCTGCCGAACGGTGGAAAAGGGGCAAGAGCAAATCACTGTGAAATATGGGAGAGTCTCATCATGAAAGCCAATGAGAATACAATGAAACTGCACAAAAGAGATCGGGTTTATCCTTTTGGACTTGTCAACTAAAGAAAAAAGAAGAAAAGGGTGGGGTCTGGAATCGCTAGCTAGCTGGATGTTAAGTACTAAGGAATTCGGGCCACTGGAAGTGGAAGCTCCTAGGTCCTGCGTCCCGCACCCACGGCATTCAGGAGACAGGTGCCCGCTCGGGCCCGCCATGCCCGTCGCTGACACTGCCATCCTGGTAGGCGCTTCTCCCATCAGGCCCGGCTTCCAGCCAGGCAGCAACCTCACACAGATTATAGCACTTTTTTTTTCCCTTTCCACTGGTTCAACTTTCTCCTGCTTATTATCTCCAACAAGCGCAAAGCTGCTTAGCAATCAGGGCTGCAGATCCAGACTCGGGCTGTTTTGTCCGTGGGAAATCCAGTGCAGCAGTCTTCCACAGGGAGCGGCTTTTGCTCCTCTCTCTGGAAAACTTCAGGCATTCATGAAGGCATGAGACTAACCCTAACTCCCAGGGTGCAGAGTAAGGGCAGGGCATGCCATGGATACCTCAAATACTCCACAGCTGGTCTTTTATAGGCCTGCGTTCCCAAGGGCCTCAAACCCTCCTTCCTAAAATTCTGGTCAGATGGTCCAGAAGGAGCGCAAGCCGGAGTCGCCTGGAAAGCGAACAAGGCCAGCCAATCTTCTTTCAAGGGTCTTAAAAGTCTGGCTCCTCCACACTCAGGACAGATGTGGCAGTGGTCAGGACGGCTAGCGTGTTAACACCAATCACACGCTGGGGAGAGGGGGAACCAGAGTTCAAAAACACCTTTTGTTCTTCTTGCATGAAAATTAAAAACTAGAACGCCGGAATGTGAATGCCTCTCTGAGCTCGAATGGAGCACATGAAACCTTATCCTGAATGGCTGGGCAGGGAATACAGTTTTTCCACTGCAGAGGCCTGCCCGGTTCAGAGGCCATCCTCGCCCACATTCTAGCCCTTCCCCACGTTTCCCCGGATAAAAGACCAAGAAGACTAGGAAAAAAAAGGGGGAGCTCCCCCGTCACCTGGAATCCCTCCACCCACCCAGGCCACTTCTAATGAGTCCTCCTTCCACAGATCCTTTTCTTCCTCACACCCCACCCAAACCCACAAAGGATCTGAAACAAGGAGGCCGCTGCCATTGCTGGTGCCTCTGACCTTTAAATGTTTAACCAGGGATCTACTTCTTAAGGGCCAGATAAAAAGGCAGGTGATTAGTTTTCAACATGAGTCACAATAGCCCCACAGTGAAATAATTCAATTAAATATTTAATGCCTTGGGTTTTGTTTAAAGCGCTGCTGATGAGAGCCTTGTTAGCTGGGGCCACAGTCACGGCCCCAGCGGGGAGGTGGGTGGCGTCCAGCCTCAGGAGCAAGAGCGGCTTCGGGCAGGGCGGGTCTCAAGCTGAAGCTGCGGGGTGGGAAGGAGGTGTCTCCCCAATCACCTGCAGGCCGAGGCCGAATGTCTCCTGGACTCTTCCTGACCACGTTTCCCAAAGAAATCATCGCTAAACCAGAAAGAATAAGCTCTTCTGGTGGTCCTCCATATCTGACCTGTAAGGTTCAGGTTTGGGCTTGATTTTGTTCGTCCCAGGCAAAGTGCTATCAATTAAGATGCCTCTACCTGGTGGGCAGGTGAAGAAATTGTGTGTGTGTGGGGGGGGGGGGTACGTGTGTGCCTGTGTGCACACACACAGAGGAGTATTACTCAGCATTACACAAGAATGCCATTTGCCACACACAGAGGAATCTGGAAGATAGTATGCTAAATCAAATAAGCCAGGCACGGAGAGAGAAATAATGCATCATCTTATGTACATGTAGGATCTAAAATAAAATGTCAGGAGAAAAAATAAAAGTAGACACCAGAAGGTGAGGGGGAATGGAAAAATATAGGTCAAAGGATGTCAAGTTGTGGGTAAGTGAGATGGAGAAGTCTAGAGATCTAGTTCAAACAGGACTGTAGTTAATAAGACTGCACAGTACAGTCGTCAGGGTACTCACCAAGAGGAGAGTATACCCAAAGAAGGTGGGGTAACTATGTAAGATCACTGATGGCTCACCTCCTCAACGCCAGGGATCACTGTGCTGTGACATCAAAGCTTCATGTTGTACACCCTAAACATTTAAAGAGATGATGCTCTCCAACTGGATTCACCCTGGCATGGTCAGAGGACAGCCGGCACCTCTGTATAAGAATAAGAACTGGAAGGGTGTGGTGGTGTATGCTTATAAATAAATAAAATAAAAATAAAAATAGAAACAAAAATAAAATAAAATTGAGCCGGGCGTGGTGGTGCACGCTTGTAATCCCAGCATTCGGGAGGCTAAGTCAGGAGGATCATGGTTCACAGACAGTCTCAGCTACCTAGTGAGGCCCTCTGCAACTCAGTTGAGACCCTATTTCAAATAAAGAATAAAAAATAGTGCCAGGGGGTGTAGCTTGGAGGTAGAATGCCCCTGGGTTCCACTCCCAGTACTGCAAAAATAAAAAATAATTAAATTAAAACAAAAGCAGGGGAGGGGCTGGGCTCATAGGCACAATGCCCCTGGGTTTGCTCCCTAGTGCTCCCCATCCCACACACAGAAATAAGAACAACTGAAACTGTTTGCTTTTACCAACCCTTCTAGAAGGACCAGTCACAAGGACTAGGTGAAGCGTACAAGTGCCATCTAATCCCGAGAATTCTCCCCTCTGCAGAACAGGGACAATAAAGGACTCCCCACTCCCTGAAGTGGCTGTTTCAGAGCGCGGTCGCCCTACTGCAAATGCTTAACTCCAGCTGCATCTGTTGTCATGGGAACTCCGTAAATGTTTATCCTTCACACTGAGGCCCCATGCAAGGAGACTGCATGCATCCCTGTTTACGTACATATTAAACTTGCCCTGTTTCCCCAGACAGTTTCCATTAATATATTGATCAACAGCAGCACGGCAAAGCTTAATTGGAAAACATGGCTAGCTCAATTTTGTAAATGCCATGTTTTCTTTCTTTTGTTAAACACACACACACACACACACACACACACACACACACACACATTAATACATTTGGTACCTAAAATAGTTTGGGGCCCTGATTTCCCCTCAAAAATGCCACATCTGCACACTGAACATTTGCTGAATTCAAAAATTGGCCTCTCAAAGAGTGAAATCTATAAAATTAATCACCTGGCTTTAAACATTTAGCTTAAAGAATAAATAAGTTAGCCAGGTGCAGTGGTGCCCGCCTGCCATGCTAGTAGCTCAGGAAGCTGAGTCAGGAGGATGGCAAGTTTGAGGCTAGCCTGGTTAACTTAGCAAGACCCTGTCTCAAAATAAAAAGAAATAAAAAAAGGCTGGGAATGTAGCTCAGTGGTAGAGCACCTCTGGATTCAATCCCCAGTACCACAATAAAAGCAAACAGACCCCAGACCTCAGAGGACCCCTAAAGCACCCTGGGGAGGCAGAGAAATGGTCTCCTCTGCCGTATTCATTGAAGGTAGCAACCCTTACTTCTCATGGGGGGGAAGGAGGTTGACACATGTAGGTTACACCAGCTAAAATCAAAGTTAGACTTGCAAGCCCCGTTTCATGCATGCACTTCCCCGGAAGTTTTGTCATCCTGCAGAAACCTACATAGGACAAAAGGGGATGATGACAGTCCCTGCTTCCAACCACTGGACCACAGGGTGGGTGAGAAGGGAGTATACACACGCTGTCTATTCTGCACTATAGGAGAGCTCTATACCCATGGGCCCAGTCTTCCCATGGCAGGAAAGCGCCATATTTTTGAGCAGGGTGTGACAGTTCTAGAAGATTCTTGGCCATTGCAGAAGGAGAAATGGCATGGGCCAGATATTCAGAGATCTGGGGCCACAATGGGTGTAGAGTGAGGCAGAAAAGGAAGAGGTGGGTGCGGGAGGGCTTGGGGAGCTGGACCAGCCCGGCTGTGTTGCTGGAGAGTGGTGAAGAGGCGGGACCGGCGATCCAGGCGCATCTGACACTCCAGGTATCCGCCATCAGGAAGTCCCACTGACAGGCACCGAAATCAGAAGGAGGCAGTTTGGTTTGGCTGAGGCTCAGGTGCCACGGACACAGCCAAATATCCCTGAACCGTGCCAACCACACCGATGGCCCCGACATCAATGTCTGTGCAGATGAATGGAGACCCACTGGCAGAGGGCTGGAAGCTGGAGACTGAGGCTCACTCCAAGAGGCAAATCTGCCTAGAGCGGGAGGCGTGGGCCGGGAAATGAAAGAGGCCTCCCCAGAAGCTGCCTGTCACCTCCACCGCCAAACGGCAGATGTCTGGCAAGTGCCCGCGAGTTTTCTGACGTTCATTGTGCTTGTTTTGTAAATAGAGGCTCTAGACGACATGGCCACATCTCCCCAGCTACAGACAAACCTTGGCGGCTCTCAGATCACATGGCCCCCAAATCGGTCAGGACGCAGGTACTCAGATTTTGGAGCCAGAAATGCAAATCTTCCCTTTTCAGGAAAATGGTTTTCTGAAGTGGGCAGGGCTCTGGACTTGGGAACCAGAAAGGAGAGCAAATGAGGAGGGCCGTACGAAGAGCCGCCATCCTCCCCGTCAGTGTCCTGGGTCTACCTCCCCGCTAGTTACATGGCTGCGAAAAAGGACACCAAAGTCTTTGTACCTCAGCGGGCCTCTTTACAGATGCATTCGTGACTGTCTTTGTAAGATTCAAATAAGGACCAGCTGCAGTGGATCACAGGAGAACACACTATAAAACGTAAAGCCCTCCACAGAGCACAGGTTTCTTGGCAAGCAGCTGAACCTTCTAATCTACGCATTGAACATATCAAATAATTCTGGCTCACTTTCTAGATAAATGAGTGCACAGTTGAGAGCCTAAGGATTGCAAAATTCTGGGGTGGAACCCAGGGGCTTGCTACCTCCGGGCTATACTCACAGACCTATTTTCTATTTTATTTGGAAACAGGGTCTCACTAAATTGCCGAGAGCCTCACTAAGTAGCTGAGGCTGGCTTCGAACCTGTGCGATCCTCCGGTCTCAGCCTCCCAAGCGCGGGGATTACAAGCGTGAGCCACCACGCCCAGCCAGACCAGACAGCAAGGGAGAAGCTGCAGCTCGGCAAGGAGGAGGCCAGGGCCAGGTCCTGCAACCTTGGCGCCATGTTGAAAGGAGGAGAATGCACAGAGGAGGGAGGCCAAGGCAAGACCGCAGCAGACGCGAAGGCGGAGGGACAGGAAGCTGCAGGTGCATGAGTGTTCCCGGGGTAGAATTATTTTTCACTCCCTTAGCCATTCTCATATTTCCGCAGTTCTCTTGGGACCACACTACAGGCCTAGCACTGATAGTTCTCCTGCTCAAAAAAAAAAAAAAAAAAAAAGCTAAAATACGATCCTACAGTCAAAGTAGTCCCATCCAAAAGGATCTTGAGAATATTGTCTAAAAATTGACCTCAGCCACAGACTGGGGGATAGGAATGGGGTGGGAATTTGGCTCACGTCCACTCAACAGGCTGTTTGTGGGGGAAGTGTTCAACCTGTCCTTGGATAGAAGCAAGGAGGTCCCCCAGTCACAGGGATGGGGTGAGGAGTTCTGTCAGCAACTCCTGGTTGCAGCGTCTTCCTGCTGGGCATCACCCAGTTTCTGCAGTGCAGACAGGAGGTCAAGGCAGAAGGATTACATCTCCATAGTGACCGTCGGAGCCAGACACAGGCTGACCCTGTGCAAAGCAAGGTCCCCGAGGCTGATGAGTCTGCAGTTTGCTCCCGGCCCTTCCTAGCCTGCGCATGCGGCTGCAGCGAGCTGTGGCTCTAAACGCTCCATTGAGTCCCGCACACCCTCCCATGCACGACGTGTGTCCCACACAAAAGTCTGAGGAGAGAGAGAAACCTTTCCAGGGCCTCAAGAGGCTGCCACTGGGTTCTCAGAGGATGCGCGGAGCCAAGCTTGTTCCCTCTGCCAACCAGCACGTTTGACCTCAGCCCCGGTGTCTCCTTGGCCCTCACAGCTGTCTGCAGATCTGGGACCATCTCGCATGATTTAAAATGGGCTCAGTGATGTTATGAAGTTGGCACTTGAAAAATGAGGGCTGGCTCTCAGAGAGAAATTGGGGCAATGCCATTACAGTAGTAAACATTTAGAGTGTCACTGCATGCCTTAGGCACGGGGTGCTTCACCATCCTCACAGTCCTGCAAGGATTACCTCCACTGTATACAGCAGGAAAGGTCACTGATCCAGGGTCACAAAAAGAGAATGTGTGGAGACCAGGATTCAAGCCAGAGCTGTTAGACTCTACGGTGACACAGAGCCACCGCTGAGGAGGAAGAGGTGACGGGGGCCCGAGGCGGTGGTGAAGGACACCAGGAAGAAAAATCTAGACCTGAAGTGTCCCAACTTCCACAGGCCAGAGGGGGCCCAGGAGGGAAGCTTAAGAAAACAGCAGAAGCTGCACTTTGGAAAGAAAACCCATGGGTGTGCCCTATGAGAATTCCCTGGATATAAAAAAACAAAAGTGTATAAGATGGGAAGTGCAGAACAGGTCACGAGCAGGAACAGAGGCCGGAGGCTCAGTGTGCCAGGCCAGGAGCCTGGGCTGCCCCGGTCTCCTCGCTCCTGATCATACTCTCCAGGACACGGCGCTAATTATCTCTGCCAATTAAGACAGCGCCACAGGAAGCGGATCCAATGATACAGGCCAGCAGCAGGAGGCTTTCCCAGCCCCCGGGCTGGCATTTATGACCCTTATTAGCAGATGAGCTTATTAGCTCACCTGTGGAACCCGGAGGCCCCTTGTCTGTCCTCCCACGGGTCCCCACAGCAGGTGCTCTGGGAAAGAGCAAGAAGGTGATGATGGGAGAATGCCGGAGAAGCCAGGGCTTGTCACCTATGAGGCCACTGTCCTGCGTGATGAGGCCTTAGGGATGCCAGTCAACAGTCCCAACCCCAAAGGGGAACTTACCC
The DNA here is from genome assembly GCF_963383645.1 of Muscardinus avellanarius. Classification (NCBI taxonomy): domain Eukaryota; kingdom Metazoa; phylum Chordata; class Mammalia; order Rodentia; family Gliridae; genus Muscardinus; species Muscardinus avellanarius. The sequence continues at coordinate 17,480,596 of NC_137789.1, read as the reverse complement.
ATCAGTGATGGTGGCTGACCTAACATCCAAGGTATAGACATTTCTTTAGTTAAGTACCAGCTCCTTCCACTCACTGACAGCCTAGGAAGAGCCAGAAACCGCAAGACGTATTGTACGGGGTTCCATTCGATCCTCACACAACCCTTGAGCCATCCTTTTACTGAATATCTCCCCCACTTAAGATTGGGAAACAAAAGCTAGGAAACATTTTCTAGAGATGGGTGGACCTAGGATTCAAATCCATGCGGTATCTGTACTTCTCCCATTATACTACAGCATACTCCGAAAGTCACACACACAGGTCTTATATAATTTTGAACTATCTACAGAGCACAGGAGCCCCGCCCATTATCTGTGGTTTCGCTCTCAAAGGTTACAGTTACTAAGATCAACTGTAGCCCCAAAATACTGTACAGTGCAACGAGGAATTAAGGTATGGGGGGGGGGACCACATGTAGATATCTTTTATTACAGTATACTCTTATAATCGCTCAATTTTATTAATGGTTGTTGTTATTCCCTTGCTGGGTATAATTTAGAAATTAAACTTTAGGTGTATATGTGTAGGAAACTACCCACGGTTTCAAGGGGTCATGGAATGTATCTTTTGGGGATGAGGGTTCTACTGAAGTTTTATTCACCAAGAGACTCTTGAGACAGGAAGGAAATGAGCTCATATTGTGAGCTCACATATTTGGTTATGTGCCACATGGTGACATTTTACCCAATGACAAAACACATATATCACAGTGGTTTTATAAGATTATATCACCTAATGACACTGTAGCCATCTTAGTTTGTATAAATGCACTCCGCGATGTTTGTGCAGTGACAGAACAACACATCTCTGAACGTACCCCTCATGATTAAGTGATGCTCGGCCTAAGCGCTGCACACGCTTTAATTCATTTTCCTTATTTCTACATGGTGAGTAGGTGCTGTTATCATGAGGAAACTGAGGCTCAAAAAGATTAAGTCAAATAAAGCTACACAAGTAAAAATTCTAGAGTTCATTACTTAGGTCCAGGGGAACCAGACTCTAGAGCCCAAGGTCTGACCATAAAACTACACTAAAGCTGAATTTCATATAATCCTCCTCCCTACAACAAATCCAAGCACAAGTCCCTGCATCCCCAGTTGCTATGACAGCCAAGTAACCTCAACCCCATGGAAGCAGCCTCCAGTCCAAGCAGCCTCCAGTCCCGCAAGAGTTTGAGTATGTATTACTTCTAACCTAACATACAGAAGGCCACAGCCTTGACTTCAGCCTACATGAAGAAAGGGTTCTTTTGTCATAGACACCACTGACAGGGCCTCCCCAATCCCTGGAAGAACAAAGGGTCTCCCCACAGCAAATTGTACAAAAAAAATAATGCTTATCATTTTAATGATAGTCTTTTAAAAATACACTATGCGAGCTGGGCGTAGTGGCGCGTGCTTGTAATCCCTGCGCTTGGGAGGCTGAGACAGGAGGCTCGCACGGGTTCGAAGCCAGCCTCAGCTACTTAGTGAAGCTTTCAGCAACTTAGTGAGACCCTGTTTCCAAATAAAATATAAAAAAGGTCTGGGAGTATAGCCCGGAGGTAGAAAGCCTCTGAGTACCACCACCAAAAAAAAAAAAAAAAAAAAAAAAAACCCACTATGTATTATTATGCTTCTGGAAGGACAGCCTGCTGTCCATCAGCTGTTGACCCGTCCTTCAGGGGGCTGCGTGGGTGAAGAAAGATGTGGAGAGGATCCAGCCCCTGAGTGCTTGGTCCTGCCTGGGGCCTCCTTAAAATGCCCCAATTAAATTGCTTCAAACTTCTCAGTCAAAGGCATTTAATAAACATCCCAGGAATGAGATCTAGGAAAGGAAGCCTTCCTTCCTCCACCTTCCCTGGAAGAGGCTCCCTTCAGAAGTGACCTATGTATTCCCTGGGCCCCCAAAGACTGTGGCTCCCACAGGTCCCCTCTCTAAGACTGCTGGATGTGGCTGGGTTGTGTCACTCACCTTAACAAAACTATCAATAAAGTCACCGACAGAGCCTGGATGGTGGCTAATGCTTATAATCCCAGTACTTGGGAGGGTGAGACAGGAGGATCACAGGTTCTCAGCCAGCCTCAGCTACTTAATGTGGCCTGCCACAACTTAGTGAGACCCTGTTTACAAAAAAAAAAAAAAAAAAAAAAAAAAAAATAGAGCTGGGCATGGTGGCTAATGCTTATAATCCCAGTACTTGGGAGGCTGAGACAGGAGGATCGCGCAGGTTCGAAGCCAGCCTCAGCTGGCTTAAGAGACCCTGTTTCCAAATAAAATATAAAATAGGTCTGGGAGTGTAGCCCAGAGGTAGAAGGACCCTGGGTTCCATCCCCAGTACCACCAAAAAAAAAGAGGACTGGGGGTGTAGCTCAGAGGTAGAATGCCCCTCAGTTCAATCTCTACCATTAATTAATTAATTAATTAAGTCACCTACAGACAAAGTTGACTACAGATCCAGGCTACACCAGTCAGTGACTGTCAACTACTTGAAGATAAAAATGATGTGGGATGGCCGGGTGTGGTGGTGCACACCTGCAATCCAAGGACCTGGAAGGCTGAGACAGGAGGATCAGAGGTTCCAGGCCAGCCTCAACAATTTAGTGGGACCCTGTTTCAAAATAAAAATAAAACAGGTTTGGGGTGTAGCTTAGAGAGAGAATGCCCCCTGGGTTCCATCCCCAGTACCACACACACACAAGAAGGGGGAGTGTTATGGGGTTGAAGCAGAAACAGAGAAAAAGAAGACGGAAGGAGGAGGAAGGACAGGCAGAGGATGGAAGATGAGAAAGGCCACTGGGATCTGTTCATTATTTTTTTAAAAAAAAAACCTTGCATTTACCATCTCAATTCTCAGCATATTGAGAAAGGAGAGGACATGGCAAAAAACTGACCACCCTGGTTTGGAAATATGGGAAATGAGATTCAAAGAAAGCAAGCCATGTAGAGATGGGGTAGACATCTACAACCCAGTAGGGCCCCGGGGCCAGCAGCAGGATGGCTCCCCTTCTAGACCTATAACCAGAGCCTACATTTGAACAACACCCGTTGCTCCCAGATACTCTAAAGGGTAAGCGGCGCCGTCCTGGGGCACAGGTTTCAGAGTCGGGAAACTCTGGGTCCCAGCCCCAGACACACGATTCACCTGCTACGTGACCTGGGTGAGCCGGTGACCCCAACCTCCCTGAGTGGTCTCATCAGTAAGCGGTTCCTGCTCGCAAGGTGGTTGTTGGGTGTGGGGAGTAAACCAAATAGTGCACATAAAACACCCAACACAAAACCTGATACAGGAAAGGGGAAAAAAAAAAAGGAGAGGAAAAAAGGCAGTTGGCTGTGCTACCAACCCTCAAAACTAGAACTCAAGTTGCCAAACGCAGCCTCTCGGCCCTCTCATCTCTCTGGAAACCTTTGGCCAGGGTGTCCCAGGGGCTGTGTGGCGTCGTAATGCTCTGCTGCCTATCAGCATGTGCCTAAATACACATCTCAACACAGCAACATCACCGAAATAAAGCTACAAGCGTGCGCGGAGCCAAAGGCACGCTTGTGTAAGAAAAGGAAAATAGTGACTAGTCATGGTGTGCAAACATTTCATCAGACAGTGCTCTAAAGTCTCAGCCTTGTACCTACTCGCTCTCCTCAAACACACACCCACGCAAGCACACACGCGCACGCACACATGCAGCGCTGAGGTCAAGGGCAGGGCACGTCTCTGAGCGTGTGTGTTTGTGTAAGCCACTGCGGAAGCGGGTTAGGGACGGGGCCAGGCTAGGCTCCCTGGCAGATGTCACAGCTGGGGGCCTCTAGGACAGCCCAGGCCAAAGGCCACTGCCTTGACCCAAGGGTCCCCTCAGCGACACAATGTCCTTTACTTCCAGAACTAGCAAACACAGCACCCTGATTTCACAAGAGGGGGCCCTCCGGACCTGAGGGGCAGGTACGCGCACGTGCAGAGGCCGCACCTGTGTGCAGGTCAGCTCTGAACTGGCTGGCAGCTGTTCACCTCGTCTTAATCCCAGGCTGCTCCCTTACGATCCGAGGCGTGGCTGGTGGTCTCACCACACACCTGGTCTTGAGTCATGACTAAAGCACCCCTGCCCCTCACCTCAGCCCAAAGCCCAGCATCTGTAGCTAAGACACCATGCCCGGCTAACAGGGATATTTTTAAAAGAACTTATTGTGGCAAATTTTTATCTTCTGTGAGCGGTCTTCATTTCCCCCTTTAGAATCAAGTCCTGGACAGGGTAAGTGGCAAAGCCCTTCCATACTACTTATGGTCAGAGGAGGGTTTGACTGTGAAGTAGGGAAAATCTTTTCTTCATCCAGCTACTCAGAAAGCTAGGTTTGAAATCGGATGTGGTGACACACGCCTATTCTTGGGAGGCTGAGACAAGAGGATCACAGTTCAAAGCCTGCCTCAGCAATTTAGTGAGGCTACCAGCAACTTAGCGAGACCCTTTTTGTAATTAAAAAAATAAAATAGAGCTGAGAATGTAGCTTGAAGTGGGGAGTAAACCAAATAGTGCACATAAAACACCCAACACAAAACCCCAGTAGAATGCCCCAGTGTTCACTCCCCAGCAACACACACACCTGAGTTTGAGAGCCATTTTTTTCTTTCATTTATTTATTTATTTATTTATTTATATTTATTTATTTATTGTGGTACTGGGGGGTGGAACCCAGGGGCTTTCTACCTCCGGGCTATAATCCCAGACCTATTTTTATACTTTATTTGGAAACAGGGTTTCACTAAGTTGCTGAGAGCCTCACTAAGTAGCTGAGGCTGGATTCGAACCTGCGTGATCCTCCTGTCTCAGCCTCCCACGAGCTGGGATTACAAGTGTGCGTCACCACGCCCGGCCTGAGGGCCATTTTAAAATATACTCATCCCTTCGAATCTCCTGGGAATTGGTTCCAGGCCCCCCAGTGGCTATCAAAATCCATGGGTGCCCAAGTTCCCTACAAACAATGGCACAGTGTGCACCTATAACCTATGTCCATCCTCCCATGAACTTTAAGTCATCTCTGGATTATTTGTAATACCTAACACAATGTAAGTGGTATTAAATAGTTTTTTGCATTGTATTGTAATCCCAGCATTTGGGAGGTGGAGACAGGAGGATCGCAGTTCGCGCACAGCCTCAGCTACTTAGTGAGGTTCTCAGCAACTCAGTGAGACCCTGTTTCCAAATAAAGTATAAAAAATAGGGCTGGGGCTGGGGCTTGGAGGCAGAGTGCCCTGGGTTCCATCTTCAGTACTGCAAAAGAAAAAAAAAAAAAAGTCTGGTTCTCCCTGTGTTTATCATGCTTCCTTTCTTTATCTTCACACACCGTGCTGTATAAATATTTATAAAAATAAGATCTTGATCTGTCACCAAGCAAGTTGTGACAACTGAAAAATAAAAGTGGCTGGTCTGATTTTTGTGATCAGCTGATTACAACAGCAAACCTTCAAATTTCCTTGATGTAAATCTTTTTCTTTCCTATTGCAAATAGAAAGAAAGAAAGGGAGGGAGGGCGAAAAGGAAATGAAAGAAAAGAAAAGAAAAAAGAAAAGAAAAGACAAGACCCACACACATACACGGCATAGCCCTCAGTACTCAAAGTGCGCTCCCTTCATCCACAGCACCAGCCTCACCCGGGAGATGGACAGCAACTCGGCATCCAGACTGAGCTTGACAAGACCCCGAGCCATTCCTGTACGCATTAGTTAGACAAGCACTCTTCAATGTTTTAACTTGAAAAGAAAGCCAGTGATTTTTTTTTTTTTGACGTCCTAATAAACTTCTTGTTTTGTGCAAACCCTGAACTCTTCCCTGTCTACAAAGAGGGTGGCTGCACGTTCTTCCCCGGGTTTTCCTGAGAGCTAATGCCGAGTGCCTAGCTCCAAGTCAGGAACATCAAAGGTACTCAAACTTCAATTTATTTACCCTCCAAACATGACTTCCTTCCGCTCCCTTTCTTCCCTCCAAGTAAACTTCACTCTGTGGTTTAAAAGATAAAACAGGACTAAGGAACCGCCTGTGAGAGGAAAGGAGGGGAGGACAAGAGCCGGCGGACAGAGGTCACTGGAGTTCACCTGGGGAAATGGCCTCTTCAGGTGAGCAGCTGGTACAGAGAACCTGGCGGCGGTGACTCCCCTTCCAGACGGCACGCTCAGTATTACCCGTAGAAATGTGAACACGATCATCTAGGTTTCAGAAGACTTGGGACAGACTTTTTTGCTACACAGTTTAGCTGTAAATTTATATGTAAACAGAGAAATCTGTCTGTTCCTATCTATAAAACGTCCCCTACCCTCTTATCCAGAGCAATAAAGGTCCCGATCCCAGTTGGCCTACGCTAATTAGTGGCTCTCAGGTGATGTCCCAACTGTGCGCCAAGTTGCAGGAAGCCAAGGAGAGTGGTTGAGTCGTCTTTATCATCTCCTAGTATTGTGGGTCTAGTAGACAGTAGGTGCTCAATCACTGCTTTTGCCTGGATCCCTTGAGCTGGTGTTGTCACTGATGCCAAGGCCCTATTTTTAGATGGGGCCACTTATTTTCTGGCTCCCTGATTTCGAATTTTATTGCTCCCATGCTTTCTATTTGGTTGTTGAACAAAACAAGAAAAGTAACCTCTCTCAGTATTCTCACCTACACCAAAGAGAATGCCCATAACATACACCAAGCATCAGGAGTCCCAGGGAGCAGCGTGGTGTCATATGCTTGTAATTCCAGTACTTGGGAGGCTAAGACAGGAGGATTGTAGGTTGGAGGCCAGCCTCAGCTACTTAGTGAGGCCCTCCTAAACTTAGTAAGAATGTGTTTTTAGATAAAATATAAAATAGGTCTGGGAGTATAGCCCAGAGGTAGAAAGGAAGTAGAATGCCTCTGGGTTCCATTCCTAGTACCACATAAAAAAGAAAAAGAAAAGAAAAAATGGGGCTGGGGGGTAGCTCAGAGGGATAATCCACCAGTGTCCCATCCCTAGTACCAAAAAAAAAAAAAAAAGGAGTCCCAGAAGATGTATAAAACTCAGCTGCCTAACATGAAAAGACACACAAAGGCAGAAACAGCAGGCATTGGTCCTAAAGGGGTGTTTGACACAAATCTATCTCAGGCCAGGAGCAAAAGTCCAAAGGCCGTGTGCTCAGCCTCCCTCCCCCCCTCCCAAAAGCGATCCTGCAGCTGAGCCCCGGCGTTGCCAGTTCTCCCTTCCTCAACTAAATGTTTCGAGAATTAAAACACCAGCAAGATGCACCAAAGGCGACTGGCTGAGGGAGCTCTCCCAAGTTTTCCGAAGGACAAGAGAACGCGCTGGGGCGGCTGTGGCAAAGGGGCCTCGTCTGCCTGAGAGCCGTGCCTTGGCTGTGCACCCTGGGCCTACGGGTCCCACTTAGGAAACCCTCGGCTGCCCTCTGCGCCTCGGCAGATCAAGAGTCTCAAAGTTCCTTCACGGCGTCGGCGAGCTCCTGAGGGCTTGTGGCCGATGGAGAGGGCGCCCTCGGCGGGCGGCTGCTTCGTTTTGGCACGAGGTGTTCTTTCCCCCGCTGTGACCTTGCACAAGGAGCCCGGGTCCTTTTTGGAGAAATCAATGGTCGGGATGAGCAGGAGCCAGCAGTGTCAGTCTATGGATGACGTCACCTTGCAGGCTTGCCGTAGTCATTGTTTAAAATTCAAAAGTGTCAAGCTGAATAAGGGGGCTGTCCTCTAGCAACCATGGACATAGCTAAGGGAAGAATTAAGTTTTAATTTTCTGCCCTGTCTGTACACCTTATGTGTTACCATGTCTAATTTCCCAACCACCCAGGGTCACAGACATTTACTTCAAAACAGCAGGAAACCATGACTGGTCTAAGGGCCACGGAATTAAGCACCAGGCTCAGGAATGTCATATTCTGTGGCCACTGCATATGTTCATGCTGTGTACATGCGTGTGTGTGTGTGTGCGTGTGTGTGTGCATGTAGGGGGGGGAATTCTGCCTCCAAGATTCACTCCTAGCCCTATATTATTTTTATTTTTTAAAAAAGGGTCTTGCACTAGGTTGATGAGTCTCACTCCTTGCTGAGGCTGTTCAAACCCGCAACTCTATCTCAGCCTCTCAAGAGGAGTACAGGCCTTGTCCATGCTAAACAGGGCTTCACTCGGTGGCTGAGTCTCTCTACTTACTGAAGCTATCCTCAAAGCCACAATCCTCCTGTTTCAGCATCCCATGTACAGGGGATTATAAGCATGCACTGCATGATGATTTCATTTTAAAATGAAATTTTTAGCCGGGCGTGGTGGCGCACGCTTGTAATCCCCGTACTTGGGAGGCAGAGACAGGAGGATCGCGCAGGTTCGAAGCCAGCCGCGCGCGCTCTGGCTTAGGAGACCCTGTTTCCAAATTAAAATGTAAAAATAGGTCTGGGAGTGTAGCCCGGAGGTAGAAGGGCTTCCAGGAACCCCAGTACCACCAATAAATAAATAAATAAATAAAAATAAATAAATAAATAAAATGAAATTTTTAAAAATTAATTTGATTCTATTCTGTGAACTAGAGCAGAGACATGCGATGGTAACTGGAGAGTGAGACAGAATCTAAGGAGGCTCAGAGAGTGACTTTAGGAATAGCTATACTTGCAGGCCGTGGTGGTCACGCCTGTAATCCTGGTACTGAGGAGGCTGAGACAGGAAGATCACAGGCTCAAGCAGCATGTGGTAACTTAGCCTGTTTCAAAATAAAACAAAAAAAATTTTTTTATAAAGCTGGAGGTACACACTTATAATCCCCGCACTTGGGAGGCTGAGACAAGAGGACTGCACAGGCTTGATGCCAGCCTCAGCTACTTAGTGAGGCTCTCAGCAACTTAGTGAGACCCAATTTCCAAATAAAGTATAAAATAGGTCTGGGAGTATAGCTCGGAGATAGAAAAGCCCTTGGGTTCCACCCCCAGTACCATACACACAAAAAAAATTGGGCTGGGGGTGTAGCTCAAAGGTAAAATGCCCCTAAGTTCCATTCCCAGTACCATAAAATAAATAAATAAATAAATAAATAAATAAATAAATAAATAAATAATTTTTTATAAAAATATATGGCATTGTCAACATGATCCACATTATGATGTGAGACTATAGTGTAACAATAAAAATAAATTAATTTTAAAAATATTTTTAAAGCTGGAGATACAGCTCAGAGGTAGAATGCCCCTGGGTTCTATCCTCAGTACCATCAATAAATAAAAGAATATACTCTCACATCCAAACTGAGTGAGAAGCACAGGAGGCTAGAAGCCCAAGTCGACCGGGGGCCGGGGATGAAACCCAGCAGGCTTCCCCCACAGGAAGGGGAGGCCCAGACGGGGCTACAGGTGAGCTGGTGGTGGGCTTGGGATCTGACATTAGGCAGATGCACATTGAGCCCTTGCAGAAACACAGGAGACAGGGTCGGATCACCTGCAAACCCCTGGCACTGGCCCAGCTACTGTTTCATGCTGGAGGGAACAGGTGGTGCCCTCCACCCGCATCCTGGAAGGGACAGAATGTATGTGTCAACTGTGGGCCTCAGCATGCTTCTGATGGGTCTCTGAGTGGGGGCTGCTCTGCTCCTCAAAGCTCAAGGGCTGCTTTTCCTAGTTACACTTGGGAGGTACGCAGTTACTCCTTCTTTTATTCTATGCAAATGTTCTTTCGTTCTATGCAAACTATGAGCCAGGTATAAAAGTTGCTATGGGAACAAGAGAAAAAAATCAGACTGAACATATCCTAAAAAAAAAAAAAAAAAAAAAAGTGTACCCTCTTCAAGAAGCCCCTAGGATAAGCAAGGAGGTTGGCAGGTTTGGCAGTTCAGGGAGGTAGATTAATTCCAGCAGGGAGAGGAGCAGCTTCCTGAACTTTCCCTGGCGTATGTACATAAGCACCACCTGAGAAATGTTCCCTGAAGGGTGTCTCTCTCCTTCTAAGAGTCTGTCATTCCTGCCCCTTCCCAGAGCAGAAGATGCTGACTTGACTGATGGTGGTGTCCTTTTAAGTCAGAGAGAGTAGCCTTTGACAATAAATCTAATAAAGATGTTAATCATAATTCTCCCACCTTATCAAAGAGATGCAAGGAAATTTCACATTTTATGACTGTAACAGGCTCCAAGTTGTGGCGGGATCGCTTGACTGTCAGGCGGCCCTGTCTTCAACCCGTGGAGATGTCAAGAGTTAAGAAGATACACACAATTGCTTATGATCAAATCCACTACCCAGCCTGGGGACTTAGTAATGCTGCTGAGTGAGCTTCAGAGGAAGCCCAAACCATCCCCAAATAAGCTTGGATTCAGAAGAATCCCATCTGAAACAGGATCACATTCGGGCATTCCATTTCTAAATCTCCCTCCCAATGGAGATCTGTGCCCTTCCGTCCATGGTCAGGAAACTGGAGGGCCCGCAGTGGGACAGGGAACACCTGCTCTCTGCACATTCTGGGGCTGTTCTGTTGCCCCAGAGCTCCACGGGAATAGGAAGGGGCCACAGAGCTAATTACCGCAGCCGAGCATGAAGCTGAAACGTCCCCATGATGCATCCTCTGTAATAACCCAGGACTCCTTTGACACTCATCATGGACAGAGCTCCTACTTCAGCCAGGACAAAAGAGGGAGGGGGCCAGAACCCCGAGGCCACAGAAGAGTGGAGAGCAGATGAGACAGCTTCTCCACATCACTAGCAATTATTGCTGTAATGTTACAAAATACACAAATGAAAAATGTCATTTTGGAGATACAGACAGTCCCCATGAGGTAAGGAATTTTAATTAACTGGGAAAGGCCAATTTGAATTCATCCAACGCCGAGCTCAGGAGTATTTACTACACTATGCATTTTAACAATAATAAAAAAAGAGAAGCACTTCTATTGTAGATGCATAAATAGTAAATGAGCTAGGTTAAAAAGGTGTTGGCAAGCAGAAGCCTTAGAACATCTGCTTTACTGAAGATGTGAAACGCTCACCAGTGTCAAGTGACTCCTCAAAAGTGCTATAGGAACATACTATATTAAATATACTCTGATAGCTGGGTGTGGTGGCACGTGCCTGTAATCCCAGTGCTTGGGAGGCTGAGACAGGTTCACAGGTTCGAGGCCAGTTCCAGCAACTTATGGAAATCCTGTTTCAAAATATAAAGGATAAAAAGGGCTGGGGGTGTAGGTAAATGTCCCTGGGTACACTCCCTAATACCAAAAATAAATAAATAAATTATTAAATATACATATACACACACACTGATAGTATTTATTTGATTAGATTTCTTTTCTATGTGGTCTTACAGCTGCTGCTTTCTCAATGTTAATTAACTTGGATTCTGGAAAACCTGACCTAAGAAAGTTGTTCTTGTATTTCTTGCCCCAGAAAGTAATAATTATATTAGCGAATAAGATAAACAATATAAATACAGATCAATATAATGAGTCGACGGCATTCAGCTGACATTTAATGAACAGCTAACCACGTAAAGGTCTTTCACAGATTATTTACTTGCTGGAGCCGCCCAGATGCGGTGCTGGACAGGAGCGGTTCCCCCCACGCTAGACGGGAGCGCTGAGGGGCTGGCTTCCCGAGGTCTCGCAGCCGGTCAAGCCAGGGCAGGACCCTGGCTTTCTTGATTCCATGTCCATTATTCCTTCACCCTCCCACTGGTTTCCCACCAAACAGCTAAGAAATGCAGCTGCCCCAGCTTAACAGAAAAACTACCCCATCCCATGTGATGTTTGGGTGATTATTTTAAGAAGCCCAGAGCTGGAAAAGATTCCAAAATTATATACACACACCTTGAACAATTTACTTTAATGGAAAACATTCATTCCCCAGCCACGTTGATGACAGAAGCCAGGGTCTTTTCTTTGGAGTATGGGTCACCCCGCTGGAGTTCCTTGGTTTTCCTAGCAAAACCCACACCCCGCTGCATACCCCACCAGGTCCGATTTCAGTTTCCTTCCAGGAGAGCTTCACCACTTACAAAGGGGATGATCCTTCTAGATTTTACCCACCCCCATCCTCCCCCCATCTTTGAACTGATTTGTCTTCACCACACCTGGAACAACAGGAACTTTTTCAATAAGCTGTTTTCAAGTCTTTCCAAAACACATAACCGAGTTTTCAGAAAAACAACTCCTCTCACACTTTAATGAGTTCATGTACTATTTTATTTGATTACATCATTACCAAAAGAAGTACAAGTGACAAAAATAAGGGTTTTCTTGGGGGGGAATCCCCCCAAAAAACTGTCCAGTAGGCACAGAACTCATGGGGCATGTGTGGAGGGAGAGGAGAGAGCAGTAGAAACCCTGAGTGCCTCAACTAGACCACGGGGCAGAGTGGTGGTCGCTCTGGCCAGGGGGCCCAGCGGAGGCCAGTTAACACACCAAGGCAGATTCTCTCTCCCCCTTGCCCTCTCCCTCTCCCTCCAAAATTCAAATGGCCAATAAATGCATAAAAAATGCTCAACATCATTGGCAATCAGATAGATGCAAATCAAAACTACCCTGAGATTTTACCTAACTCCAACTAGAATGGCAATCGTTCAAACCACAAACAACAACAAATGCTGGCAAGGATGTGGAGAAGTGGGAACTCTAAAACACTGTTGGTGGGATTGTAAATTAGTGTAACCACTTTGGAAAACAGTATGGAAGATCCTCAGAAGAATGGGAACAAATTTATCATTTGATCCAGCAATACCACTTCTGGGTATCTACCCAAAAGAAAGGAAACCAAATTACCAAACTAATACATGTGTATCTATGTTCATAGCTGCACACTTAAACATGGCCAAACTATGGAACCAGCCAAGATGTCCATCAACAGATGAATGGATTACAAAACTGTGGGGTATGTATATAATGGAATTTTATTCAACCATAAAAAAACACAATTACATCATTTTCAGGGAAATGGATGGAAGTGGAGGACAGTATGCTAAGTGAGATTAGTCAGTCACAAAAAATAAAAAATTGGATGCTTTCCCTAATATGTGAAAGCTAAGGAGAAATGGGTCATAGGAGGAACTCTAGGTGAAAAAGGAAATCCTATAGAAGAGCAATAAGGCAGCCTAACTGAGGGGATGAGAGGGGGTAAGAAGGAAACTCTCTAAAGCACATGATGTACTTAAACATATCAAGATGTCAACCACTAAGCCAAGTATGGGAAGGAGGGACGGGGAGGGAATGGGGTGGGGAATGGGCAGGGGCTGGCTGGGTGATGTGTGCATGTATGTCTACACAAATTTTATATCCCATTATGATGTATGAATACAACACACCAATAAAAAAAATTAGAAAAAACCTCAAGGGGAAACGGTCATTTCCATCAGACAACAGGCAGCATTAGAACAGCGTAAAGGACTGAAACCTGATAAATATGGATGCCTATCGCTACGACCTTTTCAAGTCCCAGAATGCCTCTGTCAATTACTTTGTTGGTAATATACGGTTAAAACAGTGTTTTTTGTGCAATTGCTGCAAGTATTAAATCAGAATATATATTAAGTACCTGGCCCAGACCTTGGACCATAGAAACTACCCAACAAACATGAGATTCCTACCTCAGTCACTGATGTGCCTCTCCTCCAGTGCCTACCAACAAGCCTTGAAGTAGAAAGTCCTGAAGATGGATGATGGATAGACGGATGGTAGGCATGGTGGCAAATTTAGTAACTTACATGGCTCAAATGCCCCCAGAAATGGATCATGAGCCTGTATCCTGAGTCAGAATTTTCCTTCTCTAAAGATGAACAAATTCTAATTTTATCAACGAGGCATGAAGAGATCAGAGTCAGGACAAAAGAAAGAAAGACAAGCAGAATCTGAGAATTAGGAAATCATTGGTCCCAGATGTTAAACACAAGAACTGGCTTCCTGGTGCATGAGTCTTCCCCTGTGTCCCTCCCACTGTGGTCACTGAGCACGGGATACATTAGAATGAGCGTGATTTTTTTTTTCAAGGCACAGAAAAATTTATCAAGAGCTAGTTCTAGCATTAAAATAAATTACTTACCTTCCGTTTTCAATGAACAGCGAGTCTCAAACAGGTAAAAAGGAATGTGTTCTAGAAACCCAACCATGTGGGTTTGGTTTCAAGTATTTACATTTCACAAAATGCGCAGTTAACTGGGAAGGTACTAAAGCCCTAAAATGAGGCCATTACAGAAACCAGGCTCTCAGTGGTGGGCGTGATAGGAAGGAGAAGCAGCAGAAGGCCCCGAGCTCAGCACCCTTAGGTGCCCCTCACTGAGCCACCAGTAGAGAAGGCTCAGCTCCTCTGGAAATCTTCTGATCACAAAAGCTCCAGGAGCTAAGGAGAAATACCCAAAACCTAGGGAGGAGACGCTATACTCTGGGAAGAAATATAGATCCACTTTAAACAAGAGGAACCCAGAGTCATCCTACCCTTCCAGGGTCAGTCCACCTCCCAAGTCAACCTACTTCAGCCCAGCTAAGATGTAAAACCAGTGAGTTACCAGGCTTCTCCACAACGGTGACATCCTCCTGCCCTCACCCAATTGGGGAGCTGGACTCTCTTAAGAGAGACTCCTTTTTCTTCATTCTTTTTAAAGACAATGTAAAAATAGCCCATGGCCTCTGTTGTTCTATGTCTCAGTGTCCACAGCTTTGAAATGGGGACAGTAGGACATGCTTTAGACAGCCGTGCTAAGGATTAACAATATTTAACAGGTGTGTGTGCGCACCACCATACCCAGCTAGTTGTATCTATTTTTAAAAGGCTGTAAAGAAGGTGATTTTTCATTTTTGAAGTTCTGTATAAAGAATTTGTTGACTTGGATGCAAATCAGAGGAAGTCATGGTCAAACGGTTTGTGGAGTGTGTGTGTGCGAGATGCAGAAGGAAATAGCACGCTAAAGAGATCCCCACGAGCCCATTTCCATTGAAAACCAGTGGGAATCTCGATACCATTTATCGCTGATGCTGGAATACAGAAAAAAGGGAAAGAGTATGCTCCCCTCAGGCCCCCCATTTGAGCTACATTAGGCCTGCAGTCATTTCCTTTAAGATCTGGGTACATGGGCATTGCTGACTTTCATGTACCAACACTTGTGCACGCACGGGCACACACGTACTAAGCCCAAACCATTAAACCACATTTAAATGCACGGGCAGTGTGTGATCCTGTAGTATTTTGGTTTCCATGGCAACCAGATCCCTGTCTTGGATTTCAGCTACAGATGAAAAGGTCCAGGTGCTCCAAAGTCTCTGAGATCAACTGTCAACTAGAGAGGAGCAGACCCTGGTGAAATGCTCATTTGCTAAGAAAAGAAGTTCTAATTAATTTCTTCACACCAACCTCAATGGATTTCAGAGACTAATGTCTTGGTATATTCGCCACTGAGTTCAGAACTGTATGATTTTCCTATCACCAAAATTTAATTTTAGCACCATATAAACATAATTAACCTTTTCCACTAAATCAAAAGAAAATGAAAATTACATTGAAGACTTCAATTTTGCTAGCCAGCACTAGTGTCTAAATATTTCTCTATTTTTTTTTCCAAATGGGGTCCCTTGAATAGCAAGTGAGGGCAAAGCGTTTCCGAGACCTAAAGCTAATGAGTGGATGTCAAACTGGAAAATGAGCCTGCTGGGAACACCACTTTGACACCTGAACACTGCAGTCTAGATATTATAAAGAATCAGTAGATAATCTCAAAAAGGACGAGGAAACCTAAATCATCCTTTTTTAAATCAGCAACTGTAAGAGAACTTACACATTTTATGGAGTTTCTGTTGTCTCATAAGTAATTTTTCTAAGAAAATGTCCGGCTAGGTAAAGTGGATGAAGTTGGGCATATAATGTCCCATAACGTTCAACCATAGACATTTGTTAAGGAATTATTACAAACTTGGCATTGATGGGTCTCAGGGTCCAAGGGCGGGAACAGCCAATCTGCCCCAAAACCTCTCAGGTTAGTGGGGCGAACAGCGTATATAATAGAACAGAGAGGTGCCCCACACGAGGGCTGGTCCTATCTCCCTGACTGCAAGAATCCTGAGATGAACTGAAACTGTCCTTCCCCATAAGAACCAGAGTGATACTGATCTGACAACAGCTACAAGCTGAGGACCAGAGGGTCAAGGTTTTCCTTTGTGTGTAACTATTCTCCTCAAATCTCATTCTCTCAGTTGAAGCCCAGCATGATTTTCAATCTAAGTCCAAACCTTTGACCTAATAAACTCTTTATCATGAATGCCTGGGAAGCAAAAATAACCAGAGCCTCCCTACTATTTAGTATTTCAGACATTCTAATCTCTCAGTGAAAATGTCTCTCCATGTTCCTGAACTGACAAAACCCTCAACCCCTGGGGTGACAGCAATGGCCTTGGGTCTTTCAAGATAGAAATGTCACTGCCCCTCTCCCTACTCCAAGGAGACAATGGTGTCTTCAGGAGCTGTGGACACAAATGAACACCCTTGTTCTTGTGATATCCCATCTCTCCTCTGCACTGTAAATATGCCTACTTAGGGAAAAAATATTTACTTGGGAGGCGGAGACAGGAGGATAGCAGGTTTGAGGCCAGTCTCACAATTTAGCAAGACCCCCAGCAACTTAAGTGAGACCCTGTTTCAAAATTAAAGGTAAAAAAGGCTGGGGAATATCTCAGAGGTAGAAAGCTCTTGGATTCCATCCAAAGAAGGAGGGGAGAGAGGGAGGAAGGAAGAAATAAAGGAAATTGAGAGAGTTTTTAAAAACTGTATTTAACTCAATTTTTAAAGGCAGTCCTGGGCATCACTTAGTCTTTGTCTCCAGGCATCCAACTTCTTTGTCTTCTCTTCCCTTCATCCCAATGGGCCATTATCAAGGCCCAGCTCACCGGCTTTGTATTTTAACTCAATGGCTGCTGCCACCTTATCTTGAGCCAATTCTACATTAAGCTGTTCACAATCTGGAGAATGTACATCGATGAATTTTGCTAATCGGCATCTTTGTAATTTTCCAGACAAAATGACACTTATTCCCTTCTACCTTTTGTGAGCAGCCTGCCATCCTTAAAGTTTGAGAAAATAAGAGTAATAATTATAACGTTAGTCACTTCCACTCTAAATCAAAAGTGGTCAATTCACAGCCATCGGGCCAAAGGGGAAAGATTTTTCTGCTCTTGAGCTCGGGGGAGACACTGGGAACAGTGTCAAGGTTGAACTCTTCAATATGAAATGTAAAGCAGAAAAGACCCAGAGCTCAGCCACCCAGAACCTGTCTCCAAACATTACATGTTTTATCTTTTTTAACAGATGAGGTCCAGAACAGGGCTAAAGCTTCAAAGAGCTTATGTTTTAAAGGGCTGGGAAATCACATTCCTGTTGCTGCATACTGTTATGATACCCACACACACTAGGTGTGACTCTCTCTCAACACACAGCAACGATAGGAGCCCGATCATCAGAACATGGCCTGGGTAGCACCCAACACACTAAACCCCGAGAATGCGCTGGGCCAGAGGCAGCCAGGTGTCCTCACCCTATCTATCCTCTGATATTTGCAAACCAAAGCCACACACAGCCTTCCCTCACCCCAGCCTGCTACTATACACCGCCATTTCCCTGCATCAAAGCAACTGATCCCCAAAAGGAAATTTGATGGGTGGACCAGGGCAGAGTTTGGGCATCAATTTCCAAGCTGGGAAAAGTGAGGCTCAGAAGGGAGGTATGACCTGGCAGCAGGGGAGGGAGCTATGTGACTTACCCATAGCTCCATTTCCATCCCTGGGACCCAGTAAGTACAAGGTGGTTAACACTGGTGCTTAGACAATTACATAAGCCTAGACTCAAATTCTAACTCTTCTACCTTATGGCTATTGACCTAGGACATCAGTTTATCTCTACGCCCAAATTTGTTCACAAAATTTAGAAATAATTAACAGCCTGGTGAAGAGTTGTTGTGAGGCCTAAATGAGATAATATTTTTCAAGTGTTTAGAACAGTGCTTGGCACAAAGCGACTGTTCACTAAGGGTTGGCTCTAGTTATTTGCTGAATCAAATCTACCTGATTTATACCCAAATCTTTGCCTTCCCCTTCTCAGGGTCATTTCACAAACACAGATGATAGCAGTTTTAAAATTATGACCTAGGAAAGGCCACCTCCTAGGATATCACCGTATGAAGGCTTCAGTCAACCAACAAGAAACAGCCTTTTTCAAAAAGATATCTGGCTTCGGTTGATAGCGTGCCACAAATGAGAAGCCAGACATGGTGAGCCTACTCAGGGTGCAATAGATAGATAAATAGATGATAGATAGATAGATAGATAGATAGACAGACAGACAGACAGACTGACTTCACCTTTATATATGTATGTACTCGGGATTGAATCCAGGGGCATTCTACGTGTGTGTGTGTGTGGGGGGGGGGGGTACTGGAGATGGAACCCAGGGGCATTCTACCTCCAAGCTACACCCCCTGCTCTAATTTTTATTCTTTATTTTGAAACAGGGTCTTACTAAGTTGCAGAGGCCTCACTAAACAGCTGAGACTGTCCGCAAACCACGATCCTCCAGTCTCAGCCTCCCGGATGCTGGGATTACAAGCGTGCGCCACAATGCCCGGCTCCCAACCCTATTTTTTAGTCCTTTTATTTTTGAAACAGGGTCTCACTGAGTTGCGAAGGGCCTTGCTAAGTATCAGAGGCTGTCCACGAATGACAATCCTCCCATCTCACCCTCCTGAATGCTGGGATTACAAGCATGAGCCACCATGCCTGGCTGGCATTCTACTCCTGAGCTACACACACACCCCTTTTTATTTTTTGTTATGAGATAGGGTTTCCGAGAACTAAGTTTCGAAGGGTATCCTCGAATCTGTGATCTTCCCGTCTCAGGCTCCCAAGTACTGAGATTTAGCACCAGGACACACAATCATATTAATGGTACTAACTACTTCACCCACATCAAGCTACCAAATGGCTTTATTTTTTTGTCATAGATAATTACAGCTGGGAATGTGTTACATTCAAACACCTCCCTGGAGTTTTGCCCTCTAAAGAAAGACTGTGGACAATTCCAGACTGCAGATGAGACCTTCCCTCAAACCACAGACCTGATTAAAAAAAAAAAAAAAAAAACAATAACAAAAACGAGAGGCTTTGCAAGAAAACCAGTTATCGCTTCTTTCCTAGGATGTGAGTTTCGGCCCCATCACACAGTCCCAGCTGACACCCAGCAGGAAAGAAGCCTCCCACCTCCCAAAGAATTTGCAGTTCATCTGAGGGGCCCAGAGACGGAAACACATTGAGCCTGGCTCCCCAGGGCCCCCGGATGTGGGGACCCAGTGACTTGCACCAGCAGGGCTCCCCCTTCCTGGCTCAGGGCTGTCACACTCTCTGCTAGAGGGAGATCTCCATGGCCCTCTCCTGGCCTTCCTCCAAGGCAGGGGTGGGCTGTTTCTTGCCTGTCAGAGAACTCCAATTTTGTCCATTTTATTCTTCTTAAAGGATTTTATTACCCCATTCAAAACTCAGTTCTAAGGCCACCTCCCCCGAAGCCCGTTTACTGAGCTCCCCCATTTCAACAACCCCAGAGCCTCCCTTCTCCTGACTTCCCCTCCCTGTCACTCAGAAGCAGAAACTCGAATAAGAGAAAACTTATTAACTGTTTAATAGAGAACCAGCAAGCCTCTTTCCACTTCTTAGTGCAGGAATTTCCTCTCTGTTTTGTTGGTTCATTTATTTTTGGCACCGAGGATTGAAATTAGGGACCTTCTAACTCCAAGCTACACCCCCATCCCTATTTTATTTATTTTTTTATTTTGAAACAGAGTCTTGCTAAATTCCTGAGACTAGCCTCCAACCTGCAATTCTCCAGTCTCAGCCTCCCAAGTACTGGGATTATAGGCGTGTGCCATAACGCTTGGCTGGATTTCTTCTTTGTATTAACATTGTTCAATAGAAACACAACACAAGTCTCAACGTAAGGTACATGAGTCATTTACAAATTCCTCCTGGCCACGTTTATGTAAAAAGAAACAAGTGAAATTATTTTTAATAATTAATTGATCCAATGTATGGACAATATTGTGATCATAATATGAAACCAACATAAAAATGTTCATTAAGATATTTCAATTCTTTTCATACCAAGTCTTTGAAACTCAGTGTGTCTTTCCCTCTGGAAAATGTATCTCAATTTGGACCAGCCGGGTTTCAAGTGTTCAAGAGCCATTAAGTGGCCACTGTCTATAAAACAGAGTTGGTGGCTCTACATGGGCAGCTGTTGGAATTCCTACAATGCCTTCACACAGCATACAGGGAAAGTGTGGGTCCTTCCTGCAAAGATGGTATATAATCGTATGACTTAGGAAGGCTACCACTGCTCAGAATCACAGAATGTCTGCAGGGGTGCCCATGTTCCCCATGAACTCAAAGAACAGGAAGGGACACCAGAGAGTTCAAAGACAAGCACAACGGGTCCCAGAAAAGAGGAGAATTATCTGAAGTCACATGGATAAGTAGTAGAGAGGAAGACTGGACATCCTGATGTCTCTCCAAGGAGTCTTCAAATGTGAAATCTTACACACACACACACACACACACACACACACACACACATCTCCCAGGTCATCATCATGTATAGTCAATCCAATGTCTTTTCTCCCAGGCTACACAACATGTGTGTCTATGAAGCTGGTGGAGGAGACCTACTGTCAACAGAACCAGCAGACACAACAGGTACCCAATGGAGGCTGCAAACTCAGACACTTAACTCACTGAAGCCCCTCAGTGCCCAGCCCCAGCGGCTAGCTACCCTGGCTTCAGGAAAGGGCCTCTTTCCTGTAATAGAACAGCAACTCCTTGGGTTATTTACATTCCAGAGATCGTTCCAGAGCTCCCTGTGGGCGGATGCTTCTGGAAATATCTTAATGTGACCCCACATGAAGGTAATGGGCGGTATCGGCATCACTAACATGCCAGCTGGTAGGGGGACAAGATCCTCAAGCCTCGACTCCAGCGAGGAGGACAGGCCTCATTGCTGATAAAAGCCTGAGGTCAAGCATCTTTACCAAATGAACTATTATCTCATTTTTAAATGTCTCACCCTCTTCTCCCACCTCGTTTTCATTTTAAAGGAACACATTAGCAAAGACCGAATAGACTGTGAGGAGAAATACTACAGAAGCAAATGTTCCCGTCCACCCGCTCGGTCTCTGCCACTTTTCACAGCAGTCAGACTTTCTGTAAACCTAAGGCACATCCATGGACAGGCAGCAGAAACGTTCTTTCCTCCTCAGAGATGTGGAGAAGCGACAAACTGAAGTTCTGGAGAGCTTTAAGAAAAGTAACAGCCGGGCGCGGTGGGCACGCTTGTCATCCCCGCGCTTGGGAGGCGGAGACAGGAGGATCGCGCAGGTTCGAAGCCAGCCGCGCGCGCTGGCTTAGGAGACCCTGTTTCCAAATGAAATATAACATAGGTCTGGGAGTGTAGCCTGGAAGTAGAAGGGTTTCCAGGAACCCCGGTACCACCAAAATAAATAAATAAATAAGAGTTTCACAAAGTAAAGGGTAAGCATTCAAAGGTTGATAATAGACCACATATATTCTCACGTCAAGAATGCCAGAAGTTGAGAACATGGACCCTACTCCAGATCCACCACTACAGGGTGGTGACCTAACAAGTGGGGTACCTTTCTAGGTCTCAGCTGCCTTGTTCATGAGAAGATGAGCATCTTTGACAAGCATAACATGACATACTATTAACATGACAACCAAAGTGAACAGCCCTTTGTCCCCGCGAAGCATTTTCTGCCCCTTAGAAAGGAACAACCAGAAGCGATGCTAACTATAATAATTTGCATAAGGCCACAAAGTTAGAATGTAACAGAACAGGGCACTGGGCTCTAGTTTTTAGATGTCAGGAACCCTAACAATTTACTAATGATGCTTAAAACTCAAGGAGTCACTCTATTCTCAGCCATAAAACTCTCATCAAGTGAAGCACCACTCCTTCCTGCCTTTGCTGTTCTCCACCACCCTGGACAGCAGAGAGGAAAGGGAACTGGAGAGGGATGTGTGAGGGAGTCATGGAGGAGGGTCACAGGAGCTACAGCTGCCCTGTGGCTGTATCTGATGATGGGATGCAGCCCAGGCTTGTAACCTGCTGGGCAGGTTCGTGGGGGACCCTGCCAGGTGTGTGACCCAAGTCTGCTGACCCTCCAGGGGAAGCTTTTGTTCTCCAAGTCACTGCAAGTGGGTTTAAGAGGCAACATGGTACATGCTGACTGCTGTGGTTGGGATGTGGTATGTCCCCCAAGGGTTCATGTGTTGGAGGCAATGTGAGAGGGGATGAGGCTTTTAAGAGGTGAGGACAAGTGGGAGCTCCTTAGGGCTGCTGCCTTTAGAAGGCATTAAGGTAGCTCTCGTAGTAGCCTGAGTCGTTATAAAATGCTGAGCCTGGATCCTGAATTGTTCTCTGGCTTCCTGTCTGGCATGTGATCTCTTGCTCTTGTACAGGATCCTGCCACTGTATGCCATCCGCCATGAGGTCCTCACCAGAACAATGCTGAGCTGAGGTCTAGAACCTCCAGAGATGTGAGCTAAATAAACCTCTTTTCTTTATAAAGATACCCAGCCTCCAGTATTTAGTTCTGATAATGCAAAACGGACTAATACGGCAACTATGCTACAACAGGCAACTGGACAGAAGAGTGGCATTCCTGGACTCCTCAGGCTTTAGATTTCCCTTCCCTGGCTTGAAGGTCCAAGGGATTCGGAGAGCACAAAGAATCAGACCCACCCCTTCTCACCTCAGTAGGACAGAGAGGGCTCGCCACAGCGGCCTCAACACAGGTGAGCGCAATTAAAGGACAGGCAACTCAACCAATATTCATCTGGTGCCACGTGCCAGAGTATGGACTTACTTTGCAAAAGTCAAAGATGAAGAGGAAAACCCTCTGTCTTCAAAGAATTAACTACTAGTAGAATGGGAGATGAATATTTCTACAACCAGCCCAGGACAACTTAGAGAATGGTACACACTATGACATATAAAGCTCCAACCCAAGCAACAAGCTACTCAGTGATGGATGAAGGCGAGCGGGACAGGACTTGGGAGGAAAGGGGGTAGCTCGGTTGTCCTGGAAGCGTGAGGCACGGTAAGGGGGCACAGCCTTCCTGAGGGAGAATGCGGGCAAAGGGTATAGTGGAGTGGGCAGCAGGCTCCTGGGACGCTGTGTCTAGAGTTGAGGTCCATGGACAGATTCAGAAAGGTGTGTTGGTAACAAATGATGTGACCCTTGAAAAAAATTCTGTTTAGAAGGTTGACTTTGGGCTGTAAGCAGAAAAGAAATCAGATCTTTAAACTTGGAATGATGTAATCCTGGAAGAAAGAAAAACAAATGTGTCCTGAGCATGGACTATGACCTGTTGAGCCTCTTCTCATCTCATTTACCTTAGGACAGGCAGAGATCTCCCATGTTCCAGGACAGAAAGTTCAGACTAACACAGGCTTACTAAATTCACTCAAAGTTACACAATGTAAGTGGTGGGGCTAGGATAGCTGAACCTCAATTTCGAGGCCTCAAAATTTGCAAGAATTTGTCTCCCAAACAGAGAGACTGATTTGCAAAATAAAGAACTTAAGCTAAGTGAGTTTGAATCCATTTGCTGGAAGAAAACAAGTATACAGAAGTGTCAAAGTATTTGAGTAAAAAGTGTGAATCATGAAGAAGCAAACCCGAGTCTCTCTCTGAAATGCTACGAAAAGAACCATGAGCCAGAGCCATTTAAAAAGAAAATGGAGCTGCTCATTCAGAACCTCCGCCTCAACTAAAGGCAACATGGGGAGAGAGGAAGGCATTAAACAACGCCATGAGCAGACAACCAGCCAAATCCAGAATGCAAAAAATCCTATAGGACAAATGACCTGGTGTCTTCAACAAGTATTACCACGCGTGGCTTATTGATGGGGATACATCCTAAGAGACGCTTGGTCACTGGGAAAACATCACAGTGTCTATAGACATAAACTAAGACGGCTACAGTGTTCGTGGGCAATATCATCTAATGGGACCACTGTTGTATACTCAGTCTATTATTGACCAAAATTTTATGTGGCGAACAACCATAAAGGCCATTAAAAAAAAAAAAAAGAGGAGGAGCTGCTACAGCTTAAAAGACATTTAAGGGCTTTATCCAAACCACATTGCTATGGTTTGGATAAAGGTTCCTCTAATGCCAATGGCTTGGTCCCCAGATCATGGTGCTGCTGGGAGGTAGCGGAGGTAGGGTCTAGTTTAAGAGGTAGGGTCTAGTTGGAGAAAGTTGGGTGACTGAGGGCATCATGCCCCTCTCTCTCTTCTCTCTCTTTCCTCTTCCCCCACTTTCTCTCTCTTTCTCTCTCTCTGCACTGGCCATGAAGTAAATGGGCTTCCTCCACTATAAGCTCTTGCCATGATATATTGTGCTACCACAGGCCCAAAGCAACAGGGCCAACTGGCCATGAATCGAAACCTCCTAAACCTTTCCTCTTTATAAATTGATTTATTTCAAGTATTTTGTCACAGTGACAGAAACTGACTAAAACAAATGCAATGACAGGACTGTATTTGGATTCAAACAAACAATATAGAAGACAATTGAGATGACTGAGAAAAACTGAATATAGACTAACAATTCTAACGAATGTTTGTTAACTTTTGTTAGAGAAGTGGTTACAGTATTGTGGTTAGGGTTTTTGGGGGATGGGGGGCTAATCTGTTAGCAGTATATCTATATGTGCATGTGGGTAAAATAACAGAATGCTTGAACTTTACTTTGAAATACTGCCACACACAAAAAGTAGAACAGGCATGTCTGAAAATAAGAATAGCAGAAAGCCAGTGGTTGCTGAAGCTGGGCATTGGGTAAATAGGGGTTTGTTGTGGTATTCTGTCTCCTCTGTTTAATACTTTCCATAAAAAAGTTTAAAATATGCAGCCACAAAAATGGGAACAGAAAGATATTTTCCCTTTTTCTCAACACATGTTTTGTTAAAGGCAGAATCAGCAAAAAAAAAAAAAAAGTCTCATTACTTCTTTGCAGATGGACTGGGTGTGACAGAAGCTATTTTCCTCTGCATTGAGTAATAACAGACATGCAGCCTCAGCACCAATGCTGTGCTAGAGAAGCTTTTGGGGCCGGCCCAAGCCCAGCAAAGGGCATATTCACCACGGGCAGGGGCAGGAACACTACTGACCACCACATGCTCTCAGACCACAGCAAGCCTTATGACTGGAGTCTCTCTCTATCTGCTATGGTCAATGCTGTGTCTCATCTCCCCCCCAAAAAAATCATGTTGACCTTCTAACTCCCCCCCTCAATGTGATATTAAGGAATGGGACTTTTGGGAGGCAATAAGGCCATGAACTGAGTTTTCATGAATGAGATTAGTGCCCTTAGAAGAAGAAAAAAAAGATGATTTCTCCCTGTTTACCATGTGAAAATACAGTAAGAAAGAAAATGTCTGCAAACTAGGAAGTTGGACCTTACCAGGTACTGGTTGATCTTAAACTTCCAGCCTCCAAGACTCTGAGAAGTAAGTTTCACATTGTATAAGCCACCTAGTTTTTGGTTGTGTTTGTTGTTGTTGTTGTTGTAGAAGCCTGAACTAAGATACCATCTTTTCATTATTTCAAATAAATATGAGTAAGTCCCACCAATTTTGAACTTGGCTACACATGACACTAATAACCAACCAGCTGAACTCTGATAGATGATTTCTTTATAAGAATTTAACAGTTCTGAATAACCTGATATATAACTGGACTCGGAGATGAAATGATCAGAGATGAAATGGATAATTTGCAATAAAAATTATCTTTCTCCTATATTTAGAACAGGTATTTCTGGCATTAAAGGTATTTAAAATAAATAATAGCTAAATGGTATCTATTATCACAATAATTTAAGAGCTTAGATCCTGTGTATGAGAGCTAAATAAGTTCCCCACTGATTTTTAATCTATTTTAGTGACTTTCATTTCAGGAATCGTGATCACACGCATGTGTGCATGTGTATGTGTACACCTCGCAATATTAGCAAAATTGTTCCTTAAAAGTCAAATAAAATTCTTAGATTATAACATGTGGATAGCCACTCTAGGCTTATTCTAGAAAAGCTACCTCCAAGTCATACGGAGTTGTTCAGCCCATATCTCAGAAGATTAAAAGCTATGAATAATGATTTGGCTTCTATTAGAAAATAGCTAATATACCTTAATATCATTGGTCTCACCTGGGAGGAAACAGGGTCAGTAATATTGTAGCATCAAAGGTGACCATGTAAAGCACCTGGCCATCACCCTGCATCTTCTTCCTAAGTACATTGATAGGATAACACCTGGGCTGCTCCCCTCCCACCGGGGTAACATAAAGACATTCCTGAAAGGAATGGAGAGAGCTACCATGAACACAGAATTCGAGTCCATGGAATTTGTAGAGAAATTCATACTCGCATACACAATTGTAAGGAATAATACCTCTTCTTGATTCCTTGTGTCTGTCTGTCTGTTTCTCTCTCACACATACTGCTTAAACCAGACCCTGTGACTCATTTCCTGTGGAATTTCAACAACAAAAGCCACAGTCTGAGACAGTCTTGATTTTCACATACTCCAGGGTACCAACCCCCAAAAGTGTGGCAGGTGGAATGGCCGTGGATCACAAAACCGCACAGCTGTCCCGACAATGTCCTCCGACTTTAAGAACGCACATGTGCATGTTGCAGAAAAGAACTTTCAGAATTCTCGCCCCTCCCCTTTTATTTTTTTATCTTTTTGGCTCTGGGGCAATTGTGGGAGATGAAAAAGCACGCTGAAGCCTAGGGTTAGGTTTCGGAAGAGCACAACCCATCGTCTGAGCAACTTGGCGTAGGCTGCACCACAGAAATAGGAGCCAGAGAAAGGGGCAGCATCTTAACCAGAAGAATGTGAATGAGGAGGGAGGGAGCCATGGATGCACTGGCACAAGTGTATAATTAGAAGGTATATTTTGGTATTAAGCTACACACACACACACACACACACACACACACACACACACACGCACCCTCAAGCTGGGGGGAAGGCAAGATCGAGGCAATAAATCAGCAAGGCTTCCCCCACCCACCAGAGCACAGATCGCTAATCCACGCCTCCAGCGGAAAAGGAAGCTGCCGGGTTATAGCTTAAGCCTCCCTCCCCCCAACTTGCTGGCCTGAGATGCCTCCCCTAAGAACACCAAATGCCAGGCTCTGGCTTGGTGAAGGAATCCACGCAGCTGCCATGTTTCTACAAAGCCTGTGCTCAATGCCTGTGATGCACAAGGTCTAAAATTCTGAATGTATACAGCTTTGTGTGAGCTCAGCAGGGTGCCCCCTCAGCTCCTCACCCCTCTCTTCCTCTGGTGCTCCTGCAATGGGCTGGTCTTCCCTACACTCAGAGGCTCGTTGCTATGGCTCCTCACCAGCGCAGAAGAAGGAGGGACTGATGCCCCTCAGGCACAGCTCACACACACACACACACACACACACACACACACACACACACAGAGGCACACACATAAGTCATCAGGATCACGCTCTGTCCTCAGACAGTAGTCATCCCTGGCCCTGTGGCTCTGTCTTCTTCATCCTCAATCTACAAACAGAGCATTCAGGGAACAGTCACATCTATCCAGACCACACCCAGCAGCAAGAGAGAGGCAGGATGGGTCTGGTCACAAAGAAAGTATCACTCAGAAGCTGCATTCTTTCAGGAAAAGGCTTCAATAAGAAAAACTCACCAACAGACTTAGTTGGGGGTTTTTTCCCCCAATAAATTGATCTTTTTTCTTCCAAAATGCAAGGGTAATGCTGAAAAATAAGAAGCCTGGGAAACCATCACCCCATGCAACACACTACCCAAGAACAACACCAAAATTATACATGTCAGTTCATTTCCTTCCAGGGTTTTTTTTTTTTTTCCTCCTTTATATAACTGAGGGATTTTTACAAACAATGTATGCCTGTGCAACCCAATGATTACAGTATCTGGTCAAAGAGCGAGCTGCATGATCCATATTTTCCACCGGCATTTGCTCTCAGAAACAGATACTACAATTGTCTCAGGTGAACTCAAAAGGAACCTACAGCTGGGTATAATATAAGGGGTGACCATCACGCTTGAAAACTGAATGGGGCCAAAGGATCAGGTAAGGTAGGGGGAGATCCTGGCAAAGTCACAGGTGCAGACCCTGTGGGAAGGATGCAAACCAGAGCCTCCCCAGCCCACATAAGGGCTGGCCAGGCTTCCTTCCTGACCAGCTGCTGCCTGCAAACACCAGCCTTCAAAGGCAGGGCTGGGAGTAACCTGAGAAATCCAGGCAGCAATGCCTCTAAAAATTTTCTTACTTCAAAGACCCACCAAAGCTGCTGGGGCTAGGAGTACACTCACAGAACACCGACACACGTTTAAACCTGTCACGCTTCCTTCCATGCAACTGTGGTCATATCTGACTCCACCCTCAGACCATACTGTCAATAAGGTTTGGGGCTATGCTTCATCTTCATGTCCTCTGTGTCCAACACATAGTAGGTACACTCAAGAAATGTCTGCTGAGATGACCTAACCTCCACCCACTAAAACAAAAGGAGGGACCACCTTCACTTTCTATTAGGCAGAAAAGGAAAGGATCCACCCACCCTGGTCTTGCCTGCAGGCTCTGTGCTTGACCTTCAGAGTCGTAGATCTCTGCCTCCCATTTGTTCAGCCTGTCACAGTATCCCAGGGGTGCAAGCTCGGAGAGCCAGGTTCAATTTGAGACAGGGAGCAGAGACTCTGCACTACTGAGGGCTTATCTGATGGCACTCTGGAAAGACCAGAGCCCAGTGAGAATGAGAAGCTGGCCACCATGGTTTCCTAGCACCTAACACAACCAAGACCCTTCCCCTGCAGCGCCATAAATACCAGAACAATGAGGCTCACTACTGTCTTCCAGGGCCTCGCACATAGTAGGTGTTCAATAAGCACTTATGAATGAATGATAAATAAAGCTACACACAGACGCAGCAGGGGACACCAAGTAGACAAGTCTCAGCTCTGTCACCAGGAAGTTTTTATCTAATATCACCGTTCTCCATCTAGGGTGCTGGTCACGGTCACCCAGAGTCTTTCCCAAATGCTCAAGATCCAGGCTGTCCCCTAGACCTCCTGAGTCACCATTTGGGGACAGGGTGGAGACACACAAACTTTTAAACCACTACCCGAGCGAGTCCAACGCACAGTCTCATGCTAGAGCACCTCCGCACCAGACAGCAAATTAAGGCTGTGATGATACTTAATCCTGAGGGTGGAGGTAGGACACGTAATGACTATCTGTCAGCAATGATACTCCCTTCCACCTTTGGGTTTCCTAAACCTGACCATGCCCCGCAGCCAGACAGAGCAGACAGAAATCAAGGGCAGCCACCTACTTGGCTCAGTGATGGAGAGGAGGTCAGGAGCCAATTCTGACCCATTGTTTCCTCAAGGAGCCAAGGAGCAGCTACACTCCTCTATCAGAAGATGACCATGGGTGACAGGACCTGCCCTCCCCCGGCCCCTGTCCCTTAGGCCACCTGCTTATATTACTTGGTAAGAAAGTCAGGAGGAAAGTCCCCAGCCTGCTCCTCCCAGGGCCCCAGGCCTGTGGGAGCCACTCTGGGACCCAGACTCACCACAGCAGCCCAGAACCACAAACTGCCCACCCAAACTCCCAACAAGGTCAAGACGACCTGCCCTCCCCCACACTAGTTAGCTAGCGCAGCAGATTCCGCAACTTCTTCTCCCTTCTTGGATTTTCTGAATGACCTAGGTACGAAGGCTTCCCCTCTCTGCTTCCTCCTAAGTGGCCCTGGCAACAGTGCCTGTGGGTATTCTGCCCCTTCATCCAGGATAAATGGCCAACTGCACACAAAGCTCAGTAGACACGGGAACGAGTAAGACACAGAACCACTCCTCAAAGGGGTAAAGACACACAGACAGGAAAGTGCATTCAGAAAACACAACGCACGAGTTGGGGTGCCGAGGCGCTCACCTGTGATCCCTGCTGCTTGAGAGGCTGAGCCAGGTGTACTCTAAGTTCAAGGCCAGCTCGGCAACTTAGCGAGACGGTCTCACAACACAAAAGAGCTGGGAAAGGAGCCTGGAGGTAGAGCATCTGCCTGGCATGGGTGACGCCCTGGGTTCCATCCCCACCATAACAACAACAAAAACCTGAAACCCACAAAGAAAGAGACCAGCCCAGGAGTCACAGGAGCACAGGAGAGGAGTAAGGCCCAAGGGAGAGGTTCTCAGCACCCAGCTTGAGTCAAAAGCCAACAGGGAGCCGCTGTCAGCCTCTGCACAGTCGAGTGGTGTTGGTAAAGGAGAAATTAAGGAAAGCAAAGGCCAGAAGAGCCCCTGGGCCCAGAGTGGGTGGAAGAAACTGCACACCCTCCTCGCTGTGAGCACAGGGGGACCCCAAGAGAGGGCGGCTGCTACAGCCAGCAGAGGCCAGTGCCCGCAAGGCCACCCCCTCTTGAGACCTCTGGGCTGCCTCCCACGGTTCTGTAGGGCTCTTCCCAGAACTGGCTTCATGACTTAGAACCCCAGACCTGTCATCATGGGGCAACCGAGTCAATGGCCCTAATTAAAGGTGCCTGAGACACAGGCGTGGCCATGTCCCTCCAGCGGCCTGTGTCTAGAGGAAGACTCCCCAGCTGCCGGGGCCAGAGGCTGGGCTCTCTAAGCAGCTTCCCACCGGCCTTTAATTTGGTAGTGCCTGGGCATTCTGGGCTGAACCCAACCATTTAAGGTTATAAAATCTCTCTGTAATGGCTGGGAGTTTATAGATCAGAGTCTAAGGGCACACCAGATTAGAGGCCACACACTAAAATTGAGCCTTTCGTGTCCCTTGAGGCTTTGAAAAGGCGTATCACTGCTGGTCTGTAGTGTATCTAAAAGCACACACATCATAATGCCTGGTACCAGCCGTGGAATTACAGGCAACAAGGGCTCTCGCTTGTCAGGAGACCTGTCTAGTCTAAAATCTGCCAAATACAATGAGAGTGCTTTGAGCCATTAGTCACTTCAGTCCCTGGGGCCTGTTTGCCTCCTTAGGTAAACACCGCCAGCACCACCATCAGGGAGGGGCACGTGTGGCTTCCACGTGTCCAGCACAGCTCACCATGACCCCATGAAGCCGTCTACCATACTTCATTGATTCTAGGAATAATCCTAGAATCAGTGCTCCAGCCAACCCTTTGTCTACCCACATTTTAACATCTCTGAAAGATATGCTATAGTTTTGTAAGCAGGATTTTTTTTCTTTTAATGTTAGATAAAGTATAAGTGTGGTTTCATTGACAGTTCTTTGAGTGTGTGTGTGTGTGTGTGTGTGTGCGCGCACACGCGCGCGCGCATGCACGCATGCGTATTACTGAGGATAGGCGTGTTGTACCCCTAAACTATACCCCCAGCTCTTTGTATTATTTTTATTTTGAAATATGATCTCACTAAGTTATCATGTGTTGCCCTGGAATCTGGGATCCTCCTGTCTCGTCCTCCCAAGCACTGGGATTATAGGCCTGGTTAGATAATAAGTATTTTTATTTCCATTTAACTGACATAGACACTGAATGCAAAGAAGATAAATAACTCACCCTAATTCACATGGCTGTACCAGGTAATCTGTTGGGTAATTACACTCAAATTATTGGATACACCGTCTTCCAACATCATTAGCAAAAATTAGACGTTGGTGTCTAAGACATTTCTGCCTCTGGGATTCTTGAAAGAGTTCCTAGCTCAAGTCAATCTTCTCTTTGGTGGCTAATTCTACCTTCCCCCTCAGTGGACATTGCCTTCTTCCCTTTTCCCATTTCTAGACTTCAGTTCATAAAGTGTAATACGTAGTCCACTCACTTGATTTCACCTTTGAGCCTCTGCTCAGCCTCCGTTCCCCTTCCCCACTGTCCTCCAGGAAGGTTTCGGTGATTTTCCTCTGGCTGCTGTCTCTCCCTTTCTCCCCTCCTCTCCCTCAGCCTTCTTCAGGGTACTGGCATGGCCAGGTGACCTCAGAGAGCCTAGCAATGAACAACCTGGGCCCCGCCGGGGAACAGACCGAATGCAGAGGTGAGGCCTCTCTCTTGCACTGACGAGCCTTGTGATTTGGGGCACAGTTGCTTTGTCTTCTGTGCCTGGTACTGCATCCATACGATTAGAACCTATTTCACAGAGCTGCTGTGAGGCTTCATTCAGAGATGACACTCTCTAGGCATTATCCAGCATTATAGTCCCACTGCCTTTAACAACTTGTTTATCTATAGACATTCTCCATGAAAGAAATCATACTTCCTAGATCATATTCCCCGTCATGTCTTCAGGGCAAACCACTGGGGCTAAGTCAGCAGAGCCTAAAAGAAAAGGGTGTGTGTGTTGCATAAATCAATGTATGACTGTGGATCACACAAGCATGGCACTATGCTTTGGAACACAAGGGCAAGGCAGAAATGCAAACCATCACCTCCAACAGATGTTCTGGTAATGTGCCACAGGAGTACCACAGAAGGGAAAATTAATTCTGGCAAGAACTGTACTGAAGGAAAACACTAATGGGAGCAGAGAGGAAAGACAATAGAAAATGGCACAGGCAATGGCAAAGAGGCTTAAAGTGCGTGGCCTTCCTGGGAAAGGTCCAGTGTGTGGGAATGCTCTAGCAAGAGCAGAATGAGCTAGCATGGGGCGGGGGGCATCCTAGCCTGAGCATGAATGGTATAGCACAGTGGGAATGGTCTAGCCTTAGCAGGAATGGTCCAGCATGGGAGGAATGGTCTAGCCTGGGCAAGAATGAGCTAGTCTGAACAGAATGGTCTGGCCTGGGAGGAATGGTTTAGAAAGGACGGCAGGTAGAACTCATAACTGGGATCTACAGACCCTTTGAAATCGACTGGGAAATTGGGGGTTATGCACTTTCCAGGGAGGAGGTTCACAGCTTTTATTAATTCCTCAAATGGGTCTGAGTTCCAAAAAGATGAAAGGCCCCTGTGACAGGTGTCTGGTTGGGGTTTAGGGAGGACAGAGCCAGAAGGAAGAGGGTGATCAACGCAGAGCCAGCCCAGCAGGCAGAGGACCAGAATGCCACTTGCAGAAGACGGACTCTTGCACGTGGCAATGGAGGGGACTCCCAGGGTTTCCCCACAAGGAAGTGAAGTGACTGGATTTGAACTGCAGCAGAGGTGCCCACTGGCAGTATAGAGGAGACCAGGAGACAGGAAGGCCGGCCAGGAGGCCTCCAAGACGGGAGAGGGAGTCAGACCAGGAAGCAAGGTGCCCAAATAAGAAGCAAGGAGAAGCTTAAGTGAACCTAAGACAGAAGTTTAGTCTTGCTAGTTCTATAAAAAGAAGAACAAACTCAAGGAGCAGGCTGGGAACCGGGAGAGGGTAGAGGAGGGCAAGATAACGCATACATTTCCTGTTCTCTTAGAATGCGACCCCAGATTCCATGTTGAGGGTGAGGGCATGAGCTCCATCGGGGGCCTCCCCGGGGGATGTGAGCGCACAGAGGGACGAGGGCCAGGGATGTGTGTGGTTTCCGGCATCCTCTCAGGGCAACTGCTACCTATTACGTGTTTCTGAAAGGATGCCAATTAGGGGAAGAAAATGGAGATTCCAGTTAAGGAGGCCAAGAAAAAATAGTCAGAGACAGGAAGCAAACGAGGATCCAGCCAGGCCTGAGACTAAGGGGGTGAAGCCTTCGGGAGGGTGATGAGAGAGAGATGAGAAAAAACATGAGAACTAACTGCAGCGTCATCAGTAAGAATGTCCACAGAACACAGAGGCAAACCTCATGAGGTCAGACTCTTAATCCAACCTCGAGGAGAGATCAAGGATAAACTCAGTGTGTTTAGAAGATGCAATTTTGCAGACAGCACCCATTAATACAATAGACTCTTAAGACGTATCTTAAACACTTAGGACAATAAGCCCTCTTGAATTGTAATGGGGAAGAAAGAACTCCAAGCACAGGGAGTCAAAAATCCTGGGTTCAAATCTCAGCTCTTTTGTGTGGGAGGGAATGAGTGTTACTGAATCTGAGGTGATGAAGTGCTGGATGGTGGTGATGGTCTCTCAACAGTGTGAATGTTCTTAAGGCCACTGACTTGTTTGTTTGTAAATGGCTAAAGCAGTAGCTTTTATGTTATGCATACTTTCCTATAATAAAAAAGAATCGTAACCTGGAATGGTAGACTTTTTCAAACACGTGAGGAAACAGAAGCTTAAAAAACTCCGTAAGCAGGTCCTGAGTGGTGGCACAAGCTTGTAATCCCAGCACTTGGGAGGCTGAAACAGGAAGATCGCACAGGTTCGAAGCCAGCCTCAGCTACTTAGGCTTTCAGCAACTCAGTGAGACCCTGTTTCCGAATAAATTATAAAATAGGGCTGGGGATATAGCCCAGAGGTAGAAAGCCCCTGGGTTCTACCCCCCAGTACCACAGAAAATAAAATAAATAAAAATTAAAAACTCCATAAGTGAGATGTGGTGGCACACACTTGTAATCCCAGGACTTGGGAGGCTGAGACAGGAATATCGCAGTTTCACGGCCAGCCCCAGCTACTTAATGAGGCCCTCCGCAACTTAGTGAGACCCTGTTTTAAAATAAAGAATAAAAAATATAGGGCTGGAGGTATAGCTCAGAGGTAGAATGCCCCCTGGGTTCAATCCCTGGCCCTGCAAAAACAAAAAACAAAACAAAACAAAACTTTTTAATCAGTAGAGTCATACAGAGGTACTAAATTCCAGCTGGGCGTGGTGGCACACGCTTGTAATCCCTGCACTTGGGAGGCTGAGACAGGAGGATCGCACAGGTTCGAAGCCAGCCTCGGCTACTTAGTGAGGCTCTCAGCAATTTAGTGAGACCCTGTTTCCAAATAAAATATTTTTTAAAAAAAGGTTTGGGAGTATAGCCTGGAGGTAGAAAGCCCCTGGGTTCTACCCCCAGTACCACCCAAAAAAAAAAAAAAAAAAAAAAAAGATACTAAATTCCAAGCTAAGATCCAAAGCCTCTGAGGCTTTCGCCCACTAACAGGCTCCAAAATCAAGATGGTCACAGGACCAGAGCATGTGAGGCCCGACAGGATGGTTGGCATCCCCACCACGCTGCGGAGCGGGCTGGGAGAAGGCAGTGTTTGTCTCCAGTTCTGTTTTCCTACAGGCACTACGAATTCCACATGCTCCATCTTATCAGGCATGTTTTATTCTGGCCACAGACCTACCTATCTCTCCATGGAGAATGATACCGTAGATGGGGTGTTTTCCACATCTGCTCAATACAAAACACACACAGCTGGGCTTCCACACCTCAGCTCACAACAGCAGCAGGAATTCACCCCATCTCCTTTCTGGTTTTCAACTGTCCTTTCTCTTTCAAGCCCCTAGTGGGTCTGCGAATGGACGCCCTCATTCGGTGGGACTGCACCCAGTTAACAACTTCGGAGCCGCCATTTTGTTTCAGGAAGGCAAACAGACACCAGGTCAACCTCGCTTCTGCCCTGACACCCTTCGACAGCGGGCCAGACTTGGCGATGCGGGAAGGGGGAGATCAATACCTGTGAATGTGACCAGAAAGCAAAAATGCAAAGAGATAAGCAGCGATGTTGAAACAAAGATCTCGCTGTGCCTGCCAACCAGTCAAAACCGACTGCCATTCTCAAAATAACCCTACACCCAGAATCCAGGATCTGCATTCTGAGCTAGTTCTAAGGGATCTCACCTGACACCAGCGAATTCCGCAAAGCTTATCTACCAAGATTTGACTCACTTTGTTTCTGGTAAGTGAAAGAAACATCCTTTCAGGCACCCGGGGCCCTTTCCCACACATCTGTGGATATCAGTGATGTCAAGCAATGCAGGCCTTTTGGTTTAGACAGACATTTCGATTGTATCTGGCTTTGAAACCCTTGCTGCCAGCAGGGTTTACCACTGCTGGATTTCCTTTTGTTCTACTTGAAATGTTGGGCAAAAAATAAGTCTCTCAGTAAACAGCAGTTGCGAAATAAGACCCCTACCACCCCCACACACCAAAAGTGCAATCCTTCCGAGATCGCGACTGCACGGCACAATTAGAGAAGGTTGCATCCCCACAGCTTGGGATTCTATTTTCTCCATAAATACTTACTCATTTTCTAATTAAACAAACAATTAGTAGAAAGCACAGCCTGAGAAACCGCGTAGGCGTCGGGCTCTCACTACACTGAGGTATTGTGACAAACGACGCTAACTGAGGGCTGCCATAAGACCATAAAACGTGTTTGGCTCCAAAGGTCTGCACAAACCGAGATGTCCACACGGTCTAGGGTGTATGGGCCAGCTCACTCTGAACTTGAAACGTGCATTTGTTAACAACAGACCTCCTAAACGGAAAAAGCAGTTTGTTTAGATACAGGCCAGATTTCTTGGACTGGGGACAGAAAGAGCCAGCTACGGAATATACTTGAGGTAGTTTTGTTTACAAGATGCTGTAGCCCTGTAAAAGGTCCCAGGCAGAAACAAGTCGAAGAGCTACATGTTTGTGGTTGGTTTTCACGAATGTTCAGTGTTTTAACTACACATTCTCAGGGACTCCAAACAAAACGCGATATTCAGAGCTCACGTGCTAAATATCTCCTAGTTCCATTTAACTAAACAAAGTTAACGTTTACTCTTTGGGGTTTAGAACTGGTCAAAGAAAACAGATCTCTCTAACACAAGAGTCTCCCTATACTATATAAAGGCAAATGGTACCAGTGTCTTGCTCCTGCTTGGCTAATAGTCTCCAAATATCTCTGCACAAGTATGTGTCTGCCGGCACTGGCTATATTTAAATTCATTGATTTAAAATTCATGTTCATTCATTTATGCACTCAATGAATATTTATTAATGTGGAGACAGGTATGTAAAAAGCAAATGTCTGCCTTCGTGGGGCTTCCATGCCAGGGGAAGAAAACAGACAAAAGAAGCCATATAAGTGAAGAGCCATAAAACAGGGAAGAGGAAGAGAAAGGGATTCGGGGTACAGAGGGACCAGGATGGGGATCCTTTAGCTGAGATGGTCAGAAAAGATCCCTCCGAGGTGATAATATTAGCCAAAAACACACAAAGGTCTGGGGTAGAGTGTTCTAGGCAGAGGAACAGCAAGTTTGTGATCCCAGGATGGGACAAGGGGTGGCCGGGAGGAGTTGAGACAGGCAGGCGGCAGCCGGTGCAGGCTTGCAGACCACATTTAGAAGATTCTGACTTTCTTCTACTTGCAAAGAAACTGTCCTTATCATTATCATCATTTTACGTTACTGGGCACTGAACCCAGGAACACTATACCACTGAGCTATATTCCTCAGCAGTTTTTATATTTTCTTTTGAGACAGAGTTTCACTAAATTGCCCAGGCTGGCCTTGAACTTGAAATCCTCCTGCCTCGGCTTCCCCAAGTAGCTGAGATTATCGGGTATGCTTCACCCCTACCATGCTTAGCTAAGAAGCTATTAATTTAAATAAAAATGCAGAGCTATGGTGTGGGGGGGCACCTTTAGAATCCCAGTATTTGGGAGGCTGAGACAGGAAGAACACAGGTTCGAGGCCAGCCTCAGCAACTTAGTGAGGCCCTCTGCTACTTAGTGAGACCCTATTTCAAAATAAGAGTATAAATATATCTTGATTTAGAGGTAGATTTGGGAATTTTTTTTTTTTAAGTTTAGGTTGATTTTAGAAATGGGATCTTGCTATTAGTCTGGCCTCAAACTTGTGGGCTCACTTGATCCTCCTGCCTCAGCCTCCGGAGTAGCTAGGACTACAGGCGCCACACCTGGTATACACCTGGGTCTGTCTTTATATATGAATCAGCATGATATAGCTCATAAAGCCTAAGAAACTTTGACTTTTGAGGAACCCCACGTACTTTAAAGTGTGTGTGACTTTTCTGAGTTTGAAGAAAAAGATGAACCAAATAAGAATTATTCTCTAAGAATTTCAGCTTGTCGGGCTTTTCTATGATGCATAGTAACCGGTTGACTCTTACTTTGTCTAGACCATGGGGTT
Source organism: Muscardinus avellanarius (assembly GCF_963383645.1). Lineage (NCBI taxonomy): Eukaryota > Metazoa > Chordata > Mammalia > Rodentia > Gliridae > Muscardinus > Muscardinus avellanarius. The sequence continues at coordinate 17,442,554 of NC_137789.1, read as the reverse complement.
ACCGAGAAATTTGGAGACTCTTGGCATATCAGTGGTCCTCTAAGCAAAACCAGAGCTCTCTTTTCATTTCAAGTGCCGGGTCCCTGTTGTGCGGGAATGACAACCCTCTGATTAAAGGAACCTGGATGAGAACTGTTTCATAAATGAACTAAATTTGAATTTTGTTTTAAAAAAAGAATAAAATAGGGCTGGGGGTGTAGCTTGGAGGTAGAATGCTCCTGGGTTCCATCCCCAGCATCATAAAAATAAATAAATAAATTAATTAATTAATAATAAAAAATGCATTTTATGAGTTGAGCAAACTGATCCATTCAGAGCTGATCATTTGGGAGATGTGACTAAATATGAGAAAGTGGGCTCCTGGTCAACGCCATTGGCACGGCACCCCAGGGTTTACCAAGAGCCCTCAGTAGTAGACATACTTGGGTGTTCATATCAGGGAAGGGGAAGTTGGAGATTAAGCACAATCATAAAAAGAACTCCTAGTTCCTAATTACTAAGAAACCATCTTGTCCCGTCTCTAAAGCGGTTAAAGAGGAAAGCTCCAGAGACAGGCGAGAAGTGGTTTCAGTGTCCCTCTCTCTCTCTAAGGACCGCAGACCCTCTCTTTAAAATGGCTTGGGAAACAGACCCCAAGAATGCCCAAAGGCCTGGTCACCAGAAAAGAACACACAGTCGCCATATTAAAATATGAGCACCCCGAACCTTTTACCATGAGCAGATCAAAAGCAGCCATCCAGATTATGGCTGGCACCTGCTGAGTCAGCCGCCTGGTTGTCCTTGGTCTTCCTGGAGGCTCATCAGACCTAAACCGCTCAACCCTTCGCTATCTTCCTCCATTGCTCAGTTCCAGGTCCACCGTGTCAGACTGAGGCCCCTTTACTTCCCTCTCCACCATCCATCTGAACTAGAACTCTCCCTGATTCGTGTCTGTCTGTCTGTCTGTCTGTCTGTCTGTCTGTCTGTCTCTCTCTCTCTCTCTCTCTCTCTTCTCTCTCTTCCTCCCTCCCTCTCTCTCTCTCTCTCTCCTCTTCTAACCCACCTGTTCTCCAGCTCCACGCGGCCTCCAGCAGTACCAAGCCAGATCCCACGCTCCTCTTGCTAGCCCATCCTGCCTCTCTCTACCCAAACACCCAGTCCTCGGGTGCCAGAAAGTCTCCCTCCTTTCACAGTCACCCTCTCCTAGTCTAGCCTCACTCGCTGCCTTCTCTTCTAGAACTCAGGGCACATACAGCAGGGACCCCTGAGCTTTTATATAAAAGAAATTATGATGGAGCTAATCTAAAAGCACAAAGATGGTATTAACACGTTGATATTATTTTTGTCCACTTAAAATCGGAAGGAAGAAGGACATCACACATGCATGTGGCTTTTCATTTCTGTCCGGGCAGAGAACCAAACTGACGTCCACTTCCTTTGCTCTTCACTTAAACTCGGAGAACGAATCAGTGCCCTTGACTCTGGGCCAAGCAAGTAAGGATTTCCGTCAGGGAGGCTCCAAACTGGAGAACAAATGTGTCGCGCGTGCCCCCGTGGACTGAAGCTGGTGAGCAGAGCTGTGGTTTAGAGTGGAAAGACAGCACAGGAGAGATGAAGAGGGAAGCCATGTGAGCTAAATAACAGACCTAAGAGGAGACCACACACTCTCACAAGGAATGTTCCCCTCGGAGCAGACCGCTCCTAGGAGCGCTACACGTGACGCAAGGCTGGTCACGAGCCCACGCGTGACCCAGATGTGGGCACGCCGAGGGAACTGGACACAGGGCTGTGATTCCAAAACCTCGCGTTAAAGTCCCCGAGGGAGATGAAAGAGAGAGGGCTGCTCTCAGTCACCCCCCGCGCTATTTTAAGCACTATGACTTCATGTCTGTTTGCCAGGAGGCAGCACAGATGGGCTGCTTCAATTCATGTTACTAGGGAATGACAAAGACCTAGATTTGAGGCTACACGTGTCTCTTGCCTCGCATCAGGGCTTCCTGAAGCCAGACCCATGGCAGGAGAGCCTCAATCAGAGGAAATAAAGCACCTTGTGTCTTCCTTCCTTTTCTACTTTTTTTCCTTTTATTTTTTTTTAAGCCTAAGTATTTCACAAATACTTAGGAACCGACCTTCAGACCTACTTGAAAAATGGCACGAGAGAGTTGTGGATAAAGCCACTGAGCCTTTCTGATTTTGCCGCAGCCACCAACTGAGATCCCTTCCTCTCCAGACATGGGAGCTCCTCCCCAGCAGAGTAAAAGAGGGGAAAGCCGAGGAGCCAAGCTGGTGGAGGTTCCTGCACCACATCTCACTGGGAAAGTCACCTCTGAGGACATGGGCTTCCTAGTGAATAACAGATTATTAAACCTCTCCTAAGCACCGCGCAAGCTTATTAAAAACTCCCGACCATCCTATGAAGTACGTCTTCCTATCATTCTTATTTCCATTTCAAAAGAGAGAAAACCAGCTGGGCATGGTAATGCATACCTGTAATCCCAGTACTTGGGAGGCTGAGACAGAAGGATCTCAGGTTCAAGACCAGCCTCGGCAATCTAGTGAGACTCTCAGCAACTTAGAGAGACCCTGTTTCAAAACAATCAGAAACAAACAAAAAGGGCTGGGGGAATAGATCACAGGTAGAATGCCCTAGGTTCAATACCGCAAAACAAAAAAAGCCAGCTCAGAGAGGTGGGACAATAATCAGGCTGAAAAGACACAGCTGGAAAGATTCTGAGCAAACTGGCCTCTGTTCCACGGGACGGGCTGCCTGGGGCTTTCCCTACCACTGAGGGGCAGACTTCTAGAGGATGCGGCTAGAGGATGCTGCTCCTTCACTAATCTATGCAACAAGTCCCCCATCCTGCGCTGTCAGCGATGGTGGGAGCTGGTCCCATGATGCCACCTCCTGATGACTTGGTCTTGAGAGATTCCAGCAACCTGAGCCCTGCCTGTGCCCCTGTAGAAAGGTGCACTGGCTTCTCCCTCTCTTCCAGAGTTGGGACAAAGTGCATCAAGGGCTGACAACTATGGGCCATGTGGTAGACCTTTCATGTAGGGGGCACAGACACCCAGTGTGTGTGTGTGTGTCTGCGTGTGTGTGCGCGCGCGTGTGTGCGCTTTTGTTACTGAAGTAAAATTGACTCAACATAAAACTAACCATCTTAGACAGTTCCTACCCAACAATCACTCCAAATAGTTCTATAACACTTTTATTGCCCCCCAATAAATGAGCACAGGGGTGCTCATTTATCAGTCCGTCCCCGTTCCCTGCTCACTCTGGCCCTGCACAACCACAAATCTGCTTTCTGTCTCTATAGATGTACTTATTCTCAACGTTTTGCACAAATAGAATCATACAATGAATTCTTTTGAGTTTAAGACGCTCATCTAAATTGCAGCACTTTTGTCCTGTTTGTGGCTGGATAATATTCCATCATCTGTACCACAGTGTGTCTGCCCACTTACCCAATGATGGGTTGTTGGGATGTTTTCACCTGTGGGCCATTACAAATAGTATTGGTATGAAGGTTCGTGTAGCAGGTTTTATCTTTTAATGCATTTTTACATCTGAGTCTACCAAGTATGTAGACATGGTTGATGATAGCTGAAGTATACTGCCTGCCTCATTAATTTATTACACTCTAATCCCCTCTTTTTTAAATAAGTAAAATGGTAAAGAGTTTCCAAAGCAGGGTTAGATACATAAGGAATTTGTAAAGAGAGGAACGATTATTTGATTTTTTAATTCCTCATAACCGAGAAGGTATAACAGTATGTACACAAAACTGGACATTATTAATAACCATGCATAGAAAATGTAAAGACACTACAGGAATGCGGAGAAAAAACAATATAGGAAAGAAAAGGAGCAAAGGTCCTCATCTCTGGCTTGACCTTCCTCATCATCTAGTTTAGTGACCTCAAAATGCTCAGGCTGTGCTGCGTATAGGACCATTTTCATCAGGTAATGCTTCACCAACATCCAGAGATGCTCAGCTCAAAGCCTGTCAAGGGCAAACGTGGACAGGTGGCTTCCTGGCAGTCTTTCCCCACTACTTCTTAATGTCCGGCAGAAAGCAAGAACATGCACCCAAAGCCTCACAGCTCATCAGTGTAAGGCCGGCATTGTCGTCATTAACTGCCATCACCAGTTGCTCCTGAGACAAAGACATCCAACCTCCTCATCAAAACAAAGATATCCAACTCCCACTAGATGTTACGTGGTGGACAAAAGGACCTTTTTGTCCTTTGAATTCTGTTTTCATCTAAGGTTCGGGCTTCAGATTCTGTATAAGGGGAGTCTGGTCACAGGAGAATGGTCAAGAGGGAAAAATATGACCTTACCCTAGAAAATGGGCCTGCTAGATCCATCCTGGCAAATCCATCGACCGGGGCACAAAGCACGTGCTGGTTAAAAGAACCTGGCGGAACGCACTGTCAAGTCACATCCTTTTCATGGTGCACATAATAGCCAATCAGAAGAACGTTCACAAACTGTGTTCCCGAGGGGAGGCAAAGACGAAAAATAGACCATTATTCATGCTAACTTTTTAGGCCAGAGTTTATCTAGGGTTTTCCTTTATTATGAGAGAAGGAGGTTTAGAGGTTTGTATCAATCAGAAGAAAAACAGGCAAGGGCAACATCACAGTAGTGTATTTCAGAAAGAAAGCACCGACTCTCTGTTGTGTGAATCCCAAGACAGCTTAAAGGTTCTTTCAATCACCTCTTGGCAGAGGACCACGAGTCTTAAAATGTGCCAGCTTACTGCTAAAAGTTAAGTGTTTCTTTCCCTTCTCTTTGAAAAAAAGCATGATCTAAGCTTTCTGGATCTACTCAGTAGGAACTCACTAGGTGTCTCTTATGCGTTCAGTATTGGTCACACTGCTGCTATAAAGGACATGAGAATCAATCTTTCCCCCTAAGGGTTTTAATCCCTAAGAGCTTTCAAAGTTACAAGAGCTTCAGTATAGAGGTGAGGGATTGGGGCTGATCCTCCGCACACCGGGATCTTGGTTGATCCTCCTTTGATCCACTGAATGCATTTGGAGATGACTGCAGCTAACGGTTCATATACATATTTATGAGGAAGAAGTCAGCATGGTCTTGAAGGAGCAATTCCATACTTTAAAATCCCGGTTCTGTCATTTAACTCTGTGACCCGGCGAAAACTAACTAACCTCTCCAAGTCCTCTATCCTATGAGAACAGATGTAAAAGCGTCTTTCTCAAATGCCCCTTAACGCTTTGGGGCAGGGCCTGGTAGGCACTAACACATCTTCTAAGGCAGTGAAGTTTCCTCAGCCCCTACACTGTAGTGTGCTCCAGGTAAACAGAGACGAACACGGAAGAACTCACAGACTTCACTGAGTTCTGAGAAGAACTCAGTGGCTTCTTTTCCCATTAAAAACATATCTGCCAGCCAGGCATGATGGTGCACGCACATAATCCCCGTGCTTGGGAAGCGGAGACAGGAGGATCGCGCAGGTTCGAAGCCAGCCTAGCTGGCTTGAGAGACCCTGTTTCCAAATAAAAAGTATAAAAATAGGTCTGGGAGTGTAGTTCGGAGGTAGAAGGGCTTCCAGAAACCCCAGTACCACCAAATAAAAAAACAAACAAACAAAACAAATCTGCCTACCTGACACATGCCTTAAACAACAGACACCAAATCTCCCTTGCTTTCTCTATTCCTGAGTCTCCTGGCCCGTCCATCTGAGAACAGCACTGGCTTTGGAATCTTACAGATCCAGCTCAGCGTGTAACATCAACATGCACACGCTGCTTCATGACTTCAAGACACCCATGGGCCTCCAAAGCTGTACTCTCTACCGACCAACGCTATCACAAGAACCTCCACGGTGCATGGCAAGCATTGACGTAGGGTTTTGCCAAGGCAAGGTATGAGTCCCACGAGGTGAGTTCTTCTAGTCAAGATCGGTGCCTGCCTCTCAACTCGGGCTTGCTCTATCTAAAGCAAGTGGATGACACCCTGGCCAGTGCCGCCTGCAGGATGGTGGGCTTAGATCCTTGGATTTCTAGGGATGACACTGTCCATTAGAACTGCCTGTGATGATGGAAAGGTTCCCTATCTGCACCATCCAGGAAAATGGCTATTACATGTGGCTCTTGAGCACTTGAAATGAGGGTGACCTGACCCAGGAAATGAATTTCTAATTTTATTTCATGGGATTAATGTAAATTTAAATAGCACTACATACCACAGTGGCTTCTCAGCTTGTGCACAGTCACCCTCCCATGCTCAGGGCCTAAGCGGGGTCGGGATCCTGACCCCGGCTACATTTAGACTCTGCCTTAAACATGCTACATGGGAGCAAGGCCCAAGCGTAGGACTTTTCACGGGTTCCCTAAAACCTTTGTGCAGATAAAGGTTGCAAAGTGACAGTCTGCACGAGCCACATATAACAGTAACTACAAGCCCTTAAAACCAGAACATTTCACGTAATACCCAGATTCTGGCTCCTTCTACAAGGGTGCTGCCCCGGATGACAGCTATTTAAATTAATTCCAAAAGCCAGGCGTGGTGGCTCACGCTTGTAATCCCCGCGCTTGGGAGGCAGAGACAGGAGGATCGCACTGGTTCGGAGCCAGCCTCGCTGGCTTAAGAGACTCTGTTTCCACATAAAAATGTTAAAAAATAGGTCTGGGAGTGTAGCCCATGGGAGTGTATACCGGAGGTAGAAGGGCTTCCAGGAACCCCAGTACCACCAAAAATAAAAAAATTAATTAATTAATTCCAATGGAATAAATTCAGAGATTCATTTCCTCAGCCAGGCTCCCCCTCATCCCAAGTGCTCAGCAGCCACCCGTAGCTCTTTTACTGGGGGATGCAGATAAAGAACTTTTCCATCATCACAGGGAGTTCTACTGGACAGCGCCATCCCTAAAAACCCAAGGTTCTAGGCCTACGGTTGCCCACGCAACACTGGCCAGGGTGTCAGCCACCCACTTGAGATACAGCCCACTCTTTCCCACCCAGCTTGTTAGTGTCCAGATCCAAACCCTGTCTGCCCATTACATGTGGTAAACAAAACTTTCCAGAGGCCCGATAGACAGATTCCCTGCTGTCCGATACTATCGGCTAACCTGTCACTATAGCAACACAGAGTGAAGTAGAACTGGTGTGAGGAGGGAGGGAAAGACAGCCCACGTGTCCAGCTCCACTTCACTGTTTTGCTATAGTGAGTGGGTGAGTCAGTAACGACGAGTCTATCTGACATATATATGACTTACCAACCACATGTTGAATGTGTATTTGTCATAAATGATGTGTGTGTGTGTGTGTGTGTGTTGCTAGAGACTGAACCCAGGGCATTCTACCTCCAAGCTACATCCCTATTCCTATTTTATTTTTTAATTTGGAAACAAGATCTCATGAAGTGGCTGACAACCTCACCAAGTTGCCGGGGCTGGCTTCAAACCTGCGATCCTCCTGTCCTGAGCCTCCCAAGCGCTAAGGTGTGCACCACCATGCCTGGCTCTAAATAATTTCTTATTCTTTGAAAGGTCAAATGTATCCTTGCCCACCGGTGGCAGATTCAAGAGGCACCTTCTCAGAGTTACAGATATCGAGGTACGTGCGACATCTTCCCTCCCGGACGGTTAGCCCATCTGGCCTGAAGCCCTGCCTGGATGGTTTCAGGAGTCTTTCCAGAAACGGCCGGGACCCCTCGCATGGAACGTGCTCAAAGTATGTTGGCTGAAGCAAAGAACCAATTGACGTTTGGTCACGATGGAAAACCTGTGTGTGGTATGGAAACTTACAATATGACTCAGCTTGTAACCCTCCTTTATCCAGGCTCAACACGAACTTCAGCGAATGCCAACAGAAGATTTATAGTTTATGGGATTCTCAAAATTTCCCACACATTTGCAGAAGGCCTGAGGTAAATGGTTTGGAAAGCTGCCTAATTCCAACAGAAGAAAATTCATGCATTGTACAGGACTTAACCAGGACGAAAACTCAAGAGTTCCCTTCATGAAGGGAATTACCCTTACCTACCCAGTTGTTTGAGATTTAATTTAAATCTCCCTTAATGACTGCCAAGACATTCTTTCAATTTAGTCTTAATTATCTTCTCTAGAACATTTCTCTTTTATATATGTAGGTGAGCAAAACAGTAAGTCAGGTTCCTCTAATCATTATTTATGTATTAAGCCTTGGAAACACGCTAGGAAGGCTGAGACTCATATCAGAGTTTTGGTTTTCAACACATATAACGCAAATATAAAATGCTCCCCAGGACGAGATTTCTCACTGGTGATTCTATCAGTGGATCAGACCAACACATCTGTATCGTAGCGCAGGTCACCTACGTCACAGGCTCAGGAATTGGACACGGAGAGGAAGGAGCAAGCAAGGCAGGAGCCTGGCAGCTCAGGCAGGAAAGGTGCAGAGTTACCTGTACAGGATCCTCATGGTCCCACGGCCAGCCAGCTGCCACCTCTGCTCACAGCTAAGAGTGGCTAGGAAGGGAGAGCTTGGAGGAGAGCGACGGAAGAGGGGGTGCTGGGAGGGGCCATCCCTGAAAGGTAGGTGTGAAGAGAATTATAGGGAACAAAAGGGTCATCTATATGCCAGGACTAGGGCAGTCAGCTTTTAGAATCCAACCTAACATTTCTATTGCACTAATAGTATATAATATACCTATTACACTAATAGTATATCATTATAATACTTCTATTATATTCATGTCTTTGAAAGAACACCCAGGCCCTGACCCCCAGTGATCTCTCAACAGAAAACTCAACAATCTATTCCAGAGAACTTTTGCAGGTGCCAAGTCATGTCTGTGCAGGTATGGAGGAGACCATCCTGGACACATAGGTAAAGCTCGGAGGAGCCCTTGCACCCACGCTGGGACCCTGAGACCACTGTCGCTACCTATCTATTACCATGTGTCTCTCTTTAGCAGAGGAAGGTTAAGCAAGGCCACTAAGACCTTTGGCCAGAGTAGCAGATTGTTTCCGTAGAACACAGGAAGAGAGCGCCGTAATCACATTTGAGCAAATTAATAATCTGCTCAAGGCCGCTTGAGGATTAAGCAGCACAGCCCAGAGCAGGAAAGTTTCCGGCATGGAGGAGAAACTCCATGTCCTGGTGTTGGAAGCAAAAAGGGTGAGTATGGAGCTCTGCATCCTAATTGGAAATGGAAGCCTTTGAAACTTTGCACTAAGGAGTCCAGAGCGACTCGGGGATGCTGTGGCATCCTTTTAAAAAAGAGAGAGAAAGCAAATGGTGGGCTCAGGTAACAAATCTTCCTTTCAGCATCACGACAGCAGAAAGAACGAGAGGCTGCAGGATGGCCACCTGGGCTGTGCTGGGGGAGCCCCGAGGAGCAGAAAGTGGGGCTTTTTGGCCATTCCTGCTATTTGTTAGGTTTTGCTTTAGGTAAGCCTTTTTAAAGAATCAGGCGCTGCAATGTGAACCAGCATTTCAAGCCAAATCACATCCCTGCCACATTCCTGAAGAAGTCAACAATAAAAGGGCTTTGACAGAAGAGCTTTTGTCTTTTTTTTTTAACACAAACAAATGTTCATCATGGCCCTTCTTTCCCAGCCTCTGGCCCCTTCAGACCATCTTGGTTCTTGTTCTAATATTTTCTAAAGGAGTGAACGGTTGACATATGGAACTGTCTGGCCCCATGTTACATCCATGTGATTTAAGCCTGATGTCTGACATGATAGCACTTCCATTTAAAGTAAGCAAAAAAAAAAAAAAAGTTTCTTATACACAAATACATTTGGTTAAGAAGGAAGTAGAGCCGGGCATGGTGGCGCACACTTGTCATCCCAACATTTGGGAGGCTGAGACCGGAGGACTGTGGTTTGCAGACTGCCTCGGCTACTCAGTGAGGCCCTCTGCAACTTAGTGAGACCCTGTTTCAAAATAAAAAATAAAAAAAGTAGGGCAGAGGGTGTAGCTCAGAGGTCGAATGGCCCTGGGTTCCATGAATTTTATGCTTACACTTGGGTTCTATCCCCAAGATATCTCATTAGGTATATTAAAATGTTCCAGGGATGGGGAGGGAATGGGGTGGGAATTGGGTAAGGGTTAAATCGGTGATGTGTACATGTATGTACACACAAGTTTTTTACCCCAATATGATGTATGAATATAATGCACCGATAAAAAAATAAGATAAAATGTTCCAAAATCCAAAAAAGTAAGTCCAAACTCTGAAACACTTCTATCCCAAGTATTTTGAATACAGGATATTCAACCTGTATGTGTACACACACACACAAACACACACACACACACACACACACACACAGCCCTGAGCTCTAAAATTAGTAAGAAATTCCCAAGAGCAGTGGCTCTTGGTACCCAGGAAAAGAATGCATTAACACGGGCCCATCTCCATCTCCAGCCTAGTTGGAGGTCAGAGGCAGAGCTACCCCTAGGACAAGTTCCACCAGACAGCTAAACAGCGCGGCCTTTCTAACATGATAGAACCAACTGCCATATCTGGGTCGCGTCCTCCAGCAGCAAATCCCACAGGGCCTGGGGGGAGTAGGAACATCAGGAACCATCTTACTGAGATGGCACAACGTGGTGGTTAATCTGGAATCCAAGCCCAGAGCATCGGCCTCCAGCGGTAATAAGAGAAGGGGCTGCGCACACTGCTATGAGGTGGTGGAAAGCCAGCGACCGCTCAGGGGGAGCTCAGTACACAGCAGCTACTGACATCGCCCATCCCTGTCTCCAACCAAGAATGAGCTCTGGCTCCTCGGCGAGTGGAAGGTGACCCAGAACACAGGATTCCCAAATGCTTACTATCTGAACAAGGAAAACTGTGTATCTGACAACAGCAAAGTACAATTATTCGGCTTGCAGCAGAGGCCAAAGCCCAGAGACCACAAATGTGTCTCCAGAGCAGAAATGGCCACAGTAAAGCAAAAGCCTCTCATTACTTTTTCTCTAGACAAAAGAACTGTAACTACTTTGCATTCTCATTAACTTCTTGTTTTTAGTACCACGGCCATTAAAAACAATCTCCAAAAAGTCTTTGTTAGAGCACCAGAATGAGACAGCTGGGTTACTGGCAGGAGGAAATGTTCAATCTTGTCATTTTGCAAAAGGAATTCATATTCATAATTAATGATGCTTTTGTCCATGCAAGAAGGAAAATCTAAAGGCTCAACTATGCTTAAAGTAAATTCTACCCCAGCCAACTGCGATATAATTTTATAAATTATAGAGCAACAGAGAAGAACAGAAGCTTAGAAGCTGCAAGAATAAAGAAAAGGATTAACAATGAGGCGGCCACGCAGAGGAAGAAACTGGGATTAGAAACGTTCATTTCTGAAATAATAGATAGGTCTTCTTTCTTTCCCATAAGAGGAACTGCAACTGCAATCAAGAACTTTAATGTCCTAGCCAGGCGTGGTGGTGCATGCTTGTAATCTTAGTACCTGGGAGTCTGAGACAAGAGGACTGCAGGCTCAAAGCCAGCCTCAGCTACCTAGTGAGGTCCTCCACAACTTAGTGAGACCGTTTCCAAATAAGATATAAAAAAAGAATCGAGATGGAGGTGTCTCTTGAAGGTGGAATGCCTCTGTGTTCGATCTTCAGTACCAAACAAAAAGCAAAAAACTAAATGTTAGCATCCTAAGTATATATATTTGACCATCACTATACGTATTTTGAAAGACTGAGTAACTGTCTGCAAATATGCCAGGTTAGTGCCACCGCAGTCGCCCAAAATGCTAACTATAGATAACGAAAGGGGGGGGGGCAGATAGATTAAAGAATTAGCTTCAGTGTAAGAGATATTTCTATGGAGCTGTCAGCAAGGAAGTAGAAAACCCCTTAATTTAATCACTCATTTTATTCAAAGACATTTCCTTAAAGATAACTTCACCTACACAGATACAAAGAACAAATCGGTGTTGAAGAAAAACCCATTTTATTCGCTCCACAAAGTTTTACTAAGCAACTACTAGGCTAGACGATAGGAATATAATGATAAATGCAACATGAAACAGTCCCAGACACTGGGAGAGGGAGGGAGGGTCAGAGGTCACTGCTTCAGGGGTATGGGGTTTAGTTGTTGTTATTCTTTCTGGCAAAATACACGCAGTGTAAAATCTATCTGTTTCACTGTTTTTGCCTTGGTGTTGAGTACATTCACACTGTCGCGCAACCACCACTGTGATCCATCCATCTCCAGAGCCTCCTCATCATCTTGGGTATGAGGTTTGCCATTCAGGGTGATGAAAACATTTTATAACTAGGTAAGTGGGGTTGCGCCACACCGTACATGTACCAAGTGCCACTCAACTATTCTCTTTCAAATGGTTAATTTTAAGTTATGTGAATTTTATATTACTTAAAAAAAACTTTTTAGCCAGGCGTGGTGGTGCACGCTTGTAATCCCCGCGCTTGGGAGGCAGAGACAGGAGGATCGCGCAGGTTCGAAGCCAGCCGCGCGCGCTGGCTTAGGAGACCCTGTTTCCAAATTTAAAAAAATGTAAAAATAGGTCTGGGAGTGTAGCCTGGAGGTAGAAGGGCTTCCAGGAACCTCAGTACCACCAAAAAAATAAATAAATAAATAAATACTTTTTAAAAAAGAGAAAGGAAGGAAGGAAGGGAGAGAGGGAAGTGGTAGCAGTGCTCACTATTTATTAAGAAATGAATGAGGAGTCAGGTGTGGTGGCGCGCGCTTGTAATCCCAGCATTCGGGAGGCTGAGACAGGAGGATCGAGGTTCGCAGACAGCCTCAGCTACTTAGTGGGGCCCTCCACAATTCAGTGAGACCCTATTTCAAAATAAAGAACAAAAAATAGGCTGAGGGTATAGCTCAGAGGTAGAATACCCCTGGGTTCCATCCCCAGTACCATGAAATAAGAGGAAGGAAGGAAGGAAGGAAGGAAGGAAGGAAGGAAGGAAGGAAGGAAGGAAGGAAGCCTTGAGGCAGCTTATGGGTTGGGAGAGAACGTTGACACGCAGACCAGTGACATGACAGGGAAGCCCAGATGCTGGGTGCAGGGCTAGCAGGAGGCCCTGAGCCCTTGGAGGAGGATGGTGTTCTAGAGGATATCTGCTTGAGATAAACTTGGAGCTAAGTCAGTGTCTGAGGGGGTGGGGGTGCACCCTGGTGTGTGCAAAACTAGGAGGAGGAGATACTCAGTATACCCGGGGAGACAACCCCAAACTCAACCCCACTCTAAGCCAACAATAATCATGAAGCATGTAAACAAGTACTTTAATGATGAGCAAAGCAATAAATCAGAATGATCATAAACGAAATAATAATAAAGACCACAAAGTCAAGGGGAATTAAGAAATGTCAAAACAGGAACGAAGAGGACCCAGAACAGCTGGAAAGAGACAGGTGAAGGCGCAGGTCCAAACAGAGCAGAGGCGGGGTCAGAGGCGAGTGCGGGTGCGTCTAGCGCCTGGAGGAGCCCACGGCCTGTCTGTGGACAGTGATGCTGAGGTCAGGGACCAGGGAGCGCCGGGCTCCCGTCCCCGCTGTTTGGGGCTTCACAGTCCATAGAGCTCTTTCACGTCCATGACGTCGTTTGAACTCTACACTCACCCTGACAGGCAGGTGAGGCTGACCTGACCATCATCCCCTAGACAATGACACTGAGGTACACACACCCGCTGTCCTGGCCTGTAACCATGGCCACCAGGCAAGGAAGGACAGAGTGGCCTGGGCCAGCCTACCAACCTGGGTCTGGCCTGACCGCCCTCCTTCAGGGAGGAGGCTCCGTGGCCTCAAGGATTCCATTAAATAAGAACCCATCATGGTTCTTATTTAACTTAATCCTTTGTGCCAGGAAAGCCCCCTACATATTTACACACAGCCTGGCACGGGGGAAGCGGTTATTTTTAGTCAAGTGTGAACTCTACGGAGTTTATACACAAAACGTGGCAGAGCAGTGGTCTCTCAGAGGAAACCGTGCCTGGACTTTCAATTTCTAAAGCCGTAACCTAGCTCTGGGCAACTTAAAGCCTACTTAAATGAACCAAGCTGTCACAACTGCGTCAAACACACGCACTTCCACCAAACTGCCCCCCCAAAGCCCCATCAAAGGTCTAGTATAGTAACTCTCAACCACAGACCTATCCCCACCCCCAGGGGACACTGGCAATGTCTAGACATTTTTGCTTTATGTAACTGTGAGAGGACAGAGGCCCGGGATGCTGCCAAGTACCCCGCAAGGAACAGGGCAGCCCCCCCCACAATGACCAAACCTGGCCCCAAAGGTCAATAGGGCTGAGGTTGAGGAACTCGGATGGTTTCGTGCAACTGGTCCCAGAAGAGGACAGACCATGGGGCTGAGGCATCAAGGAGCTGCAGGCTGTCTAAGGCAGCTGACTGGCTGGGTGGGCCAAATGCTCCAGGCCAAGGCAGTGCTGACACCCTCCCTCACCCTCTACAGGTCAGGTCAAAAGACACAGGCCCAGCACTTGTTCTAAACAAATGCATTAGGGAAAACAAAGCCCAAGGCGACAGACACCCAGGTAAACAAGGAGAGGGCGAGGCCACCTGATTATGCTTCAGTCTCACTAAGCAGGACTCTGTGCATCTGCAGTGGAAACCAGGGCTCAGTATCTCCCGGATCCCTCACGCAGACCTTCTGTAAGCCCACCTGTGGCCAGTGACCCAGAGGCTGGGGGCAGTGGCAGGGGCTCCGTGGCTCATCTCCTCTGCTTCTGATGCAGCAGTCATCTTACATTTGGGTTTAAATCATATTATCCATATGATGGACCAGTCTGATAATCAGCATCCGCCTAGCGCAGATGGCAATCACATGCTAAAATGACAAATGGAGGGCTAGAATCCGGGCAAGGGATCCCAAGCTCTCCACTCTGGCTCTCTGGGCAGTTCTGGGAGAAGCGGTCAGGTAATATGGGCTGGCTGGCACAAGGAGAGAGCTGATGGTGGTGTTTATCTGCCACCGCGCCATTCTGGTAAGCCAGTGGGACCCAACTGGGGTCCGAGGTCAAGGCCCAGGTCAGCCTTGCAAGCCCACTGTGCTCAAAGAAAAGCTACAGGCTGTGGCACGGGGCAGGGATGTCCACAATCCACTCTGTAATGCTTTTGTATTTTATCAGATGCCTCTGACCATCTTTGGGGAAAGTGTGTAGTGCCCTACTTCTGCCAATCCCATTAAAAGGCTGCATATGAAGGCTGCTTTTCTGGTCTTAGCAGAATGCATATTTTTTCAGCTTCTTTGAAATCAATCAGCTTTCCCCCCCCTCTTCCTTATTTTAAAGGGAGGAAGCAGCAGCATTGTGTTGAACTGTGAAATGCGCTCAAACGCCGCTCTAAAGGGAAGTACCACCCAGCGGCTGGATATTAGTTTCCATGGTAACCAGGGTCCCTAGGCCCTGGCACACAGCAGGAAATGCGGCAGATTTCCACAGCATTATCTTTTACTAGAAAGAAGAGTTCCATGGCAATTGTAAACATTTGGGAATCGAAAGAAACGTGTATGTGCATGTGTGTCTCCCCACTATGGCAATACAGATGAATAGAAGCCTATTTATTCTTACAGTTAATAAGCTTATGTCAAATATAACAAACACTTAAAACACAAGCAAGAATGGCCTCTCCCTTTCTTCAAAAGAGCTAAAAGCATACAAAAAAAATATATATCTTTCTTTAAAAAAGGAAGGGCCAGAATGAAAGGGGGAAAATTGATTTGGAAGAACAGATGAGCAAGAACTCCTTATATACAAGCAAACAAAAAAGTTTATAAATAATAATGGACTCAGATTTTGTTGTTTTTTCCCCCAAAGCCCTTGTCATTTCCTGCTTGAATAACCTCACCATGAAATCAGAAAAGCACAGCGAAAAACTGACTAGTGAGGAAGCGGGGGGGGGGGGGGGGCAAACAGGGGCCAGCAGCCCTGCAGCTCCCACTAGCTGGGTGGCCCCCGCACAAGTAACTTCACTGGCCGAGGCTCAGTTTCCCCTGCAAAGATGGAAAGATGGCACTAGATACGGGAAAAGCAAAACACTCTGCGCCTTCTTAAAACTGAAAGATCAAAGTTATGTTTTAAAAAAAAGTCTCTAGGTAATTTTCACTAAGCCACCTAAAAGTAGCAAATAAAATCAATTTTGGGGTTTTTTTTGGTGGCACCGAAGATTGAACCCAGGGGCATTCTACCTCTGAGCTATACCTCCAGCCCTATTTCATTCTTTATTTTGAAACAAGGTCTAAGTTACAGAAGGCCGCACTAAGTGGCTGAGGCTGGCTGCGAATCTGCGATCCTCCTGTCTCAGCCTCCCAAATGCTGAGATTACAAGTGTGCACTACATCTGACTTAATGTCAAATTTAAAAAAAAATGCATCAGAAGATTCACTTCCAGATTCTCAGTGTCAAAAGACATTTTGAATATTTTTTATCTATTCCCTGAGTTATTTCCCATAACATGTTTTTCCTGTAACAGAAATCAAGGGCACAGGTAAGGTGAACATTTTAGACCTGCATAGTTCTCAGTCTGTGCATGCCTCCGGGCTAGGATGTCAGCAGAGGGGCAGAGGGGGCCAAACAGAACCGCCTAGAAAAATGCTGGTTTGAAGACCTCATGTGTCTTGTTCGCATTCCAAGGAGTTATTTTTATCTGAGATGGTCAGAGCAGAAAACCAAGTTTGTGATCTTTCACAAGGAAGCATTTTTTAAAAAGTCTTAGCCAGGTGTGACGGTGGCACACCTGGAATCCCAGCACGTGGGAGGCTGAGAGAGGAGGATCCCAGGTTCAAAGACAGCCTCAGCAACATAGTGAGACCCTCAAGCAACCTAGTGAGACCCTGTTTTCAAACAAAGTAAGATAAAAGGGCTGGGGATGGAGATCAGAGGTAGAATGCCTCTGGGTTCAATTCCTAGTAACTAATACACACACACACACACACACACACACACACACACACACACACACACAGTCTTTTGGTTCATCTGTCCGCAGTAAAATAATTGCATTCTTTCATGCATGTTAATTGACATTTTATCAAAAATGACTACAACAGGTCTGTGCGTGTGGCATGGAGACAGTATGGTATTAGTTGTCTATGGGAAGCAAAGTAAAGAGTACCACTGAAAAGGGACAGGCAGAAAGGGGGACAATCGTCTCCGCTTGGAAACAAAATCCCTGCAGCCCTGTGGGCTAAGGAGGGGACTGCTGAGTAAACCACTTCATTATGTAAACCGCCTCACAACACAAATAGCCAGGCTGCACACAGATCGACTCAGTCACCCATAAAAACACACATCCTCCCCACGCTCCGACCCCCGCCCTCCACCACTGCGGCCACCGCCTCCCCGTAATTCACCAGCATTGACTACAACTGCCAAGCCCAGACGGAGCACAGCATGCATCATGACTCAAACATCATCTGGGGAAATGCACTAAACTGAAATGGGAAACACCACTGCATGGGCCCAGAGCAAAGGTTCCTGTGAGTTAGCGGCAGGGCATCCTCCACAGGACGGACCCGGGAGCCTGGGTGTGGAGTTCTGACATCCCTCCTCATCCCTGCTGCAGGGCTTTAGAATTCCGGATAGGCTTTCCTAAAAGTAGGATTCAGGTTAGCTCGGTTGGGGCTAAGTCAGAGGCTCATTCTTTCAAGTATCATTTCAGGAAGACACAGTTAGAAAGAAACACCATACGGGCGGAACACTGGTTAACCACAATAACAGCTCTTTCTGGCAACGGTTACCACCCAACCAAGGATCAATAACAAACACCACTTGTAGGTGAGGGCTGTTGTCAGACTTCTGTTTTCATATCCAGAAAAGATCAGTGGATAGAAAACAGGGATTCCACGTTATCACCAGAAATACTCCGTTCATGATTCTAAATCGCCCGGAATATACGTTACTTGCCCATCAAAATAGTCAAGCACATAATCAACCACATCCTAACTTCATTAGCCAAAAAGGTGGGCAGGAAAAGACAGTGAGATTATATCCGTAAAGTAAAACTATCAACTGGATGTGGTAGCACACACCAGTAATCCTAGTACTTGGGTGAGACAGGAGGATCGCAGGTTCCGTGGCCAGCCTCAGCAACTTAGTATGACCTTGTTTCAAAATAAAGAATAAAAGTTAGAGCTGGGGGTGTAGCTCAGAGGTAGAATGCCCCTGGGTTCAATTCCCAGTACCAAATAAATAAATATCAATAAATACACAAATTCCTTAATTATTTCTATCTTCATCTATAGTGTGATTTGTAAGAATGCTAAAATACAAATGCCAGCTGGGCGCAGTACTGGCAACTTCAGAGTCTGGAGCAGGAAGATCACAGGTTCAAGGCCAACCTGGGCAACAAGACCCTGTCTCAACATAAAAGAGCTAAGGTATAGCCCAGTGGAAGAACACTGCTGGGTTCAATCCCCAGAAACACAAAACAAAAACTAAAATAACAACAACATACACCACACCACCCCATTGTCCTGGATCCAATATCAAGACTGAGCTCTGCAAAAAGCTCATGACAAAATGAGAGGTTTCAAATATGGAAAATGGTAAGACAAATTCTACACGCAGAGGCCATTTGTAAAAGAAAATCGTTTTATTTGAAGTAGGATATAGATGACAACCTACTGCACTGAGTTAAAAAGGCTCAACGTAAATCAGAGTAGAAAAGCAATCAAAACAACAGACTCTCTAAAGAAAACACACATTTATAAACCCATTTAAAATGACATTCTGTTTTTTTATGTCACGCCTGACAAAGCCAATGACAGTTCTAAAATTTCTGCACAGGAGGGCTTACGAACTGGGGAATTTATCTCGAATCTGTATTTACATAATAATTGCCATGATTTTAGCTATAGCTCACATTATTAAAATAGAAATAATGTGTGCATTATTTTTATTCACACATCATGTAAGATTAAGACTATGAGAGATATTCTATATAAAATTCATTTAGGTATGAAATTCATAAAGATATATGCACACAAACACAAAGTTAGGATGTTTTGAGGTGCTGATGAGAGTGAATGGGCCTACAGTACATCCATCCCAAGTTTTGTTACCAGTACAACCCTCGGCAAAGTCCATAAACATAATCAAAAGTCTAGCTGTGCCTGAAATTAGTTATTCTGGAAGAGGCCATTTGGTTTTGTTATTCTTAGCAAGAACCTACTACATCCAAGTCCAAAGCTTTAGTTCTTTCATCTAGCAATTCAAAGAAAATCACATTAAAAGGATTGAAGTTATAAAGTCCAATCGATAATGGGCTGTTTGTTTGCTGTGACCCAGCACTGAAGACATTCTTCATGTTCACGTGACTTAATGGCTACTTGTAAATGGTGACCAACGAGGAGGAGGACCAGTCTTGACCGCCTCTCCACTCAGCTACGGTTTATCCAACAAGAGGTGTTGGTGGGGGGCGGTCCTCAGAGCTGGATAACACAGATTCACCTTGCTAACTTCTTTATTTCAGATTAAGTATCTAACAACAGTCCCCTTCCTCGGCTTCGTGATCATTCTCGAGTGTGCTTGGAAGGGGTCAACAGGTCAAAGCTGACCCAGCTTAGAGGAGCCACTAATGCTATGTGGCTGTCGAGAGCTAACTGAAGCTTCGAAAAGTGAAAACTCAGTTCCTGAGACACACATACTAGCCACATTTCAAGTGCTCAATAGCCACCTGTGGCTACCATACTGGACAGCACATTTAGGGAAACTTCTATCATCATCAAAGAAAATTCTATTACATAGAATGGGCTTGGCCTAGCCTGCCTTGTGTCTGCTACCAGTACCCACAGACTGCCAAATCCTGGCAGAAGACCTGCAATTAAAAGCCAAACAAACAAAAAAAAAGACAGGAGGCAGAAAAGGTAACTGCCTTGTCTTTGCCCAGCCCATTTCTATACACACACACACACACACACACACACACACACACACACACACATATATTTTTTTGTAGTACTGGGGATGGGACCCAGGGGCATTCAACCTCTAAGCTACACCCCCAGCCCTATTTTTTATTCTTTATTTTGAAACAGGGTCTCTTGAGTTGCACAGGGCTTCACTAAGTAGCTGAGGCTGTCCGTGACCCACGATCCTCCTGTCTCAGCCTCCGAATGCTGGGATGACACGTGTAAGCCACCATGCCCAGCTTTCAATTTATTATTTTGTATACCTTTGTTCTGAGTCCCGCACCCACCTATAATACAGCAATGAGCCTTAGCAAAGCATAACAACTAGCAACTAGCAAGGCAAAACAGGCTTAGAGCGTTCTCAGCATGAATTCATGCGAATCAAAATCAAGACGTTCAAAACCCTGAAAAAAAGGAACTCTCAATAGAGTTTCCTGAGTCATCTCCAATCCGCCATTCTAGATCCACATTAAAAAAATATTAGCGGCTGAGAACGGTGGTGGCACAGGCCTTGTAACCCCTGTACTTGGGAGGCTGAAACAGGAAAATTCCAAGTTTAAGGCCAGTCTCAATAATTTAGTGAGACCCTCGTTTCAAAAAAATCAAAAGAAAAGGGGCTGGGATGGAGCAGAGGTTCAATCCCCAATAACAACAGAGAGAAAGAAACAGAGACAAAGAAGAGACAGAGACAGAGAATTCAGCTATTAATCTATCCCTCTGCAAGCAAACTATGAAGTGCTTTATTTTTCTAAGTTTAACAACTCAGCAATTGTTTCCTGGGCACCTGGGACGTGCCAGGCTCTAGGAAATCAGAGCTCAGAAGACCCCATGACAGCTAAACACAGGCTCCGAGCATAATGAACCCCTGCCAGTTTCTCATAACATATCTCCTTCTCTGAGCTTCAAGATGTTTTACGCTGTCTGCTTGTTTCTCTCATGTTTATCTCATGAAGCCCTGGCTGGAATAAAGGCCATCAAAAAAACCAATATACTACACTTGAATTGTACTAATATACTACACTTGGATCTTGTGAACCAATAAACTTGACTCTTAGAGAAAAATTACAATAGGGCATGTCTCTCAAATGCCCACAAGTGAGAATCCTCTATGAACAATAATTAAAATTAATGAAGGAAGCAAAACTAACCTAAAAGAAAATGAAACTGGTTTATGATCTATACTACAGGTGGGGAGAGTGTACTTTTTTTAATCAAATGAATTAATTTAACCACATTCCTTTAAGGTAATATCCAGTGAATATTCAGGTCCAGGCCCACAAGAAGGGGCTTTTTTCGGACTTTATTTTAATTAAAAAAATCTTTTGCAGTTTGAGTGTAAAGAGCTTTATAGACAGAAATCCTAAGTCTCTAATTACAATGAAGCAGCTCTGGACTTGACACCGAAGTCAACCCAGGAGTTAAAGGCTACTGAAGTGTCAGTTAAACAACCTGGTTAAAATAAAACTGGGGCGCAAACAAGACCGGTTCAGCTGCAGCTTCACAAACACTTCCTGGCCCCTTCTCTGCTGGAAGGGAAGATTCCATCCTTCTCCGCCACCCAGCCAGATACAGGTGGCTGCCCTTCCCATGACTTCAAGGAGAAGGGGAGGCCTCCTTCAGCCAGGAAGAGACAGGAGGACTCACATCCTACCAGATACCTCAGGGGGGAGGGGGGCGTGTCACCAAAATTCAAATTCTGAACTCCATCCCCACGGGGCACCGGCTTCCTCCCCTGGCCCCACCAGGGGCGTGTGAAAGTTCTGGTGTGCGTTTGCTCATTCACTCCGCAGAAAACGTCCACACCCTGCAAAAGGCCAGATACCTGAGCCTCAGCAAGGAGGTCAGGGCCCTGGCTCCGAGCTCCTGCACTCAGGAATGGGGGAAGGAACATGGCGCTGAAGCCAGGGGTCCAGCAGCAACCTGTGCCCAGGAAGCCCCAAGGCAGAGCCCTGCACACAGCGGCAGGGTTTCACAGGCGCTGCGACTCTCCTCCAGCAGACCCTCCGGCAAAGGCAGGGGCGCAGAGGTGGCCTGGAAAGGGCGTTCCAGGGCTGGAATGCACCTGTGCAAGCAGAAAGGCTCAAAGGTTGGGAGGACTTCAGGGACAGGGAGCAGCTGCTCGTGGGTGGAGCTGCCAGCCACAGGCAGACAAGCCACAGGGCAGGCGGGTTGTGGCGAGGTTTGTACCAAAGCTGTAGGCAATGGTACAAACACAGCCCGCGGGGCGCCGGTCTTCTGGGAAGCTCTGACTCCGCTTGGGTATTCTGACTCCACAGGTCTGAGCTAGGGCCCTGATGGCTGCTCCTTACAACAAGCTTCTTTGGATGGCAATGGTGCAAGCCGCCAGCAGAACCGCAGGACATGGCATTTAACAGATCTCTGCTAAAAATACGCGACAGACACGAAAAACAAGTGGCGCTTTCTAAAGACCCAAGCCTGCTTTACCAAACATAAGGCGCGATGGTTTCCTTCTCCAGCCATGGTGTTCCAGGCTCACTGAGGAAGCACGCGGCTGACGCTCGGCCCTCGATGGCCGTCCCGCAGCTCCGGCTGGACCTGCCCTCCTGGCACACCGGTCCCACGCCTGAGAGGGGCCGTCTCCAGAACTCAGCCAGCCCAAATGCCCATCTCCATTTCCACTTCTTACTTCTAACCCTCTCCCTGTGTGTGTCGCTCTCAGACTAACCCTGTTCCCTTCCCTTCCTTGGTCCCCAGAGCAAAAATTAGATAATACAGAAGCCGGGCATGGTGGCGCACGCTTGTAATCCCAGCATTCGGGAGGCTGAGACAGGATGATCTCCGGGTTTGCCAACAACTTCAGCTACTTAGTGAGGCCCTTTGCAACTCAGTGAGACCCTGTTTCAAAAGAAAGAATAAAAAATAGGGCTGGGGGGTATAGCTTGGAGGGAGAAGGCCCCTGGGTTCCATCCCCAGTGCCACAAAAAACAATTAGATAATATAGAAAAGAAAAATTACACTGCCTAAGCTCATCTATATTTAACATATTTAACAGGACCAAGGCAACATGTAAAATCATGAGTATAAACCAGGCGTGGTGGTATACACATGTAATCCCGGTACTTAGGTGGCTGAGACAGGAGGATCGCAGGTTCACAGCCAGCCTCAGCAACTTAGTGAGGCCCTCTACAACTTAGTGAGACCCTATTTCAAAATAAAGAATAAGAAAATAGGGATGGGGATGTAGCTCAAAGGTAGAATAGCCCTGGGTTCAATCCCCAGTCACACATAAAAATCATGGGATATGAGAGCAAAAAAAAAAGGGGGTCACTGTGATTATCTAGGACCATACGATCTTTTACGGGCATGGAAATTAAAGCCCAGAGAACTGAGATGCAATTTACGCAGGGCCACATACCTGGCATGCTTGGAAGTCCATCAGGGATGGTCGTGCACGCCTATAATCCTGGGATTTAGGAGGCTGAGACAGGAGAATGGCAAATTTGAGCCCAGTTTTGGCAACCTACCAAGACCCTCAGCAATTTAGCAAAATAGACCTATTTCAAAAATAAAAAATAAAATAGAGTTGGGGCATAGCTCAGAGATAGAATGCCCCGGGTTCGATCTCCAGTAACACACACACACACACACACGTTCGACTCAGGTGCCCCAGCTCCAGTCCAATGGTAATCCCAAGGTGCTGTGTAGATTTTTTCCCCAATGTATTCAGGATCAAGTGACTTTAAAAGCACACATAAGGTTATACAAAATCCAGGAGCACCTTACATAAGGAATCCTAACTTCTCGGGTAAGTCCATGCTCCAGCCAGACTCCGGCTCAGCGCTCCCAGCTGTGTGACACTGCTCAGCAGGGCAGGAACCCTCTCTACGCCCCCTTCCTATCACCTAGCATGGGGTGCGAACAAAAAGACTTACTACAGTAGTCCCATTGCGCATACAGGTTTACTTTCTGTAGATTTGGTTATCCAGCGTCAACACAAAACAGTGGTCCAAAAATACTAAAAAGAAAATTCCAGAAACAATTCCTAAGTTTGAAATGCCTTTTTTTTTTTTTTGGACAGGATAGTGTTATATGTGTTTCATTTTAATTGCTGTTAATCTTTGTGCCTAATTTATAAATTAAACTTTACCATGGCCAGTGCATATGAACAAGGGGAAATATCATAAATATCAGGGCTCCGTACAATCCGGTGGTTTCAGGCACACATCCACTGGGGGTCTCAGAATGTATCCACAGCAGATAAGGGAGAATGGAGGATGTGTAGACCATTCAGAACAGAGCCCAGCCAGTGGCATGTGATTAAGAAAGGGAAGTGATAGTGATTCTCCAGATCAAAATAATGCCCAACTTTTTATTTATTTATTTTTTTGTGTGTGGTGCTGAGGATTGAACCTGGAGCATTCTACCTCTGAGCTACACCTCCAGTCCTTTTTTTTTTTTTTTTTTTTTTTTTTTTGGTGGTACTGGGGATGGAACCCAGAGGCTTTCTACCTCCAGGCTATACTCCCAGACCTATTTTATATTTTGTTTGGAAACAGGGTCTCACTAAGTTGCTGAGAGCCTCACTAAGTAGCTGAGGCTGGCAATCCTCCTGTCTCCGCCTCCCAAGCACTGGGATTACAAGCATGCACCACCACGCCCAGCCTTCAGTCCAATTTTTCATTCTTTATTTTTTAACAGGGCCTCACCAAGTTGCAGAGGATCTCAGTAGCTGAGGCTGGCTGTGAACCTGTGAACCTCCTGTCTCAGCCTCTCAAGTACTGGGATCATAAGCGTGTGCCACCACGCCCGGCTCCCGTGCCCACTTTTTAAAGCAATGTATAAAGGTCTGGGGACATTAAAAATGGCCTAGACTGCCTGGGATCCATTTCTTGTCTTCTTAGACCCTTAAACCCTTTCCTATGGGTTTGGTGGGTCACCATCTGGACATTCTCTACATGGGTTTCCACAGCCGTAAAAGTCATTCTGGCAAATGGAGGCAGACAGAGTGAAGGCCACACGGCGCGCTCTTCTTCCAAGGTTCGTGCTAATGCAGCAAAGGACGCGGGGGGCCGTGGAAGGCTGTGCTGGAACAGCACAAGTGGCCGCAGGACGAGGGCCGGGCTCATGGGCGCCATCTCATCCCCAAAACATCCAGCATTGCCAGGGTGTTGAGAAGCCTTCTCCGTAACTGCCCCAGTGCGTCTTTTCTTTTTCTTTTTTTTTTTTTTTAATGTAACCCAGACAAACACATTATCAGTCAGTTCAACTATTCCTCAACTACTAAGATGGGCCACGTGCTGGTCCCTTGTGGAATCAAAAATATCAGAGACCCTGCGCCAGTCGAAGGTTTTAGGTGTAGAGAAAACCTACAAACTAATTTTTTGTGGAAATGACCCAGAAAATAAAGGTGTACTTTCACTTTTAACACTTCATATATAACAGAGTGTAAAAATCAACATGCTCACACTAGTAAACTCAAATTCTATTATAGCTTAATTATTAACCAAAATATATATATATGTAGCCAACTTAGAATCTTTCATTCAAAAAGTAATGCACAAGCCGGACATGGTGGCGCACGCTTGTAATCCCCGCGCTTGGGAGGTGGAGACGGAAGAATCGCACAGGTTCGAAGCCAGCATTGCTGGCTTAAGAGACCCTGTTTCCAAAAATAAAAGAGTATAAAATAGGTCTGGGAGTGTAGCCCGGAGGTAGAAGGGCTTCCAGGAACCCCAATACCACCACACACAAAAAATGCACAAAATGGAGTTCTATTCCCACATTCTAACAGTAAGTATACAATGACTAGATGGATTTTACCCTTATCGTAGCTAAAATAAAAATACTAACCTAAGTAAACATTAAGAACTTTAGTATAAAAGGTTTGCTCAAAAGGGACAAAAACCTTTTTTAAAGCTATTTCTTTTGAAAAATAATATAAAATGCTAATAATCTGGAAATTGAAAGCCTGCTAACTTAAAATTCTGGGGACTTTCCCAAAAGAGGTACACTTAAGAAGAACTGCAAAAGACACACAAATGGCCAACAGGTATATTAAAAATCGAATATAGCCAGGTATGGTGGCTTATGCTTATAATTCCGGTGCTGGGGAGGCTGAGACAGGAGGATTGCGGGTTCACAACCAGCCTCAGCAACTGAGTGAGGCTCTCAGCAACTAGGTGAGACCCTGTTTCAAAGCAAAGGATAAAAATAGGGCTCAGGTGTAGTGTGTAGGTAGAATTCCCCTGGGTTCAATCCTCAGCCCCCCCCCCAACAATTTTTTTTAAATCTGATATACTAATCAGGATGGAAATGCTAATCAAAACCATGGTGAGGTATCACCTGACTCCGTATGAATGGCTCCTAATGAAAAAGATAACAAGTGCTGGTGAGGATGTAGAGGAAAGGGTACCCTTCCTCGTATACTATTGGAGGGAATGGAAAACAGGATGAAGGTTCCACAAATAATTAAAAATAGAATTTTACCGTATGATCCACCAATTCCCCTACAAGGTATATATCCGAAGGAAATAAAAGTAGTCTGTCAAAGAGACATCTGCACCCCCACGCTGACTGAAACTATTTGTAAAAGACCCAAATGGAAACAACCTACATGTCCATCACCCCAGCACCATAACACAAAAATTTTAATCTAAGTGTCCATCCATGGAAGGATAATGAAAATGGGGTACACATTCCCTGTGGAATACTATTCAGTGATGAAAAAGAATGAAATTCAGTCATTTGTGACAACACAGATGGAACTGGAGGTCATGATGTTAAGTCCAGTAAGCTAGGCCCAGAAAGACAAGTACTGCATGGTCTCATTCATATGTGGAATATTTTTTAAAAGGTTGTCATAGGAGTTGAGAGGAGAAACAGTAACTAGAGGCTGGGAAGTTAGGAGGGAAAGAGAAAGGAGGACAGGTTAGGCAAGGGATGCTAAATTACAATTATAAGTTCTGGTGTCCTATTGCATAGTGAGATGACATACTGAATCTCTCTAAGAGTTCAGGAAACAAAAAATAATAGCAAATTAATTTATTACAGTATGTAATAAACTTAATTATATACTGCATATCTCCAAAAGTTCAGGAAACAAAAAAATAAGTTCCTTGTCAAAGGGACTTAAAAAAGAATACAGCAATGTAGGCTAGAAGCAAAAGCCCAACTAAGGATTCTCTTTCAGCAGAGAATACCTTGCAAACTCTGAGAGTTACGAGCTGTTCCATCCTTACGCCCTGAACATACTTGCAGCTGATCCAAACAGCTGGGACTATTTCTACAGACTCATCATTTTCTTGGTGATGCATGCACTATTAAAAATAAATCTTGGGTTGAGGAGGTGGCTCAGTGGTAAAGTGCTTGCCTAGGATGTTCAAGGCCCTGGGTTCAGTCCCCAGCACACCACACACACACACACACACACACACACACCACTCAGAAGTCCAGACGGATGTATACACAGATGTTAACTGCAGCACAATTTGTAACAGCAATACCTGGTGGCAATTTAAATGTCCTTCAACAGAACAGTAATTAAATGGTGCTATATCCAGACACTGAAATCCCATCTGTCCACTTGGAAGAACCAGGTAGCTCTATAGGTGCTAACATGGAAAGATAATTATTATAATAAACCATGAGATGAAAGTGCCCTAGGGGCCGGTCCCTAAAAACACCACGCAGATACATCTCAGCCCATACATCATTCCACATACTGTTCTTTTCTTTCCTCCCAGATGTGTTTATTTATAAATACAAAGAAGTCTATAAATGATGCTAAACCCAAGGGCTGAGGGTAGCTTTTACTTTATATACTTTGATTTTTTTTTTAAATAAAGAGCATCTTCTATGTTTTTTTTCCATTTTTAACTAAACATTCGCTTCTCATCCCAACTGACACTTGACATCTGGACAGAGCAGCCCGGTTTCTCTTATCTTCTCCATAAAATAGGCCTCCTTTCTATCAACCTTGTAGTTTTCAGGTCCTATGAGAGTTCCCACGCTCCCTCGCCCTATGGAAACGTTAGTGCACGTGGCTTCCAAACAAAGTGTTCTGGCATCGCTAAAAATGACCTGCAACCAAGCAGTTTAACATTATGTCAACGCCAGGATCTCCTCACAGTGACATTATTTGTCTTTGGTCAAATATATCACCTCCAAACTCCTATCTACGCCCCACCTCTACCACCACACAGGGCCTCTTCCAGTTTCTTTTCCCACAAATAATTGCTCTTTTTTCACCTCCCTTCAAGCCATGAGAATTTCCAGGCCCTCCAGTTTCCCACCAACAACCAGCCCGGGAACAGTCTCTTAAAAAACTCAGGTTCTTACCACAGGAAATTATGGACAATCAGGGGATGTCTTTCCTGTCCACCCCTTAGGATCCTCTAATAATTAAACAGTAAAATACAAAAAAACATAGAGTCCCACAGCCTCAGCAATGTGAAGCCAGACGTGTACATTCTTTAAAAATAGTAGTGCAAGCCGGGCGTGGTGATGCACACTTGTGATCCCAGCATTTGGGAGGCTGAGACAGGAGGGTCTGGGTTCGTGGCCAGCCTCAGCTACTTATGAGGCCCTTTGCAACTCAGTGAGACCCTGTTTCAATATAAAGAATAAAAAATACGGCGGGGGGGGGATATAGCTTAGAGATAGACTGCCCCCAGGTTCTGTCCCAAGTACTGCAAAATTAAATAAATAAATAAAGTAGAGCCGGGCATGGTGGCGCACGCTTCTAATCCCCACACTTGGAAGGCAGAGATGGGAGGATTGTGCAGATTCGTAGGTCTGGGAGTGTAGCCCGGACGTAGAAGGGTTCCATCCCCAGTACCACCACCACCCCAAAAAAAAGTAGTGCAGCATTAAACAGAAAGAAAAAAAAAAAAAAGGACAGGCTGGGGGCTCTTCCAGAAAGACATCAATCTAGCTGACAAGCCCAGTTCCAGATAGCGCTGAGCTAGATGAAAATATAAAGCAGACCCAATCATTTTAACGGTGGCAACCCTTGGCTTGCATGTTAAGTGCTTCTCTAAGGCCGTATTTTCTGAAGTTTCTTTAACAGACACACAGAAGCCTGGGTAATCATTTTTTTAAGTCATTACAATAATTTTTTAAATGGTTAAGAACTATCCCAAGCTAACAGCCCCGATGGAGAAACCACAGCTCTGCCGCCTCGGTCACATTCTCCCGGGGAACCTCCTGAAACACCGTTAGCATCTTGGAAACGAGGAGACGTCAGCTCCCCTGGGAAGCCTTCCCTGAGTCCCTGAGCCGGGTTAATGGCTCGCTCCCCTCTATTCCCTTTGCACTCTGTTGCGCTCCATTACCATATTATTTCGACACTCACGTTCTTTATTTACACCTCTAATTCTCCCCTCTCAATTTTAAACTCCCCCAGGATGAGGAGAGTAAGGGATTGATTTTTGTGGTCCCATGACAGTGCCTGCCATCAAAGGAAATGGAGTTCCTTAAAGGCATGTCCTTGCTACTTCTGTTTGAATAGTTAAGCGGCACCTGTCGTGAACGGGCATCTACCCAGACACTGGAGGTGTGCTTCAGAGAAACTAAGCTGTCATGGGACTGGGGACAATGCCTAACACCTCCCCCCAACCCCCAAATTTTCCAGTGTCACCCTGACAGTGCAGAGATCAGGAATGTGTGTATAAAGGAAACCCAGAATGAGGCAGGCAAGAGGCAGGAAAGAGGCAGGAAAAAGAGGACAGCGCCCTCCCTTGACCAGGGGCCTCCGCGTTGCCGGCCATGTTGTCCATCTGAAGATGGACACGCACAAAGGGGGCGGGTGTTTTCCTCTAGATCTTTCGCACGTTATGAACATTCTTTGTATCCACTGGAGCCACCACATTTTTCCAAAATATGTCCCTTTGCCAACTGATTTCGGGAAACACATTTTGAATATCAACTATGTTCTGGGTACTGTGTTCGATCTCTAGTTCAGGGGATCTGCAGTCAAAGGTGGGCGACTCATAAACCCAGACAGCCCGCAGGACACGGTACTTATCATAAAAGCACTCCTCGCTGGGTAGGATCCCAGGAAAATGGCTATCACAACATCTCCACGGCTTCCCATTCCACCAGGGGATGTGGAAAAACCAGGGCACCACATTTGGCAGGAGGAAAACCAAAGCGTACCCAAAGGCATAGGTCAAGACTAACGTCGTGAAGGGATCAGGAAGCCGCCAAGTCGGAACGGTGGCTCCTGTTCATCTTCCAGTTTTTTCCACACGTGCTTTATTATCTGGTGTAGTAGTTACAACTTCTAATACATGGAACCCCACGGAGTTAAAAAAAAAATAAATGAGAACTCTGAGTCAGCTAAGCTCTGAGAGCTTGAGCTGTGTCTTCTTGGGAAGCCACCCGGGGGAAGGAGCCCACACGCTGAATTCTGTGAGTACTGAGCCCAGCCCTCCATCTGCTTACCCCGTGTGTTGGTGGCCATGTCAGCCACTTTCTGAAAGGCATCCAAGAAGGCAGCTGCTGCTACTACTGTGGTCCTGAAATGCAAACAGATAACAAAAGCATGAGGAATGTCTCACGCCGGCAAATGTGCTCTAGCTGAAGGGCTGAACCCTCCGCTCCAGAGAGAACACGGCCTGCCTTCCAGGAGAAAGAATTCAGGTGGATAGGGACACCGCTGGCCTGTGCACCCCGCTTTCCAGCTACGCTCTACCCTAATTAATTGTCCAGCTCATTCAGTGGTCATCAATAAACGTGACTGGTCCTTTCCATTCCATTTTACCTGGCTGTAAAATTACTCCCAGAAAAGTTTTGCAAAGGAGGAAAAGATAGGTATTTCTACACCAAAGAAAAAATATATATATAAAAAAATATAAACAGCACCAGTGAAATCAACAGGAGTAGGAAAATAATAGATAGAGATATGAATGGGGGCAGAAATCAGTCTTGGAGAGAGATCACAGAGTTGAGCAATTTACTGTGTAGAGAAAGGAAAACTGAGGCTACGGACCCACGGGGACTTAAAAGCGCACTAACTAGCTCCTACCAGAGCTGGGACTGGCGTCCTAGCAACGTGACTCGGGCACCGCTCTACAAGACACGAGCCTGGCAGCGTGACTCTCCCTGAATCCCAATTAAAATGAAAATGCAATGTTGTTATTTTGGCCAGAGGATGCTACTTCAACCGTGCCGTCCAAATTCCTAAAAGCTGAGAACCTGGGAAACTTACTCTACTCATTTTACGTCCTAGGAACGTCTTTGGACTCAACATCCTCCGGGGCACTCCACAGTCTGCGGTTCCTACAGCTGTGACCTATGGTACCAGGCGATGCAGAGCGGTCCACCCTCTGTGCCAGGGCCTCCAGCTCCAAAGGGGCCCCGAATGCACATGCAAGGGCCTGACGACTGGACTCAGACCTCGATGCTCATCTTCAGATGTGTCTTAAGTGACTCTAGTCTGTGTATTGCCGAAGGAAAAGACTAGACGTGAAAACAGCTCAAAATGGAGAAAAAGGAAAGAACTGATCTTTAAACACAGCAACAGTGGCTATGAAACAAAAGATTTCTTGAGGTGGTAGGAGTGGGTCCTGAGGGCCAAACTTCAATAGTAAGAAGTAGGGCATGGTGGTGAACTCCTAGAAACCCGGTGCTTATGAGGCTGAGGCAGGAGGATCGCGAGTTCAAGGACGGTCTCGTCAATGTAGTGAGATTCTCAGCAACTTAGCAAGACCCCATTCCAAAATAAAAACTAGGGCTGGGGGTATAGCTCAGAGGTAGGATGTCTATGGGTTCAATCCCTAATACAATAAAAAAGAAGGAGGGGGGAGAAGAATAAGAAAGCACGGCTCAAACTCTTTTAAAAAAAATGTTATGCATGCACACACACACGCGCGCGCGCCCACACACACACACACACACACACACACACACACGCTTTGGAGTGTATTTTTTTAAGAGTTGACATCAAACTGTAAACCTTGGAAAAGTTAGCTGTACCAAACATCCCAGGATTTATAAATAGCTCGTTCTGATTTACAAAATTAATATCTGAGACAATGGCTGGATTTCTTCTCATTCAGTTCAACGCCAATCATCCAAATTCCGTGAGCCAGCTGTGGAGGAGCCTTGTAAGTTACAGTCGCTGCGGCTCAACTGCAAATTAGAATGGTGGCCAATTGTGAGGAATTAAGAGCTGGTAAATGACAGTCACGTCGCACTTTCTGACAGTCGGCAGACATCTTGGCTCTCTCTGAGGGGACAGAGCAAACGGAACCGACCGCTAACAGCAAAAGGAGTGATTCAGCTTGACCCGCCAAAGCCTAGGCGCTTCTGGGCCTTCACTTTAACTTCTCTCTCTGAAACAGGAAGTTAAATTCTGGGTCATGTGCTAGTAGTCTGAAAAAATTACAAAGAAATAGTCCCTGCCCTCAGGAGGCCTAAAGGTTGTTAGAAAACATAAGACAAACGCCGGGCGTGGTGGCGCATGCTTGTAATCCCTGCGCTTGGGAGGCAGAGACAGGAAAATTGCGCATGTTAGAAGCCAGCCGCACTGGCTTTTAAGAGACCCTGTTTCCAAATAAAAATATAAAAAATAGGTCTGGAGTGTAGCCCAGAAGTAGAAGGGTTTTCAGGAACCCTAGTACCATAAAAAAAAGAGAGAAGAAGAAGAGGAGGAGGAGGAGGAGGAGGGAGGAGGAGGAGGAGGAGGAGAGGAGGAGGAAAAGGAGGAAAAGAAGGAAAAGGAGGAGAAAAGAAAATGTAAGACATGTTGGGCATGGTAGTGCATGCCTGTAGTCCCAGTACTTAGGAGGCTGAGATAGGAGGATGGATGGTTCGAGGCCAGCCTCAGGAACCTTTTGAGACCTTGTTTCAAAACAAAAAATGAAGAAGGCTGGGGCATAGCTTGGAGGTAGAATGCCCCTGAGTTCAATCCCCCAGCACCACACACACACACACATACACATACACACACACACACACACACACACACACACACACACACACTTTGTATGGAGAAGGGGAGTTACATTAAGTGTTACTTTATGTGTTCCAGACAACTAATGAGTTCATGACTTTAAAAGCTCCTCTCTGGCAAAAGGGAAAAAGAACCGTTTTCTTAGTCAACCCTAAAAGCCTG
Source organism: Muscardinus avellanarius (assembly GCF_963383645.1). NCBI lineage: Eukaryota > Metazoa > Chordata > Mammalia > Rodentia > Gliridae > Muscardinus > Muscardinus avellanarius. Next base: position 17,409,628 of record NC_137789.1, on the reverse strand, counting down.
CCAGATAATTAAAGGACGTGGAACAAGAAAACATGTGGGGAAATATATTTAAATGTTTTACTAGAGGAGGCGCAGGAGGCCTCCTACAGGAGAGAGACTACTGTACTTGCATAAGTGATGGTGGCGGCGGGGATGGGACAGGGGAGTGAAGGACTCAGGCTGCTAAATGCGGCGAGGCTGGTGGAAGCCGGGCCGGGGAACCCGTGAGTTCTGAGCGGAGGAAGCTGGGCCTGATCCAGCAGGATGCGATTACAAGTTCTCAATTGGGAAGTGGGCGAGGCTGGACCACTGGAGAAGGTGCCATATTCTAGAATCCACTGTCCATCTGGAGACCCACGTAGGACTCTGCAACCCCAGCCAACCCCCATCCCAGCGGAAGGAACGGGAAGACACATGCGCCCTTCCCAGTTCTCTGCAGACCTACAGGGAGCCGTGGGACCTCCAGACCGGTGGCTAGGGCTCTGGGCAGCAGCCCGTGTGCACAGGCAGAGGCCCAGGGATGGCGCGCCATCCCTTCCTTACCTGTTATCCACATGGTTCTTTATCCTAGAAACACCTCTGACCTGCTCACTCAGCCTAGTCCGTCCAAACCAACCAATGTCATGCCCTACATGTTGCGAATGGGGCCAGCAAATCGTCACTTTTTAAAATGTCTGATCCTTTAAAGAGCACCCACTAAGTATAGTAATATCCCTTTGCACAGCAAGAAGATGCTGGCTTTTTTTGTCTTATCACATGATATAGGAACACACACTAGGCAATAATAATAGCTCCTCAGAGCAGATCAGCACAGATCTTGCCTGCTTTTTAAAGCAGCTTGACTGAGGCCTAATTTGCATACTATGAAATCCACCCTTCTTAAGGGTATGATTCAATGATTTTTAGTAAATTTAGAGTTGTGTAACCATCACTACAATCCAATTTGGGAACATTTCCACCCCAGAAAGATTCTTCTTGCCTATTTGTAGTCTATCTTCCTTTCTACCCCTACCCTCAGGCAGCCACTAATCCACCTCTCTACATAGACATGCTTTTTCAAGACACGTCATGTAAACGGAATGATACACCAGTCACACTTGCTTAATTCTGTGTGGAAAGGCAACGAGGAGGGGTGAGAATTTGGACTCTGGAGCCAGGCTGCCCACATTCAAACCTCTGCTCTGCTGTTCACTAGCGGCATGACTATGGATAAGTGACTTCGCTTATCTGTGTCTCAATCTCCTCATCAACAATAATGTGGCTAGCCGGGCGTGGTGGCGCACACTTGTAATCCCAGCACTCAGGAGGCCGAGACCGGAGGATCACGGTTCACAGACAGCCTCAGCTACTTAGTGAGGCCCTTTGCAACTCAGTGAGACCCGGTTTCAAAATAAAGAATAAAAAATAGGGCAGGGGGTGTAGCTCAGAAGTAGAATGCCCCTGGGTTCCATCCCCAGACCTGCAAAAATAAAAAATAAAAAAATAATGTGGCTAGCCAGGCGTGGTGGTGCACGCTTATAATCCCAATACATGGGAGGCCGAGACAGGAGGATCTTGGTCCTCTGCAACTTAGTGAGACCCTGTTTCAAAATAAAGAATAAAAAATAGGGCTGGGGGTGTAGCTCAGAGGTAGAATGCCCCTGGATTCCATCCATAGTGTCGGGGGGGAAAAATGTGGCGGATACCTGTACTCTGTGAGATTTAGACAAGTTAACATGTGCCTGGCATACAGTGAGTGCTAATAGATGTTGCCCATTTTTATCTTAACTACTTGACTCCCCTAAGTCCTGCTGAAGGAGACAGAACAAATATGAGTCCAATTTTTACGTGTGAGAATCACAGGTAATGAATAGTACCAAGGCTAATGAATAGTATTATTTCCATCAGAACCCATTTCTTGCTTCTCTATCTGTGATGCTTCCAAATCTACCCCAGTCTGCACGCTGGACCATCCCACTCCATCCTGGTGTGAGGATGCTGCACGCTGGACCATCCCACTCCATCCTGCACGCTGGACCATCCCACTCCATCCTGGTATGAGGATGCTGCCTCTTCCCGCAGGGCAGGTGCTTCTACTTACCGCAGCTGGGACTGCAGCTTGCCTGCTTTGTTGATGAAATCTTCCCACACTGGGTAACTCCCCTGCAAGGAAACAAAGGCACCAGTAAGTGACTCCGCGATGGATGTCTACTTAAGACAGGAGCAGAACACCCAATTCCAATTACGCAGGGGACAATCTGTGGATGCCATCTGCTTTGCTGAGTTCTATGATATGATGGTCAGTCTATCTATTTATTTATTTATCTACACACACACACACACACACACACGCACACACACACAATTGGTTCAGGAATGTATTTAGAATGTGCTCAGTCCCTTTAATCTTGCACATGCTACAGACACCAACTAGACCTAGCTCAGCAGAATCCAATACAGACACTTTTGAGTCAGTAGATGGTGGGTCCAAACTTGAGATGTATAGGACATTGAAGGCACTATCCAAAACCACCTGCTCAAGCAACTTGGCCCTATCTGCTCTCACCTTTATCCCAAAAAGCAGGGAGGAGGAGAGCCAAGGTGACTGGGACTCCGACCCAGGACAGGTGGCTACCAGGAAGCATTATTAGACTATCAAATCACAAGGTTGGAAAGTCACCTAAATATAGCTGCTCAGCTGATGGCCTAAGCCCAACATCTACATACAATACAGCAACAGGTGGTTCCCCAGCACACGTTAGTGGACAAAGAACTCATCAGCCTCCCTAGGCAGCCTGGGTTAATCACCTTGTCTGTTGGGGTAAATGGGGGCAAAAAAGACACCCTGACAGCAGGCAACGGGCTTTATTTAGGAATAAAACCTGGAAGGAGGCATCTGACCAGGAAGAGAGCCCACAAGAGTCAGTAAGCCTGCATCCTTACAGGCTAGGGGCTTTTTATGGGGTAAATAAGTCGTGGGGGAAAGGTACAGAAGTAGTCGTGGATGCCACTGGTTGGTACACCAGTGGCCAGGTCATCTCAGGGCAGGGCAATGGTCAGGGGGTGTTTCTCTTTCTTTGTTCCTTTGTTCTTGGTCGTCCTCTGCCAAGATCCCATGGCCAGACCTGCTGTCAGACCTCACAGTGCCCACACTGTCCTTGATGTTCATACAGCTCCAGTTCTGACCTTCTGGGAACCCTTAAAGTTAACCAATAACCCTGCTTCCACATTCCTATCTTTTCAAAATCCAATCCCAACTCCAATCCTGCTTTGACAGGAAACCCTGCTGCAAACCCCGGCAACATCCTATGGACAGTCTATCAGGTCTCTCTCTCTCTCTCTCTCTCCTCTTCTGAGAACAAACGCAAACCTTCATGTGCAACTCTGACCAGGGTAAATGGCAAACCAGGGCACAGCCTGACGCCTCCCTTCACATAGGCACTGAGATCAAATATCAATCCACCACGAGGTGACTCAAAATAAATCCAGAGAGGGAGAAACCATGGTGAGAGATGTGGTGTTTGGCACCGAATCACAAACAAAGAACTGAGACCAAATGCTAGGAGGTTGCCATTGCAGAACAGAAAATAAATGTTGATCCCGACAAGGTAAAAATGACGTCTCCCTTCTCTTGATTTTGTTGGTAAGGGGAAGAGGGAAAAACAGGAATGAATTTGACCACTGTATCTTTCATTACAGAAGCTCAATCAAAATTGTCTAAAACTGCAACCAAGTAAAACGGAAAGATTTCATCTTCCTAATACTCAGTCCATCTTTTTTGTCTTACAGCCCAGCGTCTCAAGGTAAACTCTACTGGCTTCATAACCTGGATAATACTTGGCTGTGGGATCTGTCCTGTTAGTTACAGGATGGTGAACAGTATCCCTGGCTTCTACTCACTGGTAGACGCCTCTAATCCCTAACTATGACGAGCACAACTGTGTCTACATGCGGCCAGATGTCCCACTGGGGGCGAAACCACCTCACCTGCCCTGTTAAAAGCCATTGTCAGCCGGGCGTGGTGGCGCACGCTTGTAATCCCCGCGCTTGGGAGGCAGAGACAGGAGGATCGCGCAAGTTCGAAGCCAGCCATGCGCGCTGGCTTAGGAGACCCTGTTTCCAAATAAAAACCTAAAAATAGGTCTGGGAGTGTAGCCCGGAGGTAGAAGGGCTTCCAGGAACCCCAGTACCACCAACAACAACAACAAAAAAAAGCCATTGTCATACAGGGACATCTGGAAAACTAATTTCTTCTGGTCAAGAAACATTTAACTGAGGTTCAGCGATTTTTTTTCAGTGTTACTTTTGTGATGATTAATCTTGACTATCAACTTGATTGGGTTGAGAGATGTGATAGAAATTAATAAAGACCACCTCTGGGTGTGCCTGTGAGGGTGTTTCCAGAGATGACTGGCATGTGGCCCAGCAAACTGAGGAAAGAGATCCACTCTGAAGGTGGGCAGCACTGTCCAATAGGCTGGGGCCTGGATGGCACAGAACAGGGAAGGAGGAGGAAGCCAACAGCAGAGTGTGAGCTCCATTCTTCTTGACCAGATGTGTTTTTTGCTAGTGCCACCACCCATGAATGTCAGACTCCAACTTCTTCGGCTTTGAAATACTGATTCATATCAGCAATTCCCCAGGAGAGGGTGGGAGCTTCCAGACCTTCAGCCTAGACTAGGGCTGCATCATTGGTCCCTGTTAAGGTTTGGCAAGGGAATGTCCCTCGTGTTGGCAATGCAGCAAGGTTCAGAGGTGAAACAACTGAATCACGAGGGCTCTAACCTCATTAGTGAATTAATCCATTGGCTGGATTAATAATTGAATGGATTTACTGAGAGGTAACCATAGGTAGGTAGGGTGTGGCTGGAGGAGTGTTCACTGGGGATTTGGCCTTGGGGGGGGGTCTCTCTCACTCTCTTTCTCTCCCTCCCTCTTCCCAATTGCCATGAGCTGAGCAGCTTTCTTCCATCATGATAGTTCTGCCTTGAAGCTGGCCAACTGTTGACTGAGCCATGAAACAGTGAGCCCAAACAAACTTTTCCCTTCAAGTTATTCTCAGGCATTTGGTCACAGACACCAAAGAGCAAACTAATGCAATTCCTCATGTTCTGGGACGCCAGGTTCTTGGACTGAGAAGCTATTGGCTTCTCTACCTCTCCAGTCTGCAAATGGCCATTGTGGACTATTTAGTCTCTGATCCCATAAACCAATCTAATACATCCTCTTTGATATTATATATATTCCCTACTGGCTCTGTCCCTGTTGAGAACCTAATATAAATTTCATCTTCATTTTCTTCTGTCCAGTGAAAATAGAGTGAAATATGCTTTCATCTCAAAAACAATATGCATGGAAGGAACACTTGGCTATAAAACTGCCTACCTATTCATGTGTTTCTTTGGCTATCTATTCTACCTAAAAATGTGCACAGTGATATATAGGAAGTGGTCTCATTAAATATTAAAATGGGTTATTTCTGGGAGCTAAAATCTGAATCAATGTGTTGCTTTCTTCTTTGTACTGTCCTCTATGTTTAGAGTTGGTTGGCTTTGGTTTTTGTTTTTATAAGAGTCATGTATCACTTTAATGAAAATGGTGAAGTCATTACAAACAAAAAAAACTTAAGGTCAAATTAAAAGTTCTGTCAATAGGAGCAGTAAGAATTTACAGTCCATTCAAACACTGGTGTCATTTCAGGCGCGCTGTTTCATGACTGCCACACATCCTGCATTTGTGTATCTGGGACCTGCTTGGTCCCAGTGCAGGTCCCTGGATTCACTCCCGTGAGATGCTATGCAGCATCAGGGCAGGGATCTTGTCTGACCGGCATCTGCTACAGGCCCTCTCACAGCTACACCTGAGCTGATGTCAACCAGCACCTGGGCCCAGGGCTGGTCAGCACATGGCCCCATCCCATGTTTGTGTCCTGAGGTTTCTTCAATCCACGAGTAGAACTGTCTGTTAACTTATGCTAAATGAAATCTCGAGAGAACTTAGGCCACCATTCAGCAAGCGATCACGAGGATCCCAGTTTTGGCACCAATACCATTTTCTCATCGAGTCCAGAGATGAACACCCTTCCACATTTACATCCAAGTAACTGAAGAGTTAAAGGCTGAGGTCAGAGAGCCCTGTAGTTGGCCATTAGTGTTTCCGTCCAGAGGGGCAACAGTGGCCTCGCAGCCTCATCTAGCATTCTCTTTCTGGTTCACAAGACCTGACAAGAGTCTTTTTGAGATGCCTGAAGATGTTCAGAAACACTGTCCCTACTTCCAGCAAAGACACCATCATCGTCCATACAAGGGAGAAGGGTACCAATCAGATGGAGGCCCTCCTCACCCAGGCACCGCCCGTCCCGACCAGGCGTCCCTAGGGAGAGCCACTGGGATGATCAATACTTATCAGGGTAAGGCACATTCACTGAGCACCTGCCAGACTGGCCAGAGGCCGGAAAGGGAACACCGCGTTCCAGGGTCTGGTCACTGCTCTGACAATCATTTACTAGGAGAAATCATTTGACCTCTCAGTTCCCATTTTCTTATAAAGATAATAATTAAAACAAACAACCTTCATTATCCTTACCAACAATAATTATTAAACATTGAAAAACACAGGAAAGAAAGAAGGAAGAGAAATTTGGGAGTCTAGTCTCCGGGATGGAATTTTAGCTCTCCCTTCTGCCCTATGACCTCTTCATGAGTAATATCATTATTCTTCAGAGTTATTGTGAGGAATAAATGAAGTTGTACATACATCAAAGAGACTTCTGCACTCCTATCTTTACTGGAGCACTATTTACGACAGCTAGGGCATGGAACCAACCTACGTGTCTATCACCGGATGGGTAAATAAATGGCGGTATATGTACAACATGGGATACTACTCAGCCGTCAAGGGCAAGACCCTGCCATTTGCAACAACATGAAGGAACCTGGAGAATATTATGTTAAATGAAACAAGACAGGCACAGAAAGACAAATTTCACATGATCGCACTCATATGTGGGACTTAAACAAGCCGACCTCACAAAAAGAGTAAAATGGTGATTTTTTTCAGAGGCATAAGGTGGGGAAGATAGAGATAAGTTGATAAAAGAATATATAATTATAATTAGATATTATAATTAGATAAGAGGGGGAGATGTTCAGAATAGGCAAATGCAGAGATAGAAAGTAGATAACTGATTGCCTGGGACCAATGGCAGGATATATATGCCATGGGGGGAGAAATGGAATGGCTGCTACGGTTCTGTCATTTCTATCTAAAGTTGATTTTGGTGATAGTCGTACAACTCTGTGAACATACTAAAAACCAGTGGATGGTCCACTTTAAGTGGGTGACTTACATGCCATGTAAACCATATCTGGATAAAGCTGAGCAAACAAATGTGATCATACGTGAGAAGGACTCAGTGCGGGCACCTGGCTTGCATTTGATGTGATGGACTCCAGCGTTCACAGGCTCTGAGAAATCTCATTCACAATGTCCACTGGGCGAGGTGCTGAAACTACTCTAAGTCAGACCATCCATGCGGGCCTTAGTCCTAGGCACAGAGCCTGCCCAAGGTGGGGAGCAGGCCGCATCCGTGATTATCCACAGTCCAGACATGAAAAGTCAAAAGGCAACAGGGTCTATGGTGTCTACACGATTTGTCTGCCATGCCCAAGCAAGCCAGGGTGAAGTGTTCCATCCCCAAGTGCAAACTACTTACAAAACTACGTCTCTGCCCCCACTTGGCTCCCCCTTTCAGTCTTCACCAAGGCAGTGACAAAAGGAAGGTCCCCTCCCTCGTCAAGGAGTTCAGCACAGGGCTCCCCACCTACGAACACCCACTCAGCCAGAAGAAGGCTGCCAGAAGCAGCCCTCTCCTGCCTTGATGATATTTGACAGTCTATCAGAGTGTCAGGCCCACCTGTTTCAGGCAATGTATAATTTAATGGGTTCTAAAAAAAAAACCCAACTTCTAAGAACAGAAGACAAAAACCTCCTTGTTGAGAAATGAGCGTGGGGAGGGGGTGTTGTCGGGGAGAATGTGTAAATGGTACTCAAACTCAAAGGCAAGGTAATGTTGAGTTGTTCCAGATTTTTTTATAAGTATCTTTCAAGGAAATAAGAAAGTTTCTACCAACCTGAAAGTCGTTTTACTACAAAAACTCAAAAGCCTGCAGGATGTGAGAGGGGAGGAAGACGGCAACTGTAGAAAGATTCAAAGGCAACAGAAAAAAAGGCCCTGGGTCTTTTACTACAAGACTTGGTAAAGACCATACTCAAGTTTCAAAAGAAACTTGCAAACCGAAACACTGGATGCACTTAGAATCCTTTGAAAAGCAATTTCAATAGAGTCCTTAATTTTCTAATCTGCACCTGCCTACCAAAAAGTCACAGAACAATATTGCGGCAGGGTCCTGTTCGTAGTGGGAAAAGTTCCTCAGATGCAGTACCAGAGGGGTGGAAAAGTTCAGCATAGCCCCACTGTAGCACTCGCCAGAGAGCACAGAAGCTCTCAGAACTTCCCAGACATGGTCAAATCAAAGAAATAAAGCTTCCGCTGATACCCAGGTTCTGCTTCTGTGCAAAGTCCGAGGCAAGAGGAGGATGACTCTCTCCCTGGAAGCCGGGAGGGAGTTCTGGGCCCCCGTGCAGCCTGCTGAACACAGAACCAAATGGCACCAGGTTAGGAGGGAAAGGAAAGGACCCTATGACAAAAATGGGGAGAGAAGGTGGGTTTGTTTTACAGAATGTAAGCAGGACTCCATCAAGCTCATGAGAGCCCAGCTTCTGCACCATGAATGACCAGGCTTCCCTGACTGGTGGCCTAATTCACACCTCTGAAGTCACCTTGTGGGTCCCCACCACACCCTCCATCTCCTCCCAAGGCTATTTTCTCTTCTCCAGGGGGACTCAGGGATCCTGAAAAGTCCTACTCAGCTGTCACTACCCAGCTCAAATGTCACCTCTTCCAGAACATTCTCTGATGCACCCCCTTCCCACCCACCTTCTGGGGTTGGCTGTGTCTACACCCTCAACTTTAGTACGTCATGTGATGTGATCTGTTGTCTCTGAGCCTGAGGTCTTCCCACCTAAACCCACGAGACAAGGACTGAAAAACGAAGAGAGGAAGGAAAGGCCTTTCCGGCCGAGGGCTTCAGGGACACAATGACACAGAGACAGAGGACACAGCGGGAAGTGAGCGCGGTGGCCCGGGGGCCCCCGGGCAGGTTTCAAGCACAAGGCCAGCGCTGGCCCACAGAGGGACACTGAAGAAGACCACGGTGGCTTCCCCTCGAAGCTCAGGACATAAATTCCAAACCAGTCAGGTGACCCAAGAGCCTAGCTATGGGTAACACACCTGACAGCGGCCTGGCCCCTCTGGGAATGAGAGAAACAATCAAGTCACGTTCTGAGTTTTTAGGAACAAGGCTTCCTAAATCTTCTTTATTTCCTCAAGAGTTTGGCGGCCACCCAAGCCCACCTGGGAGTCGCCTTCCCCAACCCTCCGCTCAAGGTGGGCCTTGGGAAAAACCAGTCTCTCCCCCCTCCCTCCTCTTCCTCCACCTGCCCAGAGCCAGGAGGGCCAGGCAGGCACGTCCGGCACAGGAGTCAGCCCACAGCCACCGGGCGCAGAACTTCTGGTTGGCTCTGTTTGGTTGGGTTGGGTATTCCACAGAGGCCCAGGACGGCATCCCACACAGGGCACAGAAGAATGGACTATGTGTAACTCATCGGCACGGCTGGCTAACGGTGCTTCATAAATAATGTAGCAACTGCCTCTCCCGGCCAGCCCCACAGTGACAGCAGATCCTCGAGGGACAGCTGTGGGAATCTGACACCACACTGCCACGCAGGGGGCAGAGGGCCGGCAGTGTGGCCAGAGAGGGGGCAATGTGAGGGCAGCCAGAGAGGGGCAGGACTCCCGAGGGGGGTTAGGGTTAGTGGAGATGAGAGCGGGGACAGGCTACAGGAGCTGGGCTCCAGCTCAGAGGCCTCTGTCCTGGTTTAGGGGTACCAGAGAGTGGCCAGCTGACCGGGCCTTACAGCAGAGGAGCATCCCAGCCACGTGGGTTGGCCAGGTCCTCTGTTCACCTTGACAGGCATCGCTGTCACCTTCTCCATCAGTAAGCACCAGCACTTTCTAGGCGATTGCAAACCTCCACATATAGAGAGCTGGGCTTCTCGGACTTCAACTTATATATCTAATCCCCTGGGCACTTTGCAGAAACGCAGGATTCACTTTGCAATGGTCTGAGCCAGGTCCTGAGATGTGACCTGTTTAACCTGAGCCCCCTGCTGCTGGCCACAGAGGATGCTCTGCAGAACACAGACACATCACACCGTTCCTGGTCCATGCTCCCAGCATTCCCAGCAAGGCAGGTGCTGAGAGCTAGAGACATTGTAGTGAAAGGGCTCCAGGCTTAAAAGTGATGGGATCTGTCTGACTGCAGCCCACGTGTACCCCAATTATGGAGAGTCTAAGCAGCCAGGTGAACAGACCCAGCCTCGGGGACCAGCCCAGTCCTGGGGCTGCAGAAAGTGGCTCAGTCAGCCGCTGGGTCCAGCTTTCTATGTGGGCCCTGCAGGGGCCCAAAGCCAAGCAGACAGCAGGTTTCCTGGAACATATAATACCCGATCCCAATGCAGAGGCCCGGGGAAAGTTGTATGTCACCCCAGAAAGGGACAGAATGCTCCACCATTGAAAAGCAAAACACAAACCAAAGAGCCTTTGTGTAGAAAAAGGCCTGATAGAAACGTGCCAGGACACACGGTTGCTGCCACATACGGTACAATTACAGGCGATTTCATCTCTACATCTGGTTTTCTGTGGGCACTGGAACCGATCTCTGGACTGGCCACGACTCCTGCCACCAAGCACCCTCCCCATGCCTGCAGGAGCTTTGGCAGGGAGAGGGTGAGGAAGGCAACAGACAGTCCCCTCCTCTTTCCTAAGTGTCCTTTGGTGAGCTCAGACTCCAGGGAAAGGCAAGAGAAGCCAGGCCCCTTCCAACCCAAGCCCACTGTGTCTCTGGACTCCTCGCTCCTCGAAGCACAAGACAGGAATCCGCTCAGCTTCTAGAGGTGGGTGTGCAGAATGGGAGGCAGGACCCAGGAATGCCTGTCACAGCCTTGTCCCCCAAGCCATGCCTCCCAACCTCGGCCTGCAAGATGAAGGGTTCCTAAGATCCTCAGATGAAAGACACCGGGTAAGCCCATCCATCATAAATACCAGTCCTGGGCTTTTATTCTCTGATTGGGGCTTGCCTAATCCACTAATTATCCCTGTCCATCAAGCGGATGACAGCCTCGGGGATAATCAATGGTTGCTTCTTTCCCCGCCCACCCTCACCCACTTGGCCAAGCGCACCGGCAATAAATATGCCTATGAAAAGCAAGACTTAACCACAGAAGGTGCTCCCCGACCAGCCTCCCCTCGCAGACTGCTCCATCTGTAACCCTCACACTCTTATTAAGTCAAGGACCTCAAGCTTTTCTCCCACCCCCAGTACTAGGTCCCATGCCCAGACTGTTTCCTGACATATGGGTATGCCTCCACTTGAAATTTTAAGAACTAAACACATATATCAACTGTATCTTCAGAGTTCTTTTAGTTTTTAAGTTTTCCACCCGTAAGCATTCTTTTGTCTCTGGTAAGCCATCCGGTGGGGTAGACACTAGCCACGCAGGCTCATTTCAATTGGAATCACAATGAAATGAAATGTAATACTCGGTTTCTCGGGCCTGCAGCCATTCTGCAAGCACCCGCAGCCACACGGGACGAGATCTAGAACAGCCTGCGTGGCAGGCAGCTCTGGTGGACGGCACCGGGCGTGCCAGGACAGGCACAGCAGGCACCCTGGGGCGTTCTGCAACTGCAACTAGGTTTCTGGGTCTAGTTTTTAACCTTTGCTAAATGGGTGTGTGTTTTGTGTTCCACATTTCTTTGATATTGAGTTGTGCATGGTGGTGCATGCCTGTGATCTCAGGACTTGGGAGGCTGAGACAGGAGGATCAAAGGTTCAAGGACAGCCTCAGCAACCTAGGGATATCCTGTTCCAAAACAAAACAGTAAAAAGGTCTGGGGGGGGATAGCTTGGAAGTAGAATGACCCTGGGTTCAACCTACACAGGAAGGAAGGAAGGAAGGAAGGAAGGAAGGAAGGAAGGAAGGAAGGGAGGGAACCTCCTCTTCTCTTCATTAACCCCTCCCCCACCTAGATTTTGTGGCGGGGGGGGGGTACTGGGATGGAACCCAGGGGCTTTCTATCTCCGGGCTACACTCCCAGACCTATTTTATATTTTTTATTTGAAAACAGGGTCTCTTAAGCCAGAGGAGGCTGGCTTCGAATCTGCGCGATCCTCCTATCTCAGCCTCCCAAGTGCTGGGATTACAAGTGTGTGCCACCACGCCCGGCATCACCTGGATTTTTACTGGCATGTGTTATTTGTTTAGTTATTTGAGATAGACCCTCTACCAAAAAAGAGTGAGGGAGAGGTGCTAAAAGGCTGCCTGCCTAGCCTCGACCTAACATTTGTACCACTAAGTTTTCAAAGCAAAAACATCTCAAGAGTCCAGACTGGCTTCATGACTATTATCAGCAGGGCCTCTCTGTGCAGACGGTCCCAGGGAGAGTGTAAAGGACCTTCACAGTCACCTGGGAGGGTAGCTGGTGGAACCCACATGTAACACTGCCCTTTCACCTAGGAAAATTAATGCACAGGAGGAGCAAGTCCTCTGCCCAAAGCCAGGGAAGGGTCTGCTCTCACACCTGGTTTACTGCCTTAACAGCTGCTAAGCTCAACCAGTTATTTTTGAAATGAACTTGTCCCATGGGTTCACCTAATACTGGCTGATTCTCCATGTCTGAAAACCTGAGAACTCAATATTCAACCATCTAAGACAGGGGCTGGCTGCTTCTACCTAAGGGCTCATAAGAAACGCCTATGTACATTTAAGCCTCCCCAGAATAGTATGTGTCTCCACCTTCTGACCTCTGTGCCACCGTGCACTGCCAAAGCTGCTGCTCCATTTTTTTATTCCCGTCTGTAATGTCCTCATGAGATATGAACCTTAAGCAAAATACGCAGTGCCACACCCGCTACAGAATGCCGCCGTGCTCCCGCTATTTCTCGAATGAACACCCACACTCACCAGCTTCTCTCCTGGATGCGTCCTCTTCCACTTGCCTGCAATTCCCCAATTTCCCAACTCCTTCTGCCTTTTGGGAATTAATTTGGGGGAACGGAAGAGATTGCCTGAACAGGCCAACACCCATGCCCTAGAAAGACTCATGGGTGGGCTTGAGTTTGCTCCCATAACCGAGCACCCCAGTGTTCACCCTGTACCCCCTTTTTGGCTAAAAACGCTTCCCAAGCAGGTACAGCATGATAAGCCCTCAAAACCACCCCAGAGGCAGGCCAGGGCCTCTGCACTATACATGCCATGTGCTCTGCCATCTTTCACAAAACAGATTTCACCTTTGGGGCAAAGATGGTACCCAGTCCAGTACCTAACTCCCACCGGGGCCGCAAAGATGGCACCTTGATGACAAGCCAAGAGCTAGTGACCACTAACATTACAAAAAAAGGCTGTAACTGTGCTTATTTCTCTAGCCATTGTAGTTTTCATTTCGTTTTGCTTTCTGGGGTCTTTCCACGGGCTGCCACTGGGGTCTTTCCACGGGCTGCCACTCTCCTTGCCGGAGAGGCCCCAGATAGGCGGCCACATTGGAGAATCTGGCAGGACCAGTGCAGTGTGGTGGTTAAAAGCACGAGTCCAGCAGCTTCAGGTCTACTCATGGGTGACCTTGGGCGAGTTACTAAACCACCTGGTGCCGCCCTGTCTTCATCTGTAAAAGATGATAATGGTTGGCTCCTACCTCAAAGGACGGCGATGAGATCAGTTATGAGACTAAGGAGTCAACACACAATGCCAGTCGTGAGGGGGTTAATGAGCACCTACTATGCTCAGGCACAGAAAGAGAGAGAGAGAGAGAGAGAGAGAGAGAGAGAGAAAGAGAAGTGGTACAGAGATAAAAGGCAGATGTGCTGAGAAATTGAACAGAGTCAGAAGGGTGGAGTAGAGACCATCAATGCCGCAGTCTTAGAGGGCAGCTGGCTGCAGGTGTAAAGCGCTGGACGGCAGAGCTGGTGCAGGCTTCAGGGTAGGAGGATGCCTCGCTTGGATTTCCAAGGATAATGGAACTTTTCCTGGGAAAGAAGAAAGAAAGAAAGAAAGAAAGAAAGAAAGAAAGAAAGAAAGAAAGAAAGAAAGAAAGAAAGAAAGAAGAGGAAGGATGCATTCTCTGTGAAAGGATCTGCCCAGGAAAAGGAGTGGGGTAGAGCAGAAGGTGACATGTTTGGGCTCAGGACTCATTCTGTCCACCTGGAACATATTCTAGGCACAGCTGTGGCGGAGTGGGGGACACAAAGGAGGAGGGAGAACCATCTTAGTTCGTGAGCTGCAGGGGACACCTGCAGAGGCTCAGGGTGGCCCGAGCCACCCCCATCTCCATCTATTCATGGTGCAACCCTAGCAAGATCTGGAAGGAATCACCCGGGTGTTTGCAAAAACTCCAGGTTCCTGAGCCCCTTCCCCCTAGATCTGCACAGGGTCTCTGGAAACGAGGCCTAAGGATCTGCATTTTAGCATGCTCCCCAGGGACGTTCTGGATCACTAAAAATTACACCTACAGCAGGATGTGAGAATCACTGCAAGAGGTGAGATGCCACCGTTCCTCTGAGCCCTTGGCAGCCATGGGCTCAGCAACTTCTTGCTCCAGACATCCACGGCCAGCTCCTTCCACAGTAATCCCCGGGATGAGCTCTCACACACAGGAATGTGGACTGAGACACACTCTTGGAAGGCAATCCGCAGTGGACTTCAAACACCTTAGAAAGCACTAACTCTGGACCCAGAATAAGTCCTTTGGGGGAAACCATCCGTGTGATCAATATGTCTAGCTACAGGGATCCACTCAGCACAGTGTTGCTTATCATTAGTGAAAAACTGGATGCAGCTTAAACGTGAATGGGTGTCAAACCAGCTCCTACCTCAGGCCCTTGGCATGTGCTCCTCCAGGTCTGGAACATTCTACCCCCCACAGCCACACAGTCCCCAAGTTGCTGTTCAAAGTCCCCTTCTGTGAGCCTCCCCGCACCTCACCCCTGTCACCATTCTTAAAAAACCCGTACCGCCCCACTTTTCCCCAAACACCTAAATCCTTCCAATGTCCAAGAGAGCTGGCTTATTCCATCTGCCCCTTACCCGTCCCTCCTTGACTAGACTCCATCCACCTTAGATTTAGTTTCTAGGAAGGCAGGTATTTGTGTCCGTTTTGTTCAGTGCCACATCTCCAGCACTTCAAGTGGAACCCGACGCACAGTAGGTCCTCAACGATGTGTCAACCAAATAAATTAATTATAGACACACAAAATAATATGACACCACGCAGCCCTCTCAAGTGTCACGGCGTCTAACCCCCCACGTGCAAAGACAGGGACACAAGGTCGCTGGGCGGAAAAGAATCTCTAACACAAGGATAGCCCGCCTGACCCTTTGTCTAAAACGTGCGAGCGCTTGTGAGCACGTGTACATAACCCACTTTGTAATCAAGTGCTTATGGGTGACTTATTTTTTACTTAATTGAAGGTTCTAGTTTTGCTTCCATTAATTTTATATGACTTGCATAATCTCCGAGAAGTAATCCCTCATGAAATGTTCTCAAAACATTTGCTAATTTTTCCCTTTTTTTGTAGGAAAACGTTGCCTCCTCAGTGACTTAATTAGGGTGTCCCTAATTAAGGCCAGTACAACATCAAAGAGGCCAGGTTCCCGGGGAACCGGGTTCCAGGAGCCCGGCTGCAAGATGACCTCAATCCTGCTGGCGGTGGGACAGACCCGGGGCTTGCCCACCGGCTACTCCTGGCCCCGCTCCCCACGACCTGCTTCCTATTGGGGTGTCTGATGCAATTATTCAGGTCCCAGATCACATCCTGCTGTGGGCCTGGCTTTGAAGGCTCCGTAAACAGTCACTTCAAAACAAAGAGCAACCATTAAACCAAACTCAAAGACTTCCTTAATGGCCACACGTTCAGCTATGAGGAGCCAGAATCAAAATTGAGGTCTCCCTGGGAACTAAGCCTGCAGCAGTTCCAGCCTTCTACAAATGACCCCCCCTTCCTGTTTTGTGCTCAGTCCAGTGGGGTACACAGCTGTAACTGGGGTGACTCCTGACAGAGGGGTTTCTCCAGCAAAGCAAACATGTGATTACTACACTGGACCCCAACACTCTCCACTTTATGGTGTGTGTGACACTGGGGCCTGAACCCAGGAGCATTCTACCTCTCAGCTACATCCCCAGCCCTATTTTATTTTTTTATTTTGAGATAGATTCTCACTACGTTGCTGAGGCTGGCCTCCAACCTGTGTGTCCTCCTGTCTCCGCCTCCTAGGTACTAGAATTACAGGCATGTACCACCACACAGGGCTAAGCCTAAGTTTTTACATGTTGAGTCTGGCTCATCCTGAGTCCGGAAGGTACAGCTTAAACAAAATTGACAAAGAAATCAATGAAACACAGCATTATAAGACAGGCGTGGTGGCGCACGCTTGTAATCCCAGCATTTGGGAGGCTGAGACAGGAGGATCGCAGTTTGCGGACAGCCTCAGCGGCTTAGTAAGGCCCTCTGCAACTCAGTGAGACCCTGTTTCAAAATAAAGAATAAAGCCGGACATGGTGGCGCACGCTTGTAATCCCTGCGCTTGGGAGGCAGAGACAGGAGGATCGCGCAGGTTCGAAGCCAGCCGTGTGCGCTGGCTTAGGAGACCCTGTTTCCAAATAAAAATATAAAAATAGGTCTGGGAGTGTAGCCCAGAGGTAGAAGGGCTTCCAGAAACCCCAGTACCACCAAAAAATAAAGAAAGAAAGAAAGAAAGAAAGAATAAAACATAGGGCTGGGGGTATAGCTCGAAGATAGAATGCCCCTGGGTTCAATCCCCAGTAACCACACACACACACACACACACACTAAAAAGCATTATAGACTGAAAAACCCCTAAAATTCCTCACTGTGCATGGCAGTCCACATGGTGAAAAGAGCCTTTCACTAGCCACAGGGTGAGGGCAAATGGCTTAACCTCCCTGCCCCTCAGTTTCCCCATCTGTAAGATGGGAACTATAACCAGTACAGTAAAAATGGGAATCACAATGGTAACTATCTCACGGGTTGTTGGGAGATTGAGTCTTTTGTCAAGTACTTGGAAGAGGGCCTGGTTGTGCTAGACATAAAAATGTTCACTCAGTAGGAAAAATAAAACTTAGTTCTCGACTGAGTACTACCTAGACCCAGAGCCTTCTGGGACTCTGTCCTCCCGCCCAAAATTCCCCAAAAGAACCTTGTGCTGACCTGTGTCATGGCCCACAGTGAACTCTGCTTACTTGCCTGCTTCTCTTCTAGAAGGAACAAGCTCAGGACAAAGCCCATGCCCGTCTTCGTCACAGGTGTCTCTTCACCACCCGGTAGCACTCAGCGCGCCGCGGTTATGCCCTGAGATACGTGTACTGCGTTCTCTCAGACTCTAAGTCGGAAGCTGAAGAGCACTGCCCTCTTGCCTCTGACAGCATTATCAAATCAAAGACAGTGTTCTTGTATTTGATCGGTGTGGGGGGAGGGATAGAGATTGAACCCAGGGGAATTCAATCTCCAAGTTATACTCCCAGCGCTTTTCTATTTGGGGTTTTGAAATAGGATCTGGCTAGGTTGCCGAGAGTCTCTCTAAATTGCTGAGGCTGGTCTCGAACCTGCTACCCTCCTGTCTCAGCCTCCCAAGTCGTGGGATTACAGACATGTACCGCCGTACCCAGCGGTTTTCTTCTGTTTTCTGAACTACCTGAGAGCCCTTATCAGCTGGATACTCTGCTAGAAAAAACAGACTGCACGTCCTTTATCTGAAATGCTTGGAAACAGAAGTGTTTCAGATTTCAGAGGTTGTCTCTTTGTTTGATTGATTTTTGGAGTATTTACGTAGACTTTACCTGCTGAGCATCCTGACTCTGAAAATCTGAAATCTAAAATGCTCCCAAATCTGGAGTTTTCTGAATGTTGTATCAGCGCTTAAAAAGTACTAGATTTTAGCGCTGGGCGTGGTGGCGCACGCTTGTAATCCTGGCGCTTGGGAGGCGGAGACAGGAGGATCGCGCAGGTTGGAAGCCAGCCGTGCTGGCTTAAGAGACCCTGTTTCCAAAAATAAAATAGGTCTGGGAGTGTAGCCCGGAGGTAGAAGGGCTTCCAGAAACCCCAGTACCACCACCAAAAAAAAAAAAAAAAAAAAAAAATACTTGATTTTAGATTTCGGATTTTCAGATTGGGGATGCTAAGCCCATACCGGGGTAGCTCGCGAGACATGCGAGAGCTTTCTTTGGCGTTGCCTTCATGCTTTCGAGCCCTTTCCATATACGTTCTCATCAAGCCAGGGGACAGCTTAAGAGGGTAGTACTGTCTATCTCAGAGCCCCATTTTGCAGATAAGAAAGCCAGGACTCAGAAAAGTAGTAACTTGCCCAGAGCAGTAGAGCTAAGTAGTGGGAGAGTCAGGTTTCAGAGTCTAGAGGCAACCACTTTTTAAAGGAAGAATATAACAAAACCCAGGAAGAATCAACAAAGAATCTGATGAATGTGTTACAGGTACCAGGCTTCGAAGAAAAAAGAGGGGCCAGGGAATTCCAGAACTTTCTGAAAACTTTTTTTTTTTTTTTTTTTTTTTTTTTTTTTTGGCGGTACTGGGATTCCTGGAAGCCCTTCTATCTCCGGGCTACACTCCCAGACCTATTTTTATATTTTTTTATTTGGAAACAGGGTCTCTTAAGCCAGCAAGGCTGGCTCCAAACCAGCGGGATCCTCCTGTCTCCGCCTCCCAAGCACGGGGATTACAAGCGTGCGCCACCACGCCCGGCAACTTTGTTCTTTTTGACAAGAAAAATTCCAGCAGGCAGCAATGGCAGGGCAGGGGGGCCAGGAGCAAGGATATGAACAAGGAAGCCATCTTCCAAGCCTTCCAAGCGGAGGAGCACTGCATACGCAGCCGCCACCTGCCTGGGGCCCTTGACCCCAGCTAAGGCAGGAGGTGCCATTATGTAGACAGGGAGAAAGCGCCCAGCTCAGGGCACAGCTGTGGCTACAGGCCAGGCCAGAAGCACACAAGGGCCAGTGTCCCTGCTGGTCACCGCAGAACAAGGGGTGTGCAAAAAAATGGCCCTAACAAAGCAACCCCTCCTTGCCCTGGGCCTCAGCATCTCTATAAAAACAAATGCCCTGAGGACCCTTTCCAGACGCCCTCCTCCCCTTACAAACACACAGTGGGGTTTGTAAATAAAGAAATCGAATGCAAACAGGTCCTGCTGGGCCAGAGGAGGGTTATAATGAACTCAGCAAGATTTACTTAGCAAGTTAAAAACTTCTATATCTCCATTTCCAGAAGCTTCACTGCAGGCTCTAAATAGGACTCAGGAAAGGGCGGGGCAACGTTTGCCCTAAGAAGTGGTAGAGATAATTACTACACTGATTTTAAAGACTTCAAAACACCCACAGTGGTTTCCAAATCCACTGGACAGAGTGGTAACAGCAGCCGAGGTCTGAGCGCAGGCGCTCCAGGGGCCTCGTCACGCCTTCCCACCAAGTGATATCTCACTTGGGAATCCTCACAGCAACCCTAGAAGAGGGTGCTTCACTAGACCCATCTTACAGAAGAGAAAAACCGAGGCTCAGAGAGACTGAGCAATTGTCTTCTGGATCTGCAATCAGATGCCTTTCACTCCAAGGTCCGCAGAGATCCTGGAAGGACCTGGGCGCAGTGTGTGGCCAGCAGGAGGTAGGAAGTGAGCAGGAGGCAATACTGCAAGGCAGACCTGCTATTTTCACTTTAGAAAGTAAGTTTGAGCTGGGCGGGCGTGGTGGTGCACGCTTGTAATCCCCACGCTTGGGAGGCAGAGACAGGAGGATCGCGCAGGTTCGAAGCCAGCCGCGCTGGCTTAAGGGACCCTGTTTCCAAATAAAAATATAAAAATAGGTCTGGGAGTGTAGCCCGGAGGTAGAAGGGCTTCCAGGAACCCCAGTACCACACAAAAAATAAATAAATAAATAAAAAAGTAAGTTTGAGATCTCTGCTGTTCAGTGCAGTAGCCACCAGCCATTCCCGAGGATTGAAACAAATGAGAAGTCAATAAAATGTAAACTTCAGTACCTGGCTGTGCCAACCCGTGACTAGTGGCTAATACATTTGACAATTTCCATATTGTAGAAAAATGTGCTGAACGAGACTATAATAGATAAATAAAACGCCACCAAGTATTCCAAAGGCACTTTTGTTGCTGTTGTTTTATGGTAATTTATTTAACATTTCATCCCCATTTTTTAATTAAAAAAAAATTTTTTTTGCAGTACTGGAGATGGAACCCAGGGGCATTCTACCCCAGCCCTACTTTTTATTTTAAAACAGGGTCTCACTGAGTTGCAAAGGGCCTCACTAAGTAGCTGAGGCTGGCTGCGAGCAGCGATCCTCCTGTCTCAGCCTCCCAAACGCTGAAATTACAAGTGTGCACCACCATGCCCAGCTTTAATTTTGATTTTTAATTGTGGTAAAATACAGTTAGCAAAATATACCCTCTCGGCCACGTAAGTGTCAAGTACACTCTCTCTGCTGTGGGAGCATCTGAAGATGTTCTTATTCAGACTTATTCAGACCTGGGCAAGATGAAGGAAATCCTTTGGGGTGGGGGAGAATTGCACGAGATAGCACCGTGATTCTCAACCCCGCTACATGCTGCAGTTACCTGGGGTGCTTTCCAAATCCTAATGCCCAGGACAACCCAGAGCACTGGACCAGAACCCCTGGGGAATGAATGGGGCTCAGTCTTCAGCTCCCAGGGACCTCAGTGGGGCCTCACCTGTAACCATGGCCCTCTACTCAAAGAGGCGCCCATGCCCAGGACCTCCTCCACTGGCCAGACCCACCCCTCCGGCCCCAGAGAACCCCCCGTGTGGCCGGTGTCAGGGCAAGGAGTCCCAGGCAACACCTGCCACCCACCTCCGGGATCAGGAGCTGCTGGGGCCCCACGGGCTAATACTTTCATGGCTGTCCAATTCTTTTGAGGAGAAAAAAAAAAGCAAATAAGACACACAATTCAAAAGGCACTCAATTGATTATTTTTTTACCCACTTAAACTAGACAGGAAAAGAAAAACCACTTAGAAACTAGGACCAAGGCCGTCTATGCCAAGAATCAGCGCAGGAAGAAGGCTAGTTGGCGCGCCCGCCAGCCTCTCCGAACACCGCCTGCAAGTGCTCTCCCGACTCACCCCTCACGGCGGGCACAGGGCGGAATCAAACACAGAAAGCTTTACAAGAGGGTTCCAAGGGCTGGACGCAGAGTGAGTTCAAGGTAAGGAGTTCTCTTTGAGGAGTCATTGAACTTCGGGTGAACCTGGCTAACTCATGACGGAGGGGGTGGCCCGGCCTCCGGGTCTCCTGGTCTCCCAGACCTACCAGACCCCAGTCAGTCTCAGGAGCCCCGTGGGCTTTGGGTGCTGACCAGGCACCGAGGGTGACAGGCTGGAGTGGCCCCAATACTTCTCCGCCCTCTACACACCCAGAGAAACAGTAGTCTGTGGGAGCAAGCATACTGGTAACCTGGAGGCAGAAGGGCGCCATGATGTGTGTCTGTACCACAAGGAATCATGTTCCATAAAGACAGTCGTTGGATAAGAGTTGCCCACCCCACAAGAGACCTCACAGCCTCTCAACTCAAACGCGCTTCTCCTGGCCAGCTCTGGGCTCTGGGAAAGGAGAGGTGACCTCGACTCCGGCAAGTACAGGGCTGTCTTCTGGAAATAAACCCACAGCCCCTTCCGGCCTCTGGCTAACGAGCTCCAAATTTAGGGTCAAGGGCAAGGTGTGGATACCAGGTCCACCCACCATGGTCCCAGGTGACTCCATCTCTCCACACCTCCGTCTCCTCATTTATAAGTGGGGTGGTAGAGGGAGTGATGTGAAATCACACACACCAGGCACGTAGCACATAGTAGGTCCTCACCAAGTCCCATCGGCTTCATGTTCACCATGTGCGATGAACAATGAGCACCTACTAAGAGCCAGTGGCACCCTAGAACATCCTCCCCCGCCAAAGCCCCCACCTTTGCACAACAGTGAAGTCTTAGCCCCTCTAAATCAGGAAGCAGCGGAGATGAATGGGGCGCAGAGGGGCGCAGAGGGGCGTGGGGGAGGGGAACAGGGCAGTCAGGAAGGCTCTGGAATGCCTGGGCGTGGCTTTGGGAGTTTCTTATTGTGTTGTTTTGCTTTTGTGGCACTTAGTTGAAACCTTCTGCAGTCTGCATCTAATTCAAGGGAGAAGTTCTGCAATCAAATGCAACAGGCTTCCTTAATGCTCAGCCAACTCATTTACCGTTCGTCTCTCCCATTGGCTACTTAATAAGGCCCCAATCCAAACGGAGTCCAAGCGTGCTTAAGGCATCAGTTGGTTCCATTTAAGGAGCCCCAAATAAGTCTTGTCTGATAGCCGAGGCTAAATCTGTGCTGTGGTTTGGTCTGGGGCAAGGTATTTGTTTTTGCAGAGGTGTGGGCTTGAGGGTAAACTGTCCTGAAGGCTGTTTCAGGAAATAATGAGGAACTCGGGGTGATCTCATTTTTCCGTGCACAAGTTGAAAAGCTAAAGGGTCTCACTACAGAAAGAATCTTACCACCTCCACCTGCCTCTGAGAAGATGGAAGAACCCTAGATACGAATGATAGGCAAAGCATCCACTAGGTCAATAGCTTCAACCTGTTTACCCTCCCTGCACATTAAGAACTTCAAGCGAGCTAGTCAGATTGCCAGACACCATTGTATCCTTTGCAAAAGCAAGTGGCAAGGGGCAAGTGGTCGGCAGGTGAGACACACTTATACTAAAAATTGTTCGCTGTTTATGTGAAACGCAAATAGAACTGGAAATGTCATATTTTTACTTGCAGAAATTGTAGCAGAGTTTGGTGCCCATGACACACCCAGTGCTCAAAAAATGGGAGAGAATGAGCACAAGTTACTCTAGAAAGAACGACGGTTGCTGTGCCAGGCCGAGGCCACACGCAGCCCGCCGTCCACGGACTCTGTGACCAGGACGCTCAACTCACAGGATCAGGAACTGTAGAACCTCAGCACAGAAAGGGTCAAGGCATCAAGCAACAAGCTCTAAACAATCTGATTAAACTGGATGGATAAGAGGGTTTTCCCAAAGAAGCTTCCAAGCCAAGACCAAAAAATGATGTCTTTTCAAACCAGAACAGGATTCACACCTTAAAAATAAAAAAGCCAAATGTGGTGGCACACACCTATAATTCCAGTGCTTGAGAGACTGAGACGGGAGGATCGTAGGATCGAGGCCAGCTCAGCAATTTAGAGACTCAGCAACCTAGCAAGGCCAGTTTCAAAATAAAAAATAAAAAGGGCTGGCGGTGCAGCTCAGAGGAAGAATGCCCTGAGTCGATCTCCAGTACCAAAAAAAAAAAAAATTCTCACACACACGCACACACGCACACACACACGCACACCCAAGCTTGATCTATATAGGAAAGGACCTAAGCACCGCTTTGGGCAGTTCCCTGCCTCTGATTTTATGACATCTTTACTTTAGCTTTTTCTCCCAAGGGCTCAAAATGAGGAAGAGCTGTAAACCCCTAGCCAAACACAACCATTTGCTAGAAGAAAAGCCAACATGAGGCCCAGCTGTCCTTACAAGGGCTCTGCTGGTCCTGCCTTTGTGTGGCTGTCACAGTTTACAAAGAGCAGCCCACCTCCCTCAGAGCACCTGACTACTGGGGGGAGGGGGCCTGGCCTGGGTTTCCAGAATTTTCCTAAGGAGAATATTTTTTTTTTAAGCAGCAAAGGGAAGTCCTGCAAAGGAGGGCCGCCATATTGTATTGACCTCGTGTGTTTACAGCCCTTGGGACTGGGTGCTTTTCTCCGGGAGGCCCTCCCTAGCAAAAGGATGCCCACATAGTAGGTCCTCAATAAACACTTAGGAAACGACCCTCTCTTCAGACAGGAATGCCAAAGCAGCTCAGGGAAAATGCCGGCCCTGGAATCACTGCCCAGCGGCGGACCTGCCACCCCACATCCTTGATCTCATGATAAGCGAGGGAAAATGTGACGTGCCTTCGAACCACAAAAAGACTTCCATGGAATCCAAGAAGTCCTTTTCGCGGTTCTAATTTTAGGCAGAACTGAGGACAGAGAACTGAGCAGAGGCGGAGGGTGGCGGGGAGGAGCTGAACAAGGCCCCTATTCTGCTGGGCACAGGTGCTGGTAACTGGACACCCCTCTCTGAAGTGACGCGTGGTGCGGTGTGGGGCGTTCAGGTACAGTTGGGCGCTTTTTACCGGGTCCGGTTATGTAAACCGGGACGCACTCTCCTAATCTCGGGCAAAGTTCTATCTGCGGCAGGCCCAGCTCGACTCCTGATGTGCCGATGCTTGGACAAGGACCAGGAAAATATCTGACTTCAGCATCCAACTTTAAAAAAAAAGTTAACTATTAAAAGAAAACAGACATCCCTAGAGAATGAGCTGCCCTCAAGTTTGGTCACCAAAGCTGCCTGGTCTTAAAAACTGCCTTAACATTCCCAAATTCTGGTTCAATTATTTAAAAGCCATAAAACCGCCAGGTGTGGCGGCGCATCCCTGTAAACCCAGTACTTGGGAGGCTGAGACAGGAGGATCGCAGGTTTAAGGCCAGCTTCAGCAACTCGGCAAGGGCCTCAGCAACCTAGCAAGGCCCTGTTTCAAAACAAAAATGTTAAAACATCGGCCGGGGGTGTAGCTTGGAGGTATAATGCCCTTGGGTTCAATCCCAGCACTAAAAAGAAAAAAGAGGAAAAAGAAAAGAAAAAAATAAGAGATACAATTCTGTGTGTGGTTTTTAGTCCATCCTTTGCAGGACTAGGAAGCCAGGAAGGGTCCAGGGCTCCTCAAGTCACTTGCAGACCACTGTCCCCAAGACAAGCCAACCAGGAGCCTTCCTTCCGGCCCTCTCCACTGGAACCAACATCAGACGCCTGGCTGGGTGATTCATGCGGGCGGTAGGAAAGGCAGCCAGTAAGCGATTCTGCACACCCCATCCCGGCCATCGGTGACCACCACCACCACGGTGGAGGAAAGCCGGGAAAAAAAAAAAAAAAAAAAAAAACAGGTTTCCTCTCATCCAGGAATCGGTAAGTTATTTAACAGCTGCTGTTCACTTTCCATGGCGCAAGATCCCGGAGGGGGAAAAAAAAAAAGCCAGGATTTCTTCTGCACTGTGCCCCTGAAAGGCAAGAACTCACACCCTGACAGCCCAGGGCCGGGTCCAGTGAAGGTTCTTTTTTATTTTATTTTATTTTATTTTTGGCGGTACTGGGAGTGGAACCCAGAGGCTTTCTACCTCCGAGCAATACTCCCATACCTTTTTTTATATTTTGTTTGGAAACAGGTTCTAAGTTGCTGAGAGCCTAACTAAGTAGCTGAGGCTGGCTTCAAACAGGTGCGATCCTCCTGTCTCAGCGTCCCAAGCGTGGGGATTACAAGCGTGCGCCACCACGCCCCGGCAGTGAAGGTTCTTTAGAGGAGTTTCAAAGAATCTTCTCTAGCGTGCCCTGTCTGGAGGCGCTTTGGCTTTCAAAGATAAATGAAGCTAGGCCTGAAAATTATTCCATTTTCTAGTTTCTTTTTTTTTTCTTCCTCCAAAGAGGAAATTGACTCCCTTCCTGTGCTCTCATACATTTTGAAGAATCAAACGCTACTTAGAAAACCATTTTCCTTGCCCTTTTCTCAGTCCATTTCAACACTCACTTCTAAGGAAAATAAAAATTAAAACAAGCCCACTATCAACATGAATCAACATGGCATTTGGATTTCCAAAATGAACCAAAAGGCGACCAAAAGGCATGATAAAAGTCATGGGGCTGTGGGTGTGGTGGCTCATGCCTGTAATGCCAGGTTTTGGGAGGCTGAGACAGGAGGATCACAGGTTCAAGGCTAGCCTCAGCAATTTATCAAGACTCTCCGCAACCTAGAGAGACCCTGTTTCAAAAAAAAAAAAATTAAGTAGATTCGGGAGTGTAGCTCAGAAGAATGTTTCTGGGTTCAATCCCCAGTACTATGTTAAAAAAAAAAAAAAACAAGTCATAAGGGTTTAAAGAAGAGAAAGAGAAGAACTCTCAGTGTAGTCCCTAGTAAGGGCTGGGCCTACCAGGTCATTAGGAACTCAGCCGATTCCAGATATTAAAAATTTTCTTTTATCACCAGCAACTTCATAATCCACACACCATACATTGCTTATCCTATATTTTTTATTTGTATTTCTCTTTCAAAATGTTATTACCATGTCGCTGGGAGTGGTGACACAAGCCTGTAATTCCAGTGCTTGGGAGGCTGAGACAGAAGGATCACAATGTGGAGGCCAGCCTTAGCAACTTAGTAAGACTCTGGACTCTGTTTCAAAAAAAAAAAAAATTAGGGCTCAGTGTGTAGCTCAGACATAGGATGTCCCTGGGTTCAATCCCCAGTACCATGGGGGGGGGGGGATTACTGCCATGTAATCTAAGACGTCTTTTTTTTTTTTTTTTTTTTTGGTAGTACTAGGGGTAGAACCCAGGTGCTTTCTATCTCCAGGCTACACTCCCAGACCTATTTTATACTTTATTCGGAAACAGGGTCTCACTAAGTTGCTGAGAGCCTCACTAAGTAGCTGAGGCTGGCTTCAAACCTGTGCGATCCTCCCGTCTCAACCTCCCAAGTACTGAAATTACAAGCGTGCGCCACCACGCCTGGCATCTAAGACGTCATTTAAAAAAAAAAAAACTGGGTGAAAATTTTCAGCAACTGTCTTATTCATAAACAATCATGGAAATCAGACACCCCTGTCTACTTCCTTATCTCTCTACTCCCCAAAAGTTTAAAACGCTGCATGAGGTAGTCTTCCACTCCACCTTGCTTTTAAAAAACCTCCTACTGCCGAAATCAAACACAAAATCTTTAAATTAAAGGTGTTCCCACAGGATGTTGAAACCAACCAAACGCAAAAAAAACCTCAGGACCCGCAAACTCTCGATTTAGCACTGCTGAATCATTAAATAGGAGGTCTCTGTTTTTAACTGGAGCTTGTGTGGATTTTTTAAGCCACTTCAGCACCTATGAATCCCTGGGCAGATCCCTGGGCAGAGCACACTGCCGGCCTGCCAGGGTTGGCAGGTGGAAGGCAGGCCCACCCTTAGAGAAGGATTACCTTCTGAAGGGTTTTGGATTCAACCCAGTGAATGGGCAGAACTGAGCCCGGATTAAGGAACAAAGAGAAAAACTCCAGGTGTGATGACTCCCGGGGCTGCAATGAGCAGACTGGTTAGCTCCCTGGGTTCCAGTTACTACTCAGAGATTGGAAACATCCATTGATCTCCTCCAAAATAATAATAACGATGCTAATAATAATAATTCGAGCGGCTTTCCTGATCCATTTCAAATTCTTCCTGAGGTGGGGACAGACAGACCATGTGTGCTTTCCAAACCAAATCTAGTTTTGACTCTAAGGCTTGTAGAAATTTAGTTAACAATACACACCGGAGCCCAAGGAAGGGCACTGAGCTTTTTGTTCCAAAGAGCATTTCAATAATTCAGTGTGGATTGAGAGCAAAGGAATGAAAGGGACTGTCTTTGAAGTGGGACTAATCCATCTAATTCCGAGTGACTGGATTAGAGGCATTCCTGGGCAAGCGCAGGGACTCACTGCTTCAGAAATGTCAATTTCTGACAAAAGGCACAAGATCCGTACAGGGTTTCAATAAACGAAAGGGACCGGGAGGAGGCACCTTGGCGAAGTTCGCCCTGTGTGAGGTGGCAGTTGCTTCTAAACAGGGGTGGCAGGCGTGGCAGCTGAGCATTCCTTCCCCAGTCCATCTCGGAGGCAGAAGCCTCTCCAAACCTTACACTTCACCAGACAAAAGCTTCTCCAGGCGCCAGGCAGTGAGTGGCTGCGGAGGGGCTGTCCACACCCACCGCCAGCACGGCTTTCCAAACCTATCCAGTCTTTTGGAAGCCCAGCTTTTAATTAAACACCACCTCCCCGGATCTGTCGAGGCAAACTGGGGCTGGGCTGAAGCCAAAGAGAAGCTCCCTAAATACACATTAAAAAAAAAAAAAAATCATCCCCACCGCCCCCAATTCCCACCTCCAGCCAGCTAGCTCCCTGATTAAATTTCCCTTGGATGAGTAACCCAAAGCCCGGGTCTATCTCTGTGCACCAGAAAATCCACAGCCGAGGATCAGGTTATCGCCAATCCCACCCTTTGCAGGAAAAAGCCAGGGTGTTGCTCCCCGCCCCCAACACACGCGCGCACACACGCACGCACACACACACCATCTCCACAATCCTTCCAAGAGAAAGCCAGAAGCGGGTGTGTGTGTGTCAGGGGAGGGTGGTATGTAGTTGTGTGTGTGTGTGTGTGTGTGTGTGTGTGTGTGTGTGTGTGTGTTTTGGGGGGGCGATCTTGCCTTCAGGCTGGGAGACTCCGTTTAGGGGCTCTGCCAGGCAGCCCTGGGAACTTCTGCCCCAGCACCTGGGGAGGGCTAAGGGAAGACATGCACACCCTCGGCAGCTTGTGAACAGCCTAATTAATATTTAATTTGCCCAGATCCCCCCACTCCAGGTAGACTTGAGAACCAACGAGGCAGGAGGCTTCCCTCTGGGTCTCCCTGGCCAGGCCCCGGGAGTCGTTCCTGCGGCCGGGCAGAGCCCCCACTCCGTCTCCACCACCGCGTCTGACGCCCCCACCCCGATCCCCGGGAATCTGGGTCCGCTGGGCGTCCGGCCGCCGCGGACCGCAGACACCCGGCCCAGGGACAGACAATGGAAAACTTGGAGCCGGGGCCCTGAGCCCCCAGAGGAACGAGACGGTGCCGCCCCCTGGGACAATGAGCCGGGAGGCGGCGGGGGCCAGCAGCCCTCCCGGGGGCCGCCCGAGCCGAGCGGCGTCCGGGGCGAGCAGGTGGCGCCGGCCGGGCGCTCCCGCAGGTGTCCGCGGTGCGGGACCGAGCCCCGGCGGCCAGCGCGCCCCGGCGTCCTACCTTCATGTCGCTGATGATGGTCTGGAAGAGGCCTCCGAGCGCGCTGCATTCCTTCTCGATCACAGCCTCCATTTTCCCGGCGCGGGCAGGGGAGGACACACTGGCGGGCCGGGCTCGCTCACCCCGCGGAGCCGCACCTCTGGGCGCCCGCCGCCGGCTCGCAGCCGCTCCTGCAGCGGGGACCTCGCGCGAGGCCGACGCTTCTCTGCCCCCCAAATAACCAGCACCCCAAAAAGCCACACCGCTCCGTAGGGCGGCCCGCCTACATGCAGCGCCGGGCTCCTGGCCTCGAAAATGCGCCGAGAAGACCGACAATCAGGCCACCACGGGTGCCCACGACGGGAACGGCAAAGCCCATCTTGATGCAGAGAAAATCTCCTGCTGATCCGGGGCCAGCGCCATTTAAAAATACAAGATCTTTTCAAATATTTAAAAAAAATGTTTTTTAATGAGAAACGAGACCGCACAGCAGCGGCAGAGGGTCGGCTCGGGCGCCCGGGAGTGCTGCTCGCACCGCGGCCGCCGCCTCCTTTTCAGTCCTGCGCCCGCCCCGCGCTCGCTCTGGCGGGGCTCCGGGCAGAGCCGGGGGCGCGCGCGCTCGCGGCGGGGGCGCGGACCGGGCGCGCGCCGCACGCGGGCGGGGCCGGGAGCGCGCGCCGGGGAGCGCGTGGGGCGCCCGCCGCAGAGGAGTCGGCCGCGGACGCCGCGGGGCGGGGTCCTCCGCCTCCCGGGCGCGCGGAACGCCCCCTGCTGCCCCGGCCGAGGGTCTCCGCGAGCCCGGGGCGGCTCAGCGCCCCGCCTGGCCCGCGCCCGCTGGGCCCCAAAAGCGTGCACAATGGCCGTGAGCGCCCAGCACAGAGGCTGCACCGCCGCTCCCCCGGGACTTGCACGCGTGCATGCTCAGCCCAGAACCCGGCACCTAGAGAGCGCTCAGCCGGGCGGTAAACTACTGCTGCTGCTGCTGCTGCTGCTACTGCGGCCTTCTGAGAACAGCCCATTGGTGATGTCAGGGCTGCGACGCCGAGTCACCACTGCAAATAGCCAAATATATAATTAAGGAGAGTTCGGGGACGCATCCTGCAGTGGGATGCTGAGTTCGATAAAGTTGCAGGATGCCCGGGAAGTGGTTGATCTGCCCTTGCAGTATTAGGGCTCCCTGCGACCTGGTCATCCTCTCCAGAGACGGCTGGCTGCCTGGGACTTGAAGGGTTCGTGTTTTGCAGGCCCACTGAATATGCATAGGGTGTTGCTGTAACCGCAGAGAGCCCCCTTGGGAGGATTAACCTGCAAAGGGCGCAAAGAACCCAGGCCGATTTGGGATCTGACGGTTCGCATTCAAGCCACCAAAGCACCCATTCCAATTAAGGTCAACAAGGTGTCCAAATGAGTTGCAGGGAGAGGAATCAGATGAGTACGTTTTAAAAGACCTCAAGACAAAGCAGCTAAATGCACTTTGACCCTTGAGCTAACCATTTGAAACACAAAACAAAATCAGTGGAAAGTGGGGTGGGGCAGATGCCAATAGAAGCCGATTGCAAAACGCTGTAGACTTGTGTCACATTCACGCCGCAGTAGGGAAAGGCTGGCTTTGCTGGCTGCCTGGAGCAGAGGGATGCACCGAGCAGCTGCGCAGCCAGGATCTCTGGTCCTCAGTCACTGCCCAGCGCCACTGCAGCCCTCTTCACCCACCACCGAGGTCACTAGGAGCAGTGTTACCGCTGCAGTACTGATCTCTGGGGCAATGCTCTGGATCCTGTCCCCAGGGGCATTTGGTTCCTTAGGTCTCAGCTGCGGGTAGCATGCTTGACTGCATGGCTCGCTCTCCATCATTATCATTATGATTTTAATGCTGTTGGTATTATAATGATGGAGGTGACTGTTTGTAGAGCCAGATGGCATGGTTCAAAGTCCCGATTACAACCTACTGACCGAATGGCCTTGGAGAAGTTACCTAACCCCTCCGGGCCTCTGTTTCCTCATCTGTACATGGGGATGGGGTGGCATCTACCTGAGGGGGCTCTTCAAAGCACTATACAAGCGAATGTATGAAAGCATGCCAAGTGGCAGCTGATTGGAAGTCAGTGTGAATACCTCAACAGAAGCAGAAACCAGGCCAAAGCTCTGGTCCCAGGGTACACACTGCAAGCCTGTGGTGTTGGAAGGCTGCTGTCTCACTGAGGTCTGCAGTGTGCAACCCAGGCATTTTACATACATTGTACGTAATTGAAGGAGGTGGTAATCCCAATCTTCTTGCTACTATTGGAAAGACTCTGACCCTATTGTTCTGACTCTCCAGTTTAAAAGGTCTCCCTTCCACTCAGACCCCTGGGGCCAGTGGTCCTTCCTTAACCCAAAGGACACACAGCCCTCACACCCCCAACTTTAGCAGGGTTTGCCGACATATACCTCCCTTGTGACCACTGTTCTCCTTGGGCCTCCCCCAGCCTCAGGTCTGAGGACTAGGCTCTTCTCTCAGAAGAGTAAAGCATCCAAAAGTTTCGAGAAAGGGTTTCTGGGAAAGTTTCCTGAGGCAGGAAAGGCCGGGAGGTGGGAGGGGTACTTGGCATGTTTCAGAAGGGCTGGGGTGAGGCTGTGAACCGAGGGATCTTGGGAAGGGAGTGATGGCAAGAACTGACTTATTTCCCCGACCTTATATTCTTTGCCCACGTTTGAGCATCTTTCTAACTTTTGCCTCCTTTCCAAACACCAGGCACTCACTGGGTGGACATTGAGGTCCACCAACATGTAGCTCTTCCTGGGACTATTTGCTTTTTTGTGGTGGTGGTGGTTGTTACTGCGCTTTGTTTTGTTTTATTTTTGACAGTGCTGGGGATTGAATGCAGGCCCTGGGACACTGTTGTTTTCAGTAGCTCCTGGGGAAAGGAATCCAAGGAAATGAATCTCTGCTAGAGGAATTTCAAGCCCTGTGGTCTGGGTAGGGAAGGTTCAAAGTGCACACCTCCGTCTTCCATCGCCTGGTTCTGTGACCTAGGACAGGCTACTTGATCTCTGGAGCCAGCCTCGGTTTCCCCGAGGCTCCATCTCACTGGCTGTTCAAGGATTGACCTAGATATGTGTGCCTATCTCTTCATGGTGCTACCTGCTTGGGTTCCCTTCATTCCCAGCAGTGACTTTCAACCCAGGGCCTGCTGCTCCTCAAATGGGGCTGTGTATTATGATCCAGTGGGAGAATCATAAAATACCCATGCCTGATGCCTGTGCTTGGCTGCCAGCAAATCGGATTTAATTGGTCTGGGTTATGGCTTGAGCATCAGGATTTTTATTTTAGCAGTATTATTTTTTTTTCTTTATTGCAGTGCTGGTGATCAAACTCAGGGTTTTGCACATGCTAGGCAACCAGTTTGGTTTTTTTTAAGCTTCTCAAGTGATTCTAATGTGTAGCAAAATTAAGAACCCTGACCTAGGGAACTTTAAAAGAAGGTATTTATGCCCATGTTCTACCCCTAAGAGTTCAGGTAGGATTTCTGGGGGCTGGGCTCTAGAAACTGGGGTGTGTGTGTGTGTGTGTGTGTGTGTGTGTGTGTGTGTTTGCTGGAACCCTGGGACATTCTACCTCTGAGCTACACCCACAGCTCTGTTTTATTTTGTTTTTGTTTTTTTTTTAATTTTTAAACAGGCGCTCACTAAGTTGCAGAGGGCCTCAGGAGTTTGCTGAGGCTGGCTGCAAACCTGCAATCACCCTGTCTCAGCCTCCCAAGGACAACAGGCATGGCCACCACGCCCCGCTCCAGAAACTTTTTAGCATACCATACATATTTTATTCCGTCCTCATATAAAGATACACAAGGAATGTATGTGTGTGTGTGTAGGAATGTGTGTGTAGATGGATTTTGTCATTGTTTATTTTATAATAACAGGATCCTATCACACACACTTTTCCCAAATCTTGCTATTAATACTCAGTTTCTGCAGAAATCCTGCAGGTCAATTAATATTATTCTCATCTACTCGTCTTTAAGTTTTTATTTGGACATAACTTAAAACAAAAAGAAACATTGCAAGAATAGTACAAGGATATCCCATTCACCCTTCGTGGTTTTCCCCAATGTTAACCCATTATGGCGGTTGCTTCTTCGCACCTGGCTAGGTTTTCAGAGGCCTCCACTGATTCTAGTCTGCAGCCGGCTGCTGGCCAAGGCCTCCAGGGTTGCTGGGAGACTCTAGGCAGTGCCTGAGATTTCTGACCTTCCTGAAGGGCCTGAGCATTAGGGGCAGCTGTGGGAGGCAGATGAGCTGGTGGCGGAGTCCGGCTGCGGGGTTTAATTCTGGCTGCATCACTTCCCACACTTCTGGGCCTCGGGTTCATTTACCTGTAAAGTAGGGACAATACATGAGCTGTGTGAGCACTGAGTGGCATTACTTAGACTGGTCCTCAGCTCCCGGTGATCACTCCCTTAAAGGCTGGCTCCTTCTGTGGTGGACATTGTGTGGTTCATCTGTGAAATACAGTTGGCTTCAGCTGGCCCAGACGACCCATGCACAGAATTCTTTGTTTTTTCCCTGCAGCACTGGAGATTGACCCCAAGGGCATTCCACCTCCAAGCTACACTCCAGCGCTTTTTAATTTTTCTCTTTAGAAACAGGATCTCGCTAGGTTACTGAGAGTCTTGTTACGTTGCTGAGGCTGCAATCCTCTTGTCTCAGCCTCCCAAGTGTTGGGATTGCACCTGTATGCACCCCCATGCCTGGCTAGCAGAATTTTTTATGATCCCAGAGCCACTAAGTCTCATAGATAAATCGAGGAGTTGTCAATATACCAAAGCCCTTTTTAGCCAGGTGCAGTGACACAAACCTGTAATCCCAGTACTTGGGAGGCTGAGATGGGAAGATCACAGGTACAAGGCCAGCTATGGCAATTTAGGGAGACCCTGTTTCAAAATAAAACAGTGTTGGGGGTATAGCTCAGAGGTAGAACACCCCTGGATTCAATCTTCAGTGGAAGGAAGGAAGGAAGGAAGGCCTTTTGAAAATGAAATTAGCAACCGGGCGTGGTGGCTCACGATTGTAATCCCCGCACTTGGGAGGCTGAGACAGGAGGATCACAAAGGTTCGAAGCCAGCCTCAGCTACTTAGTGAGGCTCTCAACAACTTAGTGAGACCCTGTTTCCAAATAAAAATATAAAATAGGTCTGGGAGTATAGCCCAGAGGTAGAAGGCCTCTGGGTTCCACCCCCAGTACCACCAAAAAAAAAAAAAAAAAAAAAAATGAAAGTAGCAAGTATCAATTAATATCTGTCATAATGACTTACCATAAGAGATGTGCTGTATGTGTTTGGTGGGTGGCAGGCTGAGAAATACCCACATATAACCTCAGTGTCCAGAACGTTTCACTAGGATGGACAAGAAAGAAGTCAATGAACTGTTAGCAGCTAGGCTGAAGTACCGCTGGGCCAGTAGGCTCACAACCCATGTCGTGCACATCTGGTGCAGTACCTGCGTGGAGCAGCCAGGGGTAAGCTCATGGGGGTGGGGGCCCGTGGAGACCTGGAGGACAAGTTCTCTCCCACAGGCCAGCTACTCCCCAGGACAAGACCAGAGGGCAATGTGGGCCCTTAGTCATGTGTTCCAGTCTTTCTGTAGAGGTTGAAACATTATACTTTGATGTGATGCTTTCCAATTTTTAAAATATTCTTAGACTTCACGATTTAAAAAAAAAAATAAACTTTTCCTCTGCATGCCAATTTATAGCTTCGGATCATGGGAACCCAGTCTGGTGGGGGTTGGTTCTCTGGGAAGATATGAAAGAGGAAAAGAAATTGTTTGTTTGTTGTAGTACTGGGGATATAACCCTGGGGCTTTCTATCTGACACCCTCACCTTATTTTGTTTTGTTTTTTTATTTTGAAATAGGGTCTTGCTAAATTACCACGCACTTGCCTTGAACCTGGAATCCTCCTGTCTTAGCTTCCCAAGTGTTGAGATTCAAGGTATGTGCCATCGTGCCTGGCTGCAAGAGGGAAGTAAGCTGTAATAATTTCTGTTTCTCTGGGGTTGTTTATGGAAAAGGACTGCTGTCTGCTGGTTTTAGGTCATCAGGATGTATGGTCTGTAGGGGAGTAAGGATGGTTCAATTCTGTTCCTTGGACATTTATACACACACACACACACACACGCACGCACGCACACACTGCCATTGGAACAGTCATTTCATTTTTTAGACTTTTATTGGTGCATCGTAATTCTATACCATAATGAGGTATAGGGTGATAGAAATATACTTGCGGACAACACTTGCTGTGTTTCCCTTGGGATCCCACCACTCCCCTACATGCCATTGAGATTGGTATTGATGTTTTCCTATGTGTACATAGCATTATTTAAAGTGGCACCTTCTTTAAGTCTCTATGCCCCTCCTCTCTCCCCTAACCCCCTCCAGCGCTCTCCTGGAGTCTCTACTCCTTAATCTAAGATCTCTTTGTCCCCCTTGAGTGCTTCTTGAGCACCCATTCCAGGCCCAGCCATGCTTCTTCCAGACGCATCTGATTTCCTTCCCTGTGTTCCTCTGCCCCATGCCCCTTGCAGGCTGTGTTACTTTTCTGTGTTACTTTGACATTGAGAACAGGACTCTCAGGAACAGAGATCTCTGTTACAAACGACAAGCTTGCCCAGGACCTGCTCTCCCTCCTTGATGGTATTTCTGGAGCTGAGCTCTTTCTGTTGCATTAGAACATGATAAGAAGCGGGGATGTTTTATAAGTAAGATATGGCTTCTGATAGGGTACTAATCAAAGGACGTGAAATGCATATTACATTTTAGAAATCTCACACTTATGTACCATATGAAGCAACTGAGACATATATGTAAACATCTCAAATCTATCAGAGTATCTGAATTTACCTAAAAATGGAAAATGCCACACATTACTCAAAACCCAGCATTTATGCCGGGCGTGGTGGCGCACGCTTGTAATACCCGCGCTTAGGAGGCAGAGACAGGAGGGTCGCGCAGGTTCGAAGCCAGCCACGTGCGCTGTCTTAGGAGACCCTATTTCAAAAATATAAAATAGGTCTGGTTGTGTAGCCCGGAGGTAGAAGGGCTTCCAGGAACTCCAGTACCACCAAAACAAAGCAAAACAAAAAACCTAGCATTTTGTGATGTAGATGCAGTGAAGAGGAGCAGGTAAAATGTAATCCCAGTCCTTCTAAATGCATGGCAGAGTCAACCAGAAAGAAGAAAATCCTCAGCAGCTGGGAGAATAGGAAACCCACTTGAGAAAATGTGAAAGCTGATGCTTCAGTTACCTTGGGAGAAGTCCTTGGTTTCAGCAAAACAGGAGCCTGGGTCTTCACCCACAGGGGACCAGAAAAGAAGCCCCTGTCCCATGTGAGCCAAGGATGCACAACCTAGAGTCCCCTACATAACCAGGACCCCACAATCGCAGTGGCAAGGACGGGTGGACCAGATCATTCTGCCCCTTAGAACAGGTGCCGATGGAGACACCTGATGGTCTTGGTAGAGGTGGGCCAGAAAGCCTTGAGTGGAAATCTGTAATCAGAGACCACCCCCACAGCTGGGCTCTGTGGTTAATCTGCCTTCTCTTGAATAGACCCAAAGTACCCAAGGGGAGGATTAATGTTACCAGCCTAAAATAAGCCTGGCTAACCCAGAAGAAGCAAATGAAAGATGTCTCTGAAAGGATTCACCCTCAATCAAATCCTCCTAGATTCCCATAGACAAAGTTCCCTGAAATTAGCTCACAGTTCAAAATCATAAATTATACAAGGGAAGAGTCCATCCATCATGCTCAGGAGTCAGCGGATACAGCCAAGCACAGGACTCAACCCCCCGGGACCTGGACATGATCGAATGGTCTGATGGAGATAAGTCGATTTTCAGTGATTCAGCATCAGAGACAGAAACAGAAATGCAGCACACTATGAGAAGAGGATGTTCATTTCGGAAAAGGAGTCAAACTGAGAGTCTAGAAACGTAGGATACAGTCTTTGGCGCTGCCGTGTGTACGCTCTGCGTGGACAGGTTAGAGAAGTAAATAGAGCTAGAGAGAGAATTTCAGGTCAGGAAGATCAGGAGAAAACACAGAGAAATAAAAGAATGGAAAATGGCGAGGGGGAAGTTAGAGGACATAACGAGAGCGGAGCATACTGCTAATTCCAGAGAGAATGGGCTGGGGGGAGCCGATACTGCCTAAGAATTTTCTAGAGTTGATGAAATACATAAATCCTAGTTTTAGAGAGCCCAGAAAATTCTGAACATAATAAATCTAATTGAATGTGCTTTCTTGTACTGAAAATTGCAAAATTTTTTTTGGTACTGTGTACTCATTTTATTCAGATTCGGGGGGAAAGGGAATTTTTATAATAATGAAAAAGTAAAAATTGTCTTTACTGTAACATCCGTGTTGGTGGGCTTAGTCTGAGCTCCAGGGGAGAACAAAATAGTGTTCAGCCAGAGGCTGTAAAATATTTTATTATCAGGGTTTGGCATACCCAACGTCTGCAGAAACTGAAGAGCCCGTGCCCTGCTCTTTGGAAGAGATCTAACAGCGCCACTCCGCTGACCACGCCTTTCCTCAGAGTTCCCTTTCAGCCTGTTTATTTGAAGTTTTGTGTCAGTAGGGTGCTGGCAGGAAACAGATGGCCCACTCAAATGGGGCAGTGGAGGAAATTCAAGAAAGATGCTATTTGCAGGGACGTGGGCAGGGTTTAGGGAAACCAGGGGACTGCAGTTCCAAGGGTCTCGATGGAGGAATCATCATCATTCCTAGGCCAAAGAGCAAGGAGGAGGGAGCTGGAACCCAGAAGTCGCCGCGTGGAGAGGGCCACGTGGCGGGAGCCATACCCTCCATAGGGTCCTGCAGCCAGGCTGCCCTGCAAGGACCAAACCCCACCTAACGTTTGCCCAGGAGAGTCTGGTTTATTCTCATGTTCTTTCTCAGAATGTCCCAGGTTGGATGGTAGATTATTAGATCTTTAGCCAAAGGTGCCTGTTGGGCCAGCCCATATGGAACAGCTCAAAGAGAAACAAAGTAAAGCTGGAGAGAGCGCTGGGGGTGCCGAGCAATAGATGTTCGGTCCCAGTGTTTTTCGCTCCTTGGTAATTGGTTTGCCTTTTCCTTTTCTAAAGGTTTGATTGAGTATCACTCATATATAGTAAAATGCACCTTTTTTGTGTGGTACTGAGAATGGAACCCAGAGGCATTCTACCTCCAAGCTACATCCCTAGCCCTAATTTTATTTTGAAACAGTCTCACTGAGTTGCAAAGGGCCTCACCAAGTAGCAGCTGAGGCTGTCCATGAACCACGACCCTCCTGTCTCAGCCTCCCAAATGCTGGGATTACAAAATGCACCTTTTAAGAGTGCACAAGCCAGTGACTTTTGGTGTGTCCACAGAGATAAACAGTCGCCACCACAATCAGTTTCGGAACGTTTTTCATCACCCCTCCTGCCACCTCTTCCCATTTGTCATCGCTGCCCACTTCCCCGACAACCCTGTTCCTAGTTCTAGGCAGCCGCTAATATAGCTCTGTAGATTTGCCCACCCTACAGCAAGAAATCTTCTGTGTCTGGCATCTACTTAGCTTAGGGGTCTCAGACGTCATCCCTGTTGTGGTATGGATCAGAACCTCATCACTTTTTATGGCTGAATATCCATTATATGGATATACAGTATTTTGTTATCCATCAGTTGATGGATATTTGAATTGTTTTTACTTGTTGGCTACCACTTTTTGAACAAAGGTGCTATGAACATTCGTGTATGAATGTATGTTTTCAGTTCTCTTAGATCTCTCCCTCTCTACATACATTTGTGTTTGTGTATATATGTATATATATATATATGTGTGTGTGTGTATACATGTATGTGTGTGTGTGTATACATGTGGGTATATATAGTGGAACAGCTGGGTCATATGGAAAATCAACGTGTGACCTTTTGAGCAACTTCCAGACTATTTACCAGTAAATAATTTTTTATTCCATATAATTCATAAGATGCTTTATGACACAAAACAATTCTAATGGAGTCATTGTCATCTTCTCATACAGTAGACATCATCCCTCAACATCCAGAGATTTGCCTACTCTGTAGTCAGTGGTGTGACAAATCTCCCTATGACCAAGCTTTACACCCATAGCAAAGAGTTTATTGATTCTTCCAATTATATGATATAAAAGCTTTTAAATTTTATTTTAAGACACAGCACTGTTCAGATGTTTCTAGCATTATGACCCCCAGGTAACCAGAATTCTGCGGCGTCAATCAATATTCTGAGCATACATCTTACAAGTTTGGCGGCAGAAGTCTGCCACTGAGTCAGTCGTCTTAGTTCTAGATTCAGTGGCAAGGCCAGGATTCTGGATCTTATGCTGAAAGCTTTGCGCTGTATTCTGGTTCGTTTGGGCCACAGAATCTGTCAAGTGGCACTAGAGCTGTGCACTGGGGCAAGATGTCCAGCATCTATATAGGTTTGGCACCCCACCTGACACATTCGGGCCATCACGGTGGCCCCGGGCTTCTCCCCAGCAACCTACCAGAGTGACTGCCATTTCAAGAGGAGTATGTGGGCAGACAGCAGGCTTCCTTCTCCTAGGTCTTATACTTTCCTTTGAAATCAATCATAGAAACAGAGGCCTAGGGTCCTATCTTTAGTAAGAACAGGATGCTTAAGTGGAACACCTGTGAGCTTAAGAGTTATGGAGACTTGAGTTCAAACTCCAGCGTTTCCACATTTCAGTTGTGTCTGTGAGAAGATGACTTGCTCTGCCCACAACATCCTTGGTAAGATGAAAAATAAAACACTCAATTCTTTTGTTTTTAGTTTTTAATTTTTTTTTTTTTGGGTACTGGGGATTGAACTCAGAGGTACACTACCTCCAACTATACCCCTAGCCCTATTTTTTTATTTTTATTTTGAAACAGTGTCTTACTAGATTGATGAGAATCTCACTACTTGCTGAGGCTGGCCTCGAACCTGCGATCTTCCTGTCTCAGCCTCCCAAGTACTGGGATTACAAATGTGCTACACCACACCCGGCTTTAACGCTCACTTCTAAATCGTGGGCTTGAGAGAGAATCATGTGACTGAGCCTGGCCTGCAAGAGAAACTCAGAATCTTAATGAATTTGTTTGGGGTGCTGGGGTGAATTTAGGCGTCGGAGCCTGGAGGTATTTAATCAATTGTTTCAAAGCAGGTCTGCCTTGTTTACTTTTAATAATGGGCTTGT